>NC_052953.1:29227005-29566036 GCF_013358895.1 Oreochromis aureus
AGAAATCTGATTTATTCTTCTTGTCTTCACTTCCTGTTTGGCCAGATCATCTACGCCTCAGCTGCAGCTGCTTGAAGCCTGACCAGTGGCGTCCACCCAACAGCTTGAGAGACTTTAAAGGAATCAGGGGTGGGCTTTTTTTCTTTCGATGCAGTAATCCAAGGGTCACACCCCTGGAAAAGTAATTTGAGACATTACACACACAGTGCTGAGATATGTTAAACTGCATGAGTTTAGCAGCTATGACCGATAATTTCTCATCATTTGATTTCAAAAAGAAAAAACAGTTTTGCAATGATCAAAATGTAATTTAGCCTTTAGCCACATGTTTACAGTCAGTGCATGAAGATATGTCTATTCACAGACACCAAATATGAACATGGCTTTCTGTAAAGGAACTTATTTTCTAATCTGTTATTACTCAATTAACTGTGTGAGACTGCCTTTTGCTTCTGTGGAGTAATGCCACTGTGTCATAAAACTGTCATTTATCCTAATAGGAGCTGTTAAAATAGTCACCCCTCATTATCTGTAAGCTGTCAGTATGACTTGTGGTAGTTCATCCGAGAAAAGGTTTTGTTCACACATGTAATAGAATCGTATACACGAGCATCTACTGCCTGTGAAGGCTTGGAAAGAGTGTTTCTTCAGGGAGCTGCGGAGTTTGTCCAGTGTTAATGGACTGAAAATTTGTTTGAGAGCAGTGTCACAGTGGATCTCAGTCAGTTGTAGTTACACATCTGGGAGGGGGGTGCTTTCTGGCCCCTGAGCGCAAAGCTCCAGATCTGCATGAGTTTTTGAAAAGCCAGTGAAATGCCAGCTGAACTCAGTGTGGAGTCCTGGACGAGTAGCAGTATATTTGTGGATGTGACAGGGTGCCACATCAACATGGCGTTAGTTTGATTGCATGTGTGAATATCAGCTCATGCACAAATACGTTCTTCGCCTGCATCTTCGGATTGAGGTCGTTCACTTGGCCCATTACCTCCACCCTGATTGCCACTTCACACCTCCAGTCCGGGTCTTACAACCTTGTAAACTCATTAGCTTTATTGACATATTTTGCCACTGTGTGTTCTAGATGATTACCTGCAAGTCGTCCCTGTGCTATGAGAAGAAATCTTCAAAACGACAATTCATTCCATGTTTCATTTATATTCCAAGCTTACTTCTTAATTTCATATTTTGCTGTTTCAAAATAACAAAAAGAAAGGTGTCTGAAGTAAAAATATAGGAAACCTGGTGACACTTGGCGACTCTCCCCATGGCAACTATTAGTTTGGAAATGCTACTTGTAGGAGATGAAAGTTTTTTTTCTTTTTACAAAGGCCCCTTAGATCTTTAGATAATTAAGCTGTTGTACATATATTCCTCTTTTAAAGTCCAGCCATATATTTGTTATGATAATTAGTTCAGGGGACTGTGAGGGTCACTGTTTGAAGTTTGAAGTCTGTTTTTTAATCCTCCTCCTGTTGTAGTAACTATCCTATTTGCAGTTAATGGGGATAGGTTAACTGGAAACTCTAAATTGCCCATAGGTGTGAATGGCTTTCTGTCTCTGTGTGTTAGCCCTGCAACAGACTGGTGACCTGCCCAGGGTGTACCTGCCTCTCGTCCTAACACAGTTGGGATAGGCTCCAGCTCCCCTGTAACCCTGAGAAGGTCATAAGCAAAAGAGAATGGATGGATGGATTATTTTCAGTTATTCCCTAAACTAATGAATTATCCCTGTATCATTATCTGGTTGAAATACCTCCATGCTTAAGAATTGCAAACAAACTTTCCACCCCAAAATACCTCTGTACATTCAACAAGTTTTCTTGATGCATTCTCAATCATCCAGGAAAGTAAATCTCCAAAAGTTGACTCTGTTCATCTGGACGTAGCGTTTTGTGGGAGAAACGTTTCGTCACTCATCCAAGTGACTTCTTCAGTCTCAGCTGACTGCAGGTTTCCCCAAACCTTATAAACAGTACATTTGCATAATGACTGAAACCAGCCCCCTGAAGGAACAATGGGCTGTGAGGTCAGTTCCTTAATCATAATTATGCAAATTCCCATGACCATTGATCAACAATCACTGACCAAAACCCACTGATCAAAGAACACTGATCAATGGCCATGAGTACCATTCACAGAGAGTTGGGGAATGGCTGCAATCACAGCATTGTAAGATGGCAAAAGATGTACCCTTAGGCCCCCTCCTCGATTCAGAGATGGTCTTTCCCTCTTCACGTAAATGGCCTCCTTGACTCTGCGCTCAAACCAGCGTTCCTCCCTGTCCAGGATGTGTACATCCTCATCATTGAAAGAGTGTCCACTGGCCTGTAGGTGTAAAAAAATGTGTGCTTCCCATTGCTGTAACTCCTCAACCTTTTTGGGACAGAGAGAAAATTCCAATGGTTCCTGAAGAATGAGGATTATTTTGTAATTTTACAGCCAAAATTACAAAATGAGTCCAGGCGGCCTGGGGGAGTATGTGTACGTTATTAAACCACACGTTATTAAAACCACTGGATGAAGCACCGGATTACCACTGGAACATTGTCATACTTGATTTTAATCTGCTGCTGATTCTCTTTTCACTCTTGTAATTGCAGGAACACAGACACACACCAAGAATACTTGTTTCAATCAGTGAAACTGAGTTTACTTTGATCAGCCATCGAACCTTAAGTCATTTTCCACGTCTCCTTTATCATGCTGTGAGACAGTAAGCTATAATGTTTAAAGTTTGCAAGTTCTGATGTGCAGCCATCACCTTAGAAATAAACAGCAGCACTGAGAGCGCACTCGGCCATAAACTAATTAACTTTAATTAAAATGTTTATTTTACCCCTTTATGCACTAAATCAAATTAATGATTTTCTGCAACATTAATCTCTTGTCTTATTATCAACAGTTCTATATTCACTGTTATATTTTTTATGCTGCTTTGGAGATCAAGTTTCATCATTATTATTATAACCATCATCTGATAACATCTCTGATTTTAGTAGGCGGCAAAGATGGATCTTTTCTGCAGAAAAAAATGCCCCTTTTTATGTGAGTATTCACCAAACCCGAAGCAGAAAGGCTAACCTGACAGAGGAAGTTGATAACCACTGTTGTGATACCTGTTATTTCCAGCTGGAGTTTTAGGTTTTGTCAAGCCAGCTAATGCAAAGAAAGCCTGGCTGTGTTGAACTCAAAGTACATCCCTCAGGTGGATGTTTAACTCCCCAGGCCATGTTTCCAAAAGGAATTCAGTTAGTTTGGATGATTATCTGCGAGAAAGTTTTTTTTCTGATGACTTTGTCTGTGGTTGAACAGTAAGATATTTGACCTGCTAAATTCTTGAAGGTCATTTACAGTGTTTAATTAGCCTTTATAGTAATCGTATCCTATTCAAAAGTTTACTTGGTCTTAAAGGCCTTAACTTGTAATTTCTCACTGTTACGACCCGGCTCAAGGCCGCAACATAAAAGAAGATGAATACCAGATTGTGGGTGAGAAGAGGCTTTATCTTAAAATAGACAACCAGGTTGGCTAAAAATGGCTGGTGCCGCTAAGGCAAGGACAACAAAAGAGATGGACAAAATGGTAAACGGAGAACTAAACTATACTGGGAAAACTAAACTACTGACCCTGAACAGAAACACAAACCTGAATACGAATAACAGCCAGCAGAAAACAGATGACGGTTGGGCAGCAGGGAAACACACGGATGAGACATGGTGGATACACAGACGGACCAGCCAAACTACAAAGACAGAGGACGCGACTTAAATACACACAGGGAAACACAGGGAGATTACACACAGGTGGGGAACACAGCTGGGAATAATCAACAAGACGAGACAGAGGTAAAACTGAACACACTCACATGAGACGCAGACCTTCACAATAAAACAGGAAACGAGAACAAATCCTTAAACATAACATAAAACAAAACACTGACAACATTAAATCATAACACTCACATAAAAAACTAATAAAATGAGTGAAAACACATTGCTGTTTTCTAACTATCCTCCTCCTGCTTTGGCACAATAATCATGATGCTAGGTAGCTGCCTGTGGCTGCTGGACAGACGGCCAAGATTAAAGAAGACGTTTGTAAATGTACTGGCATTCATACATGTATAGACCACTTAAAGTAACTGAACTTAGAAGCCATGTCCATCTTCTTCCTGCTCCCTTTAGGGGTCGCCATAGCGGATCATTGGCCTCCATCTCACCCTATCCCTAGCATCTGCATCTGTTGCACCAACCTTATACACCCGAGTTACGAGTGGTTGAGTGGGTAATCTACTAATTGGAAGGTTGAAGGTTTGGATGCTCCACACTGCATACCAAAGTATCCTTGAGCAAAATACTGAACCCGGAGTTGGTCTCCGATGCATCCATCGGAGTGTGAATGTTAGATAGAAAACACTAGTACGTAGCAAAAAGTATTTGGGTGTCTATAAGAACCAGTTCATTTACACTATGTAGTGCTTTATCTCTCCACTTTCAGTGGTTTAATATATTAAGATGTAGATCAAGCAGCAAGGGATCAAACTGCTGACCTCGGGACTAGTTGACAAACTGCTCTACTTTCAGGTCTTGTTCTACTTAATTAACTGTTTACTGTGAAGAACAATTTGACTACGAGAGCTCAGATTTTTGCACTTCACTTCACTTTCCTGAAAAAAGTAAACAAAAAGTTCTTCAAAGACAAGTAATCACATTTTAGTCTCATGGTTAGTTTTGGAAAATGTCATCAGCGAGAAAATGTTAAGATTAATTAGCCAAATGCACAAATTTAATCACAGTGCTTAACATTTGTTAAGATCATTTAAATTCACAAAAAAATTAAAGCATATTTGATGCGTGTTTACTGTAAAGAAAAGATCATATCTGTTGCTTCCTGCTTTACACTGCTGAGGTTAATCAGCAGCAAGGACCAAGCAGCAACAAGCGACGTCATATCATGCCAGCAAAATGATGTCATGCCAGTCCACGCTTGGGGGCGTTCTGCTGGCATGGCAAGGCTGGCTTGCATTGTCTGTTTGTCCACTTAGAGGGACAGGTCACTTTGAATCAATATAAAGTTGTCCCAAGTGACCAGCTAAGCTGAAAGAGAGCAAGAAATGCCTGAGGGTCCCGGACCACTAGGGATACTGAAAGCCTTTGCTGGATATGAAGATGACTTTGCAACATCTGTCTAGCTTCTGGAAACTTAGTGTACTTCCCAGAATTTAAGAAGTTACTCCCAGCCCTGGACTAACAAATCCTAAATTTATGATATTTGTTATGATTGTTTTGGGACTTTATTACATTCAGTTATTTACAGCAGCTGATGCTGGACATCCAGCTGTGTGACTACACAACATCTGGAACTGTCTGTTTCTTTTTCTTCTTCTTTTTCTTTCTTTCTAGTGACCCATCACAGTAAGAGGTTCTTTGTGTCATACAACAGCTGGGCACATTTTCCAAATTCTAAATTATCACTGAGCTCAAAGAGAACAAACAAAAATAGTTCTATGCAAAATATCTCAGGTTTCTACAGTCAAAAAAGTCAAAAGATTAAGAAAACAATGAGTTCTTGATGAGTTTGGAAGTCAGTCAGGCCACTCATTGTCACAGCAGACACTTAGGTACTTCATGTTACTCTAATTCTCACACTGCGTGCTCTCACTGGATTCACATTACAGTAACAGAAGAATATAAATCCCATTTTGACTCTTTAATGGTTTTTACTGTAACTGCTGCCTCAGATTATTTAGTTACACCCATAGTAAACAGTGTGTGACTCACATAAAGTTTCAACTCTTCAACTCTTCTGAAATGCCGAGTAGAAACAAACACTAAGCTCTTCGAGCGAGGGGTCGTTACCTCTCGATGAAACAGGCGAGCTCAGATGTTTGAGTGGAACATGTTGGAGTTACGTCACGAGGAGATTCGGAGTCAGGTTTAAGTGCGTTTTGCAATAAAGGTGCATTTAAAACCCCAAACAAAAGTGAACAAAAAGAAAGAAAACAACAATAGCAACAATGTTTTTATAAGAGATGCACAAATTCTCTTTTGATAGACAGTTTCCCATTCCTGATAGTAATTATGGTTTTTACCATCTCTGTCAGAGTAGTTTTAAATTAAAAAGCCATTAAATTGGAAAACACAGGTGTAGTTTATTGTGAAGTAGTCACATGAAATACAGTATGTAGAATTTATAAGTATGGTTAGCGAGCAATAGAGAGAAGACAGTGACTCTTCTCACTCTTTCTGCTGTGTTTTCTTGTTAACTGGGAAACTATTGGCCACTTAAATTTGAATTTTGATGGCGCCAATGCACCAAGTGATCTATTAATAACAAAAAGAAAACATCCATTATTTAGGCAGTCATGGAGCTGTCTAAGAGTTGTGTGCATTTGGTCTGAATGGGCTATCTGCCTGTCTAATTCTCCGTGCCTAACGTGTATGTGTTCTGCTTGTACACTTTTTCTCATTCCCAGTTTTCTTCTACTATTGTTTTTGAACAGCAAAGATTTTTTTTTCCTGACACGCCACCCGTGGGTCAAATTTGGGTAGTTTTTCTGTGATTGTCCGTGAAGGTTCTCAGTCATCCAGGTCATTGTAGTCTAAGGAGCTTGGAAATAAAAGCGTCTGGACTTCTTTAAGTTGCTTGAAGACATTTCACCTCTCATCCGAGAAGCTTCTTCAGTTCTAAGGTGAAATTGTGGAGAGTCCCAGATTTAAGCCCTATGGGAGTGTCCCCTCAAGAGGGGCATGGACCCCTTAATGATCCTCTACCTAATCACACGAGCCAAGGTTTGAAAACGGGTGTAGGTCACAATCAGCCAAAGTTTCGGGTGAACCCATTGTGGGGCCTTGCCCCACCCTATCATGTGATTTCCTGAGGTCAGATGGCCCAGGATGTGAGTGGGCGTTAAGGTTTTCTGTGATTGCTTACTTTGATGCAAACAGCTGCAATATTTATCTGCAGATTCTGTGTTGTAAGACTGAAGTTTGAAGACTGTCTGCATGTGTACCGACTCTGAATTTTGGGCAGACAGTCCTATACAAACTGGGAATTGTTTATAATTTTTCAGATTTTTTTTCCTGTATTGGCAGATTTATTTCCAATTATCTGAATAACCTTAAATATCTTGGCAGGATAACAGCACACCAATCAGGGACTTAAATGTTAGAGATTTAAATAAGACAGCTTCCATCTGTCATTCTCTCTATCGGTGTTGTGAATTTTAATCAGTGACAAATTTTGGTGTGTACTTACTTTTTGACTTCTACTTGTTTTAAAAAAAATAAATTACAACAATGAGAGAAAGCCAACGATGTCCATACTTTTTCACATGACTGTATTTTTAGAAGAGACCCAGTGTAGGCCATGTCCGAGCCTTTGCAGCTGAATTTCTGAATGTTAAACACGTCATTTCTTGTGCATTTATTCCTAAGATAATTAGGGCTCCTCGTGCGATGCAGCTTGGAATAAAACTTAATGTCTGTGGGTGAAACAGAGTAACAAAAGTAACATTTATTAATAAGCAAAAATGTGCAATTAACAGTTTGAAAGAAGGCGCTACAAACCTTGGCCTTTCACTACTAACTGACTGATCCTGGTTCCACTGATTTGGAGCGAATGCAATAAACACAATTATCACACAATTTAATGAAAAAAACAACAACAAAAAACCCAACACCTCTCCGTTTGACACCCTCAGTTTTCACACTTTGTTGTTTGTAAGATTTGAAAGCAGCACAAAAGCCTTACAGTTGGTTTTCTCATTTGTGCATGAAAATGTTTTCTTCCTCTCACATCCGACAGATATGGATATTGAAAGTGTACAAATCTTAAAACACACGAAGAAGCCGTCATGGAGAAAAGAAATCCAGTTGCAATGAAGAGTGTAGGGGAAGTACTTAATTATGTTCAAAACACATATGCTAATAATTGATGAAAATGAAAAAGTTGTGTATAAATGCAATTCAGCTCAGCAGACTATCACAATACAAATACATGTTAGTCCTAAAAAATGAATTAAATGTAGCTAAACTGATGAATTGAACTGAAAATTGAACTGAAATTTGTTCATTTCTAAGAAAACAATAGTCAATTAGAAGAACTAACTATTGGTGAATACATTTATTCAGGCCTTAAAATTAAAATGAAATATAACACACACCACTGCTTGACCAAACAAACCAGTTATTACAATCTTACCAAATCACCAATGCGGATGACCCACCACCTAAAAAGACTTGTGTACATACTCTTCTACTCTGTAATATGCCTTATATGTTCTTGTGGACAGCTTCCAGCAGCAGGAGCGTACATACTTTTTTATGATTGTAATATTAACAATGGAATTTTTGTTATTTTGACATCAGACACCATTTTAACATTGTGTATGATAAGGTTTTCTGTATTTAACAAATCTTAAATTGTTATTTATTATTTAGATTATTATCATTTATATGTGAGAATGAATTTTAAGTCCTGGTTAATCATGTCAACCATTCCATTCATTAGGGATACTCTCTAACCACTCTATGTGCTGTACTGTTGCTGGAAATAGTAGATGGGACGATTTAGGGCTGAAAAATGCCACCACATCCTCACTGCCCTGCCAGATGTTTCTTCATGCTGTTTCCACATCTGTTCATGGAATTCCAGGGGTCAGCAAGATCATGTTGTTTCCCACCAGGACACCAGACGTTTCTCAAGATAACAGCTCAAGATGAAGTTAAAAAAGCTCTGTCACAACATGTTTCTTCTTCCTCCATGTCCTCCAGTCAGATTTAATGCAGTGTTTGACTCTTCGAATGTATGAATAGAGCTAGACTATGACCTCACTTAGTTCTACAACATATTTTCATTGGTCAGCACAACTAAACACTTGTAAGTACTTTGTGTACATGAATGCCTTGAAGATATAAACATAGTGCACATACCATCATACAGCTTGCCTTCTAACATTTACCAGTTAAACCATTTTGTTGGTATAAGTCATAATAATTCATAATGGGATTAATTTGGAGAAAGTAATCATTAATCATTATTTGTCCAGCAATTTGTTTGTCCTCAAAAAACAAACAAAACAAAACAAACAAATAAATTATAAAAGGCAGTTAATTAAAACCCGGGTGGCAGGGTCTATTATAATAGCAGGGGGCTTAGGAAACACAAACAACTAAGGCCCTTAATTACATGCCAGAGAAAAACAATCCTGTCTAGCTGCTGGGCTTGCCAAAACTGCAAGACTTTCTGATTTCAAACAATCTTTTGTTTGGTTAATTTGATTTAGAATAAGCAATCCAATAACAAGAATTGCTATAGTTTCCTGCTTCATCCCTTATTAGAAAAAAGTTTTAAGGATTAAAAAAAAGTGGTGACTGCATTAGTCAATCAAACCTAACAGTCCTGATTATTTCCATTTCCAGCTGCAGCTGGCTGCTGCAGCCTATAAGCTGCCATCTGTGCAGTGACGCCTCAAATTCCTCCTGCACTCAGTGTCTAAGAAGCAGTTTGAGGAGACGTTTGAAAGGGAAACAAACTACAAAAAGATGCTCTTATTAAAAATCTGAAATTCCACCGATTTGAAAAGACAACACAACACTCATAGTTTCCATCGATCTTTTCCCCATAACCTATATTTTTACTTTAAGCTCACTGAAAAGTGTAAAATTTTATAAGGAATGCTCCTGTCTTCTGAAGAAACACCCAACAAAACAATTACCAGAAAAAAATGCACATATACAGTCATTCAAAAAAGAAAGGACTGCATCCATCAGACTCTATGCAGTCCTGTTTAAAACTACGTATACTTTTACTGCTTAGATAAAGAGGGTAAGCAGCAGCCAGGTGCTACTAATCAGATGCACTTGATTAACTGATCATCCATGTGTGAGCATCTGTATAAAGAAAAAATGCAATTAGTAAAATTACAAATTTAAAAAAAAAAAGTAGAATTAGAAAAAGAGAAAAACAAATACAGCATGTTTGGAATGGTTGCCAGGAGAAAGTCTCTTCTCTCTGAAAACAACATGGCCACAGTTGCATCTGAATAAACCACAAGACTTCTGGATCAGTCTCCACTGGACAGATGAGACCAAAGTAGAGATCTCAGGCCATAATGGACAGCACCAGATTTGGAGAAAACACAACACATCATATCAGATGTCTGGCACGGTGGTGGAGGGGTCTTGTTTTGCATATCTGGGAACGTTGCATTCATTGAGTCAATGATGAACTTCTTTCTATATCAAGTATCCTGCAATCAGATGTGAATCTGTTATAGCTGAAGCTTGTCCCAAATTGGTTCATGCATCAGAATAATGAACCCAAGCACAACAACAAACCAACAGCAAATTTGCTGAAAATGTCATTGGGAAAAATAGTTACTTCAATTTCTTGTTGCTAAAGATCTTTTTTTAAAATCAAATCCCACAGCATAAAAATGTGAACAATTAAAAATTTCAATCAAATGATGTATTACACTTAATAAAGCATTGCTTTACATAATTACTTCATGTAGAAAGTGAGGCATGACTCTTCACATGTGATCTTTATGTTAGTTTGTGTTGTGAGACAACGTGGCCTGAGACACTGTGTCACAGAATTACCAGTTAACAATATGCAGTACTGTGCAAAAAGTACTGCATATTGTTTCTTCATGCTTTGTACTTTTTTGCCTCAAAAAAGTACAAAGAATGCTTTCAGAAATATAAATGATTGTTTATTGGCCCCAAATGTATGTGTTTGGTTCCTTGTCTAGCCTGTCATGTGTTTTAGCTCTGTTAAGCTTGTGTTGTCATGTCCAAGTCTCCATGTTTCCTGTTTTATTTTGAAAGAGTCTGGTGTTCTTTGCTCATCACTTCCCCTGTCCCGTCATTACGTTCATGTGTGTCAGCTGTTTCCCCAGGTGCCTCCACTTCTCCTGATCACCTTGTGTGTATTTAAGTCCTCTGTCTCCCTTTGTTCTTTGTCATGTCGTCTGTGTATCTTCCCCCTCGTCATAGAAATCATAGTCAGTTCATAGCCGTCATCGTGTCTTAGTTGATTCATGGTTTCACAGTCTAGTTTGTTTTTCACTTTCATTTATGTTCCAAGTATATCAGCCATAATAAAGGCTTGTCTTTTGTTTAAAGTTCATTTCCATCTCCTAGCCTGTGTCTGCTCCTGGGTCCACCTCTCTCACTCCACCCGGGCTGCCCTGCAGACCGTGACACCACAGTCATTAAGAACCATCTTCAGCATAAAAAAAGAACAAGCAGTACTGGAATGGCTCCCACAGGGTCCTGATCTCGACAACATTGAGTGTGTCTGGGATTACATAAAGAGGCCAAAGGATGTGAGGAAGCCACATAAGATCTGTGGTTAGTTCTCCATGATGTTTGGAACAACCACCCGCCGAGTTCCTTTTTCACTAGCTGGGCCCACGTCCTCATTTTAAGTTTGACAGCATTTTAGTAGGTAAAAGTGAATGCTTTGACATGAATTGAGCTGCGGTTTGGGGAAGGCCTCGAAGGGGACTGGCGATGGCTCCCGGGCCTGGCAGATCCCCGTGTACTAAATGGAAGTGAAGAAGTTGAAGAATGGAGAAGGAGGGAGGGAGGGTGGGGCACGTAAACGAGAATGATCGGCTTGGAGAACTAGGGGAACCTATATAGATGACAGCCGGAAGGAGCGTGTTTGGAGGCGTGGTCCTGCTCCTGAAATTCTGATACATAATCTCCAAAAAAACTGTGTGCAAGTGTACCGAGAAGAATTGATGCTGTTTTGAAGGCAAAGATTAGTCCCACCAAATTTAGATTTCTTTTGTTCATTCACTGCATTTTGATGATTGATGAAAATAAATGATTAACACTTCAATTTTTGAAAACATTCTTTGTTTCCAGCATTTTTTCTCACCTGCATAAAACCTTTGCACAGTACTGTAAACCTTACGGTACATGACCACAAACTGGCATAAATCCCTGATCTGATGAGGACATCAAATCTTTCTTTTAGCATTTATGTTTTAACATGCAGCTGACAAGTCTAGGTCACAACGCTTTATTTCAACATTTTTCTGACAACAGTGATTCTGCTGTAGATTCTACTGTAGAAACAGGCGCATGTAGAAATAGAGGCTACAATGATACAAGGCTGACTGCTCTTCTCTGGTTTTGTTACTAGTTGAAAATCAAGGTTTGGCTACTTGGTTGTTCTGAATACACTCTGCTTTAGTGCCTTTCTGGGTCCCAGGTTATATGCAGCTAGCTTTGTGTTAGCATCTTCTTTGTAGATGCTGTGTTAGCGGTAATGTTTGCAGCTGCATTCTTGTCCACATCTCTACTCATCAAAAGCTGTAGACCGCTCGACACGCTTTTTTCTTCACAGGAACTAAATTGAGCTGATTTTGCAGGAAAAGTGAATAAGTGAATAACTTAAGTAATGCAAGGAATAACATAATTGTTTGATTAGTTACTGTAATATTATTAGTGAATTTATTACAGTAAAGGCATAGAAAAATATGTAGGTGATTATAGGTGATGTGTTCCTTTGGAGTACTTAACATTTACAACAAATTTTGTGAGAATTTGCATTGTTAGACAACGAGCTGAGGGAGCTGTAAGTAAGTTATACTTACACGATTTGGCTGGAGCTTGAAATGTTATCTACAGTAAGTGGGTTTCAGCTTTGGAGGGAAGGACATTTATTAAGACTTCTGCTTAAGCTTTACTATTTCCCTTTTCCAAATTCAACATTCAAGCACTTGTCAGGTAAATCTATCTTTAGTTATATATAGTTAAATATTAAAATCCTAATATATTTTACAATCAACAATATGATAAGCAGACGCTGAAAGTTTCTCATTCATAAAAAGGGAGACAAAAGTACTGCGCTGCATTTAACAACCAGCACTTGTATCCTTAAGCCTTTACTCAGAAGGAAGAGTTTGTTAGCTCCACACGCACGTAAAGCGTACAAAAACAGCATTTTTATTTTGTTGACACTTAGTTGACAAGAAGTGTGGGATTCAGACACTTGTTGTGGGTTGATGCTGCGAGCGAGCAGTCAACTTGGTCCACTTCATATACTTCACATCATGATGAATTTATTTCTGTATACACAGCCCTCAGCAGAAGAGTTTGGGTCTAAAATGAGGCATCCTTTAGTTTGCATGAAAACCTGACACCTACTCTTGCAAAATTCAGGGTACCAGATCACAACAATTTACTGCATTGTAGAGAAACACTGAACTTCACCAGCCAAATAGATGTACAGTGAAATGTATTGGAAACAAGCATGTCTGTTCAATTTCAGGAGAGAAGCTTTCTCAGTATCTTTAGTCCTCTTGTCGGCATCCTCAACATTGACACTAATTCACACTTACGTCTTAGTCATTTTGCAAGGCTCTTATGCAAAGCAACTTATAATCAGTGCTACTCAACTAGGAGAGCAGCTGTAATCACAATCACTGAAAGCAGTCATTAAAAGATGGGTCCAGGAAAATAATAAAATAACCATATGGTTAGTGGTTATGATACTACATTTGCAGTAACAGCTGATAGAGCGTGCGTGTCAAAAAAAAAATGCAAAGCAGGATCATGCATTAAACAGATAATTCCCTTCAGGGTCCATGCGGCTTTTGTTGCAAAAATTCACATTATTTCCTGACTTAATAAGGGTTAACATCTGAGCGGCGAGATATGCAAATCCTTACCCCAATTGTCCTATTCATTTCCCAGGCACAATTATATTCAACTTGCACATGAATATTCCGCTGAAGTCCCAAAGCCTAATAGGAAAACATGATTGAGGTGGCCAGGCAAGGTGGCACAAGTGACTGGAGGAACAGCTACTCTGTCACCAATTCAGTTCTGTAATCACTGCTGGATGATGCATTTCAATGCTTCAGGTATTATTTTGTGTAGGCAGAAAATATCAAACAGTGCACACCCAATAGAGGCATGGATTAAGTCTCGATTTGTGAGACAAAAATATCAGTACACTGCATCTCTGTGTGTTTTAGAAAACAAACTCGTATAGCTGCTGATTGGTTATGTCCACTTCACGTTATGCTGTGACACCAGAGAGGTAGTAGGGGTTGATGGTGGGTTGTTGGCCCTGCATGCAGTTAGGTTTACGCTCATAGTGACACCATGTTGTTGAGTTTTGAGGTGTGAGCGACACAGTTCACTCATGGGCCTTTGACGTGCAACATCACACATTATTAGTCAGTGACCATAGCCTGGTTAGTCCTGGTTTATACAACTCCATGCTGAATCCAGTGTAACCTGAAACTATAAACCGAGGCTGTAAACACATTAGATAAGAGTTGCAACCAAGGTCACAGAAGAAGTGAGCCGAGGGCAGTTTTCCCATAAACTTCTATACAACCAGAATTGTGTGATACTGTCAGTGACACACCTTCATGCTTGTCTATCCTGTGCTCCACCTTGGCCTTGGTGTTTCTTTGTAAAACTACCTGAAACACGTTGTCACATAATTACCATTTAAAAATATAAACCTACAGGCTGCAGTCACACACACCAACACAAATCCCCATCCTAATGGCGACACACATATGACCTTTCTCTTAATATTTAAGTATGAACACAAAGCCAGCAACACAAAGCAAAGATGAAAACCAGCAGAAAGAGACTTCAAAGCGATCTCCGCAGTGATTCGACTTTAGCAACATGAACAGGTAGAATGGGAGGCTGCAGCTGGACTGCTCATGGCTGCTTTTGTTTTTTGGTGAAGTTCAGGGTCCGGCGGCTGGGCTTGGGTCGGCATTCACTCAGCTAACATCACTGTGGGTTCTTGGCGAACTTTGAGTTAGGTTGTATAATGCAGTTGTCTCTGTCCTGGATGCAGTTTCCACTTCACCATCACAGTTTTGTTCTTTTGTGCAGTAAAAATAAAAGTAATGTCCATATCAATGCTGTAGACTGTGCCACTATTTTCCTGCTCCAAAACACGAACTGAAATCAGCTGATTGTAGTGCAAGTGGAACCTGTAAGCGGAATGATAGGCAGGTGTGAATAACAAGTGTTGAGACAGTAGCACAAAAAGTGGCTTTAAAAATGCAAAGAAAGATTTGCACATGCACAAATAATCTTTCAAGCATGGAGCCGGTGTTTAATACTCAGGGGTTTACCTATTTGTACAGAAGAAGATTAAATAATGATATTGTAAGAAAATAGGTTCATTTTTCATTCACTAATTCACTAATATAATTTATTTCAGCTTTGTTCAAAGAGAAGGATCTATACAACATTAACATATGGGTATTCCCCAAAGGGAAAGCTTAAATGCACTATGAGCAACTACATTCATTCATACTGCAGAGTGCATTGGTTGTCAAATGAGCGTAATAAAAGTGTAGAAATGTCTCCGTAGCATTTGAGTGTTCCATTTACAACAGTCCTACTAGTCCTTAAGGAAGATCAAGTGTTGCATTGGAGTGACAAGAGAGCCAAGACCCGGGAAGGGGAAGGATTTTTAGCTGTGTGCACATCATTTGCTCTATCTGACCATGAATGAAAACAAGTCATGTGCACAAAGAGTGCTAGCAGCAGAAGAATAAATCCATGCTCTTACAGCTGGTCACATTTAGGTACTGGAATGTTTCCTAAATATTGGATTAACTGCTTTTCCTGATACTCTTTTCATCATACTGTGTTCAGTGACAGCTGCTGTTTGAGTCTAGGCTGAGAGTTTCCCATCTGTTGTATCATGTACTACTTCTAAGCACTCAGCAATGGCAGTGGAGGGGTCAGCAGAAAACTGCTTTATGCTTTATGCTCAACGAGGGAAGAGTCATAGTCAACTTTCCCCACGCAGATTTTCTCAGCTGGTGTGGCAGTTCAGTTTTGACTGCCAGCATCATCACAAAACAGCAGAAAAACAAGTTTTTAATGGCAGAACATCATGTTTTTGTCATAATACAGAATGGTGGGGGTTTCAATAAATAAAGAATAAAGTGTCAAGATTTAGTTAGACCAATGGTTTAAGTAGCAACCACAAACAAAGCTCCATTTGACCCAATCACACAGAAAGAAGCATAGCAAAAATGATCTATATAGCACTCGTGTGGACACGAAGGTCTATTTAACGGTTAACAAGTTGAATATACAGTGAGTTGTCAGTTCTGATTTGCAGAAATTCATGCAAAAAGACCACTGAAGAAACCAGTGTGACCAGCACTTATTGTCTTTACCTACAAAAACATGATTGGACCAGCATTAAACCTGGAACGTCAGTCTTCAGAACTGTGTGACAAATAAAAATAAAAGGTATGTTTAAACATATTCACTCTTTATATTAAACTCTGTTGTGCAAAAAGCAACCAGGCAAGTGTAATTTTGATAGCACTCGCATGCAGTTCAATGACGTCAATTATGACATATTCTCTTGTTTCGGCTCCATCAAGGACATTTTATTTGTTGTGTTCTAGGTGTTGACTGTGATTACGCTTTCACAACGGCTGTGAGCAAGTCTTAAAATGTAAAAGTAATATTCATGCAGTGCGTCTACATTAAAGCGAGGAAAGGAAAGTTCTGTTTTTCCCGTAGTTGAAATGCGAGAAATGTATTTGCATTCTCAGTTTCTTTTTCTATCAGAGTATAATTGTGTGCTCACCTGGACTTCGCGCAGGGAAGTGGCTTTTATCCAAAAGGTTGCCTCTGCAGTGGCACGATCCTCCACCCACACCTCTCGCCAAGGGGCCTCGCCTCAGGTTTTATCTGGGATGCCAGCCCCACTCTTCACACTTTACTGTACAAACAAGCACCGGCACACATACACTCACTCAGAGCTGTAATTACTGTCAGGGCAGCCAGTGCAGAGAAAACGGGCTGCAGCCAACTTGCTATAAAGTCTTTCCAGCTGGCTCGTTGTCCATGTGGATTCACTTTATTCCGGCTATTTTAAGAACAACAGGAATCCGCCTGATTAGAGATCTGTTCAGGGATTGGATTGTTGTCGCAGAAAAGCCTGTTATGACTTAATATCCTCATTTATTTGTCCCATTTATGTTTCCTGCCATTATTAGGAAGTTGTTTTGCAACAGCCACATTATGTCACATCTCCAACTTCTGCATTAATCAGCCATCTCTTTCTTTTCTGAGCACATCGGAAGAAAAACATTCCAAAACACGGAATTCTGATTGGTGAGTGAATGAGGAAAAAAATACTGGTTAATCTTTTTCAAGCTCACATGTCCAGTGGTACCTAATGGACAGGTGATGATGAAGTAATGCTTTAGTACTGAGTTAGCACTGAGTACAATGATGAGATGATGATGATGATGAAGTGACGAGGGTCTACTTCGTTTTATATCTCACTAAATGTGATGCTCGAAAACATTAACACGAAAAAAGCAGTAGACATAGAGGCTTCACAGATAACGAAGAACTGATCATTGGAAAGGTACTTATTAACAAGTTCTGATTACGAGTTCTGATTAATTCCTAAGCAAATTTTGAATGAACTTATTTTTAAATAACCATGAATATTTAATTTGAAGATACTTATTAACTAACAATAATTATCATTTGTCACTGGTTCCATGCAAATAATTACGATTTTGTCACTTTGATCACATTAAATTTAATTATTACACACTGCATGACCTGGTGTGTTCTCCCATTTTATAATGACTCCCAGTATAAACCAGCACAGGAAAGTCTTTTCTTAGAGAGACGACTTTGGGTGGCACATTTGCCTTGTCACCTGGAGCACACAGAGAACGTGGCTGTCACAACTTCTTCATCTTCATATTTCAGGTGATGGTCACTTTGCTTCTACTAGAAAAAAAAAAAGGAAAAAAAAAGCCTGTCTGTTTTTGTGTGAAAGCATAAATGACAGTCAAGCTGCATGATGTACATGGAGTCATAAGCTGTATGCATTCTAAGTTGCATACATTTTAACTATAAATTTTCATACTGGCATCTTTACAGTTAAGGAAATCACAAATAAGCAGTCTGAAACTAGGATGCCAGCTTACAGCAGCTGGTTGTCATAGTTACACAACAGTCCCTCAGCAGTTATAAATAGTTACTGTCTAAGCAAGTGAAGAAAAGATTTGTCACTGTAAACAGACCTCAATGAAATGCTGACACACATCAGCCCTGATCGTAGTTTGACACACCTGAGTAACAACGAGCCAAAAGGACTCAAACCACATCTGGGTTACAGAATTTCCTGAAGAGTAGAAAACTTGCAGTCCCACACCAGAGTAGCTCATCCACAGGGAGAAACACAGCATTCCTTTACTCCAGCTACTCGTCCACATTTCTTATTAAATGAATAAATCCATAACCACTAACTGCAGATGTGCTGATAATAACTCTGGAGTTAACATCAGCACAAAAACTGATTGAGTTTCTGTGTCTCCTGTAGGTGTAATGTGCACGTTGCTCAGTACTTTTGCCCATGTAGTGTAGGTTTTGTTCACTCTGTGGAAATCCTCTGTCTGACCACTTACATGTACAAATCTGTGATTACTCCATGCACATCAAACAGAAAGCATGTATGAGCTTCTCTGTGAAACTCACCTCACTTTTTTGTTCTTGATGAGTCGAGGCCAGAGCCCATACACCACACAGCAGAGTTTTTAGTGGGAGAGGAATTTAAATGACCAGGCTTTTTAGTAGTTTAATAAGTTAGATTAGTAAAAAGGTCCATACAGGAACAATACTGAGGTGAAGGCAGAACCTGTTTTCATATGTGCCCAAAGTGAATTTTATCCATTTGATTATATTTTGGCCTTTTTGCCACCATGAGAAAAACAGAACATGGCCACTCTATTAATTACAGGGTACGCTGTATTGAAATATCATATAATCTCCTGGTTTTGGTTAAAGAATTCACTCTATCTCTGAGTTTAGCTGAAAGGGCCCAGAAAAGTAATTCATTGATGATGTTACAGTTTACATATGGGGCACTGAATATACGAGAGTATTTGCCGTGCAGTAAATTATATCTGCTCTAAGCTGAACAACCTTCCCTTGACGGCTTTGTAGAGCTGCAGGGCAGTGCACACTAAACCAATCAAAGTAATAACAAGAAAGAAAGGGAGGATATAAGAGGGAAGGAAGAAAGGAGATAGATACAAACAGCTTTTGCTGATGAGGGTGAGCCAGTGGGCCGCTGGCTGTTTGTTCCACATCAGAATGTCAAGCAGGGCAGCAGCAGCCTGAGCTGAGTCACAGAAGTGAAAATAATGTTGAGCGTTGGAGAAGTTTGAGTCTTTTAAGACTCCCAGGACCCACAAGTCAGCCACAACTCAAAAGGAGTGCAGATAAGGCTGAGTACTGCCCACACTGAATCGTCACAGCTAGGATTTCCTCCTCCAGGAGATGCGTGTGTGCTTAGTTGAAATAAACCTTGAGTAAACAGCGCTTGATGCATTCAGTTCTTGCTTTCTGTGAATGTATCCCAGTAGGCTACGGACGAGAGGCTGCAATAATGCTTTGGTGTTTTCACACCATAAACCATAGGCGGAACCAGCTGTCAGGTGTCATTTCAACGAGCACAGACACATTTACTCGTATGTGATACTCACCTTGTGGGAAAGTTGTAAAACTAAAGTTGAGCAGAGCAATGAACAGGAGCAATTATGTATCTGTTATTACTGCAAATCCTGCTCATTGCTACACCACCACTGGCACTAGCCTACAGCTGGCTCAGATCAGCCACCCAACAGCACGCACGTTGCTGCTGTGGGTGGTGTGAATATTGTCACTCCTCAAGGAGTCCAGAAACCTGGACTGGATCATTTTTGTGTGAGAGTATCGAGTCTCTCACGAATCCATGGCAAAAGTGCCTAATCCAATCAGTCATTGTCAGCTCATATTGAGGCCTGCATTTGTACTGTAGCTCTCAAGAACAGCAAGTGAAAAAATCAGGTTGCAGGGTGCATGAATCTGCATTTGTTAACACTGATGCAGTCTGAGTGCAGGGCTAAGGTCCTGCTGCTGGCTAAGCAAGGTATATGAGAAATAACAAGCATTTGTATGTTTTATATTTTAACAATCATGCTTACAGTATATTTAAACATGTAAGACGTAATAGATGTCTTAATCCAGGATAAATCTGCACGCTAGCAACTTATGCTAACACATTCCCAAAGAAAAAGAGCATGTTGCCTTAATAAATTTAGCATGTATGTTTAGTACAGTGCTAACATTAGCTAATTACTTCTTAACGATATTACAGTTGAACCTTCTACTAAAATACACGCTAAAAATAAGACAAAGTTTGAAACGATGTGTGTTATTGTTCCGTGCGCAGTGCCAGATGTTGTGTTTTAAAGCATGAGTGCTTTATCCAAACCTTCTCAAGGAAAGCTTCCTGTTTTCAGCCTCAAGCTTAGTATTTAACAACGCTACCTCAACAAAGGTCATG
Source organism: Oreochromis aureus (assembly GCF_013358895.1). NCBI lineage: Eukaryota > Metazoa > Chordata > Actinopteri > Cichliformes > Cichlidae > Oreochromis > Oreochromis aureus. The sequence continues at coordinate 29,247,388 of NC_052953.1, forward strand.
GTTAAGTCTAATATGTTTTCCTCTGCAATGTCATTAAGTCATTAAGTTAACTCAATGACAGGTTTGCATTAGTAAGGTAAAATGCAGAAGCTATAAAGCAATACATTAATTTCTGTGTTGGTTCCACCCTTGGGCTTACATGCACCTGTGCAACCTAAAGAGCTTCACATTCAGGTTTTGTGATAGTCTTATGGGTAAGTTCAATAAGGAAGATCTACAGTCTCACATCTGTCTGCTCCCAGGTGTTGCCGGCTAAATCTAAGCTTCACATCACTTCCACTTGTCAAGCTGTTTGTGACATCACTGCTCTAGTCCAGGGGCTCCTGCTCTAATCTCTTTCACAGGCGGGGTTCTGTTCCACCGAGACGGGCCATTGGCATCTAAACACCAAACACCTCTATTTAAATTCTGTACATCAATACATCTTGTTCGTTCTTTCTAATGATGTTTCCTTTTTAAATTTTATCAAACGATGGAGAATTATGGGATTACATGTTCGGGAGTATTTTGATTACAGAAATGACAATAATGGGGGGTCGGTATCAAAGCAGGGTCTGTTTGGACTTCATTTATGGAAATGGACTGGCTTCTGTATAATGCTTTTCTAGTCTTATGTAGAGTGAAAACCAACAGAATCATAAATTCACACAGTGCTTTATTTTACGCAGTTTAAGGATTTTATCTACCTGACACTTAACATAACATGCATTTCTTTGTCGCTCCAAAACCCTTAGAGCAACATAATGTCTCCTTAGTGTCCTCAACCTTTTCCATGATCTCTTGATGTGTCCAGAAAACCTCACCTGGGATACATCCAGGACGCATCCTAGTCAAATTCTAGTAACCGCTTCCTTTAGATGTGGAGGAGCATCAGTTCTACTCTGAACTCCTCACCCAACACTAATGTTGAGTTCAGACACCCTTAAAAGGAAACTTTTTTTTCTCCACTCCTTGTATAAGTCATCCTAATCTTTCAGTCAATACCCACACCTTGTGGGCAGAGGTGAGGTTAGGAAAATGGATCAACCAGTAAATGGATAACTTTACATCAGCAACGCATCTCTTGCTGCACACTAGAGCACCACAGTCTCAGCATCCCTGCTTATACTACACCTATCCATCTATCATTCCCCTACTCCATTCTTTCTCCCGCCAATGAGCAAACCCCTAAGATACGTGAACTCCTTAAGGCAATAACTTAATTCCAACTTAAACTGGGTGATCCACTCTTTTTGGTTGAAGACAGCGACCTCAGACTTGGAGGCTCTTAACCAACCATTTCACACTCTGCGTCAAACTGATCCACTGCCCGCTGGTGACTTGCTTGATGAAACCAACAGGACCACATCATCCTTGGAAAAAAAATAAAAAACAGGTTTTGAGGCCACTCAACTGCCTCAATTCTCTGGCTACACAAAAAACATATTAACAATGGTAAGACATGCAGTCTGAAAATCCACCGGATGGGTCTATTTAACCCAAAGAAGTCCTCACAGACAAAGTGCAAATGGCCACTCAAGTATCCTTTGGAGCTGGTCCTGTGTCCTGTAACCAGATTGAAAATGTCTCCATGAGGAAACTTTAACGAATTCAAGGTTAATCTCATCCATCCCTGGATTCCTGTCACCAAGGAATTGTATTAAATACCTCTGTAATCATAACCCAATGATGAGCCAGTTGTTTCCCTTGTCCCCAGATTCAGTTGTGTCTTCTCTTTTTAGGCCATCAACTGGATTTAGTAGATCATCAAATATTCTTTCCACCACTATGTCCCAAGTTAGCAGCACTACCAAAGCTGCACTCTGCATTGCCTGTCGGTACCTGTCAGCTGCCTTCAGAGGCTTGACAGGACTCTTCATCTCAATCATTCCCCATCTGGCTCACTGCTTGCTGATGCAACATGCACCAACAACCTCACAGCTCAGTGCAGCCTCCTTAGCAATAAAGGTACAAATTATGTATTTGTGTGCACCAGACCTGGTACCATGTTTCAAATAGACCACTTCATTTTCAGAGTGCAGGCTTACTTGTTGTTCGTAGACTTTTCAAACTCAGAATGGGACACAGCATTTTTAAATAGAAGGCTTTTCTCCCGTGTTACTGGATTTACTAGGGCTAAATCTTTAATTTTTAACAAGCTCGCAGTTAGAGCTGGCTCATGTGACTCTGAGGTAGCATAGTCATTTGCACATGTATTTCAATAGATGTAAAGATCATTACAATGATCTTTTGTTTTTGTTATACATGATGTGTTTATTCAAAATTCTAATAGCCAGATCTTTGATTTGATATCAATGTAGGAAACAAAAGAGAACAAAAAATGAGCATTTTAAAATGATATAAATCACTATTATTACCTTTAAGGTAGCAAAAGATCTTCCATTTACAATCATCAAAGAAAAGAGCCCTTAGATTGTGCATATGTCTATTAATAATCATCTATAAGTACAATTAAATGCTAGACTGACTCTGGGGTCACACACTCAGTGATGCACCATAGACCTTCTTTGAAAGCATACAAATGTTTCAGTATATACATGTTGCTGTATAATTACAAACATTTGCAAATGATGGAAATACATATTCAGCAACCAGTGTCATTAACAACTGGAGCTGCTTTTACAGCCCCATCCTTTAAAATCCCCTTCAAGTACCCACTTGAATATTGATTAGTGAACCTAACTACTTAAAGTTGTTTGAGAAATCCCCTTCTTGTATTCATCTTGTTAAATGACTGCATACATGCGTAATCAACAGCGCCTTTGAATGTTACTGCTAAAGAAGACATGCAAAGCAGCTTATGCAAACTGGGATTCAGTGCTTTTCCTGACAGCCCATTCTTATGCTTTGGACACAGAGCCTTGTTTGCTAAAAGCTGTTGAGGAGTCATTACACAAAGCTTTTGCTATAATTTATCTCTAAGTGCAGTGCCATTAAGTCAAAACGTTGTGATATGCAGAGCCAACCAGGCCTTCGAGTCTATTTATATCTTACTATTGTCTTTTTTATTATTGCTATTTTACTTGCGAAGGTGTAGACCAGTTGGCAAACCACAGAGCCTGTCAAACTGTCAGCAGTTATAAAAGCAACTCACAGCAATCAAATGTCAGGCTACCAGTAGGATAGCATAGAGGGAGCAGAAAACAAAAAAGAAAAGAAAAGGTAATTACAGTGCTGAACAATGCAAGATAAAAGTTTAATGCATTATGTCAAGAACAAAACTGTTTTTTCTTAAGCTTTGTAGTTTCTTGTGTAGCAAAATAGGAAGAAATTCTTCAAATGCATTATTTTTTATTGGGTTTGCAAAAGTGAAACCACAGTAAAGTTCTGCCATGCAAAACAAAAGGAAGGCCACTGTCAAATTTTTTAATGCTGATATCTTGAGATCAAAAGTTAATAATATGGTTACCCAAGCTTGGAAAAATGTAACGCTAATTGTCATATCCTTATTAAAGTAAATTAGCAAAGGATAACCCTAATGCATGAATCATATATTAATACTTGCTACATTTTGAACATGATCCACAAAATGCACAGAAAAAGCATGTGTCCATATTTCAGGGGATTTCTCCTTGGCTGCTATTTAGTTCTCATCTTTCTGAGATATAACTCCTAATGTCTGATAACATTTCTTTGATGAATGAATGAAATGTTGACATTAATTCTAACTTTAATAATTGCAAGTTCTTTGCTTCCATACAAGAACACCCTTAAAACATGTTATTGACCCAAGAGTGAAGTCAAAGGACAATAAGGTGGTATAGACTCATTTAAGCACTGCAGATCTGTCTGTTGCTGCTGGTACCGTGTACACACGTCTAACTTGCTTATTGTGACAGTGGTACAAACACACACTTCATGACCTGAGCCTCATTCAGATAAATGTCAAAAGTCTTTACTGAGCAATGATTTGGTACACAAAAATGTATTCTAAGGCTAAAGCAGAGCGAAAGCACAAAGCAAAGGAAGAGCCAAAAACATAAAAGCTTGATTCGGTACCCAAAGGAATACACAGGGAGTAATGGCTGGACCACCAGGCTCAGAAGTAATAAGTTGACCTGGCACAGGGGAAGAGGAACAAAGAAGCTAAATATCACAATGAGGAGGATGATTGGCACAGGAAAAACTAATTAGAGCAGGCAGAGATCAAAAAAGGTGGGAAATCCAAGAATAAGGTAAGGTATCGGAAACAAAAGTTGAGTAATTTAAAACAACCCAAAAAAATAATTAATCAAAAGCGTAATCGTTTACAGCAGCATGCAATAGCATGTAGCACAAATCCTCTATATAGTAATACATGGGTGTCAAACATACAGGGGCCAGAATCGACCCGGCAAAAACTGCAATCTGCCCGGCTGCCTGTCTTTGGAAAATGTATAGGAGAACAGAAATTATGGACTTTTAATTGTGTTGTCATACATTTTACAGATTTTCCTGCTAATAAACATCTCCCCTATGGCCAGTCATGTTACACCAAAGTAATCAAGTTATAGTTTTAACACTGAATCCCAAAGAGTCATGCTGACGGATTTCTTTCTGATTAAATAGCACTTCAGTCTTTAAGATATCTCAGGGATTAAAAGTGTGGTTAAACTCTGTACACAGACAGAAAGGGCTGACCCCGCCCACATAAACTCAATGTGGTGGTCCGTGATGTTAAAGGAGTTTGAAATCCTTGAAATAATGAACTTATATCTACTGTACTTTAGTTTATATCTACACGTTATACGTGTTGTGCTTTCTGCAGATAGCAGAACTATACAGTTGTGCTCAGACAACCATGGCCATGAATGTCATGGTAATTATGGACTTCTTCTTTGAAATGTTCCTTTGTCAGGAAGGAAATGACTGCACAGCATACACCCTTAGTGACTTAAAAATGCAATAGTTTGAATTCATATAGAATTTTGTCAGATCCACACATGATCAAAAACTAACATTCCTGCACATGATGAGTGCATGTGAGCTTTCTGACCACAGCCTTGGAGATTGCAGAGATATGCTACAGGCTCTAGGATAAGATCTTGTGCATGAAACCAGACTACTCATTATCTACTACCTTATACTGACGTATGCTACAATATTGAGCCATTACTAAATCTGCATTTGCATATCAGCAGCATCTGGTGGAATGAATTTAAAACAGAATCCACTGAATGTTGGGTAATTTAATCCCCATGAAGTCTTCCTGCAAAGCCTAGTAAATCCAGATCCAAGTACAACAGTTTCATCTGAAAAGTTGAGTTGATACAAGTAGCATAAAATGGAAATACTGTGCGCATTACTCGAGCTAATGCCATTGAAAGACACCGCTGTCTATCTTACATTTAAGTAGAAGGTTATTTAGCATTGTGATCAGTCAGCCTCACTTTTAGACATACTCTCCCTGATTGGGTTGTTGTGCCTACTGGTGCTGCAGAATCCAAAGGTTTCTCCCAACTCATGGCATGCTATGTGAAAATCAGTACATTACTTACTAATGGATAGTGCATGTACACCGTTTGGGGACCATGCAGGCTTTTCTCTAATAAGTGAGAATTATTCAAAAGCATCAAAACTGGGAACAATAATAATAATAGTTTGTTGCTTCCACTGCCTATAAATTTGTGTCTGAGTCTGTGGATTGTTAGTGGGAACTTTTCTAACAGATGTTGTGCAATAACAGATGTTATTTTAGATATGCAGAAGGGGTTAATTAATACAAGAGTTGCCCTGCTTAAATATTCCTTAAATACCTCTCTTTGAGAGAACCTCACACGTTTGGATCACTGGCTCAGACTTTTAAAAGGAGTCACGCTGAGAAACCCGTGTCTCACTTCATTTAGCTGCCTACTATGTGGAGATTTCAGCGGGAAGTGAGTCATTCCCTCCTGTTTCTGTGCTGCTGGTGAAGAGATGAGCTACACGACCCCGGCGCATGATTAATTAGTGATCATTATCCCATCTCCGCTCCTCTCAGTGGGTGGTGTGCTTTTGTCCTTGCCTTTATTAGTATAGCTAGCTACACAACCAGCCGCCTTGGGCGTGACTGTGGGGCATGGGAATGCGCGTGTCGCAGAGGTCTGGCAGAGACTGTCCGATTTTGCGATCATGCGCGTTTCTTTTATTTTAGTGTTGCGCTTTTCTCTGTGAGATCAGGATGAAGAGGGGAAAATGAGGAAGGAAGGGAGGAAGGAAATGTTCAATGGGGTGACAGCCAGGGTGTCATTAGACTCCTTTCAGACGGGGGGGTGAGCGGTAGTGTTAATGCGCTCGAGCTAAAAAGCAGCTCATTCATTAAAAAATAAAACTGAACAAAGTTTCAAATGAATGTTCATTCACCAAAAAAAAAAAAAAAAAAAAAAAAAATTAACATTGGCTTGGACATTTTGAAGAAATGTTGCTTTCCTTCAGTAAAGGTACTGGATACGTGCGCAATCAGGTGCCTCTTCTTTCTGTGCTGATTATGGCGCAGTATAATTCAGACTACTACTGTAATGTGACAATTCTGATGATTATTTCACCCAAATAGCTCATTTGAGTACAGGGTAATTACCCAGTGACATCATGGATAGTGCACCCTTATTCTGAAATGTATTCAGGATTTAAATGACTGGCTCACCTGGGACCAAGGCCTACAATGACTGCTATTACCTGAGCAGGGCCTCATTTAAAATTATTTAGCGCCTTACCTAAAAAACAAATCTGAAAAGTAAAGCCTGGAATCAAATTAGAGATTAAAAAGATTCTAAAACATACCAATTATAATGTTTTCATGTTGTTTTGCCACTGTTGATCTGCTCTTGCGTGTATTCTTCCACTGCATTCAGAGTTCACTGAATGTGTGTGCGCGCACCTCTGCGGGTCTGCTTTAGAAGATTAGATTTTTTAGATGTCTCATGTTTTCCTCTAAGAAACAATCTCATTAGATTAGATCTTTAAAAGGGGAGAAAAAAACACAAGTAATTTTATAAATGATAGAAATTTAGTCGAGATTTAAAAGGATTAAAAGAGTGACTTCACTCCTGACTTTAGCTTTAAAATTTTTAGGGCAGGATTGGAGTAGTGCAGCCTTGGATGGATTTTTTACCTAACTGAAAATGAATATATGTATAAAACATAGATATTTAAGTTACTGTGGTATTAACATTTATAGTGATTTTTCCACACTACGTCCTCTACAATTTCACTTATGGAAAAGATAAGCTGTGCCTCTAATTTTTGAGTGCTCTCAGTCCAGGGAGGGCTACTCCATAAAAGCAGCCCCGAGCCCTTAAAGCTGACCCTTCTCTTAACACCTACTCGGACAGACTGCACACCTTCTGATTACCTCTCATCTGGTGTGCTGTGGCCATCAGACTCTCCAATTACATCTGCTAATGGAGCAGCCTCTCCTCCAACCTGGCCTTCCATCTAGTTACGTGTGAGGGAGCAAATGTGAGACAAGAAAAAGCAAGATTGCTAGAATTCAGGAGAGAGGTACTTGTTGCTTTATAATACTTGTTTCCCCCGAAAAGGGAAGAAAAAAAGTGAATTTGCAATGAAAAATCAGTTCACACAGTTTGAAAGATGGTAATGTACAGTTGTGACAAATAAAAAAATGTAGATGCATTTAGACCCCTAATAGGAGTTTTGGTTTCCTGTTTGCAACTTCATGACCCTAAAAAAGCCAAAATATTTAAAAACAACATAACATATTTAAAGATGTGAAATGATATTAACCTGGTAATAATACTGAAATTATTCTTTTTCCAAAGGCAACAGCTGTGGCAGGTCTCAGCAAAACAAATCCAAGTGACTTACTTTCACAAATTATTCTGCAGTGACTCACCAGCATTTTCTGGTTACTCACTGGTAACCAGATTCACACTGTTGGCCTTTTGCAATATGCCTTGTGACTCTAAGTTGCTGCACTTGACCACAGAGGGCACTCTGAGTAAACAAATACAGGCTGTGGTGATATTGAATCATATGCAGCAGTATCTGCTGTCATTGCTTTGACTATACTTTTTGAACTGTCAAGTAATCCACACACGCCGAAGCTTGACATGATGTGAACACACAAATTGCTTTATTTGCTGCCACTGCTTTACAGCATATTGGGTTAGAGGTGAGTGAGGCCCCTCTGGATAATGTCAGTGGCTTTTAACATGACACTGTAGCAGCACTCACGCAAATAATGAAACAGCCTTGCTCTGGGAGGTTAATATAGGGCCAAAGCTCTCCATGCGGCAGAGACAAATAACATGCAATATGCAGTTAAATCTTAAAGATTATCTGAGTGTGTTCTGTAGACTCTGTGGATGAAGGAGCTCTACATACACTATTCAAAAACTAAATAAATAAATAAAGGAATAGTTTGAAAACATATCAGATCTTAATGGGAAAAAACCATGCTGGAAATCTACACTGATATGGACTGACCAATGTGTCAGGAATGAAAGGATGCTACATCATTTGACAGAAATTAAAATGATCAACCTACAGGGGGCTGAATTTAAAGACCCCCCCAAAAGCAGGTTTTATCCATTTTGCAATTTTTGTTTGCAGCAACTCGAAATGTCACTCAGTAGTTTGTATGGCCCTGACGTACTTGTATGCCTGACAACTTCCGGACACACTCCTAATGAGATGATAGTCTGTGTTCTGGATCTCCTCCCAGATCTGGATCAGGACATCACTGAGCTCCTGCAGCCTGGCAGGATGGACCTGCATAATGTTGCAGAGGTGTTGTGTTGGATTTAGGTCAGGCGAGCGTGCGACCCAGTCAGTGTTATCAATTCCTTCATTGCCCAGGAACTGCCTGCATACTCTCGTCACATGAGGTCGGGCATTGTCGTACACCAGGAAGAACCCAGGACCAGTGTGGGGTCTGACATTGGGTCCAAGGATTTCATCCTAGCCTGTAGAGGTCTGTGCGCGCCTCCATGGATATGCCTCCTTAGACCATCACTGACCCACCACAAAAACCCATGATGTTGAATGGTGTCACAGTGAGATTATGCTCTCCATGGCTTCTCCAGACCTCTTTATATCTGTCACATGCACTCAGGATGAAACTGATGCCATCAATGAAAAACACAGGACACAAGTAATTCTGGGTTTTCTATGGCAAATGCCTTGAATTTTTTTGAGCTACCATCTAACAATGACATCATGAATGTGAGCATAGTTGATCCTTAAATCAGGCATTTTTATTTAAAAGGAATAGTCTGACATGCTGAAAAACACATGCATTTGGTTTCTTACCAACAGTGTGATGAGGCAATAAATACCACTTTTCCTGTCTGAAGGATAAATATAAAGCCATTTGACATGTTCCAAGCTAACCAGTTGATGGTTTATTTAATGTATGCTAAATATGCTGTGTACCATACGCAGCATATGCTGTTCACTGCACGCTCATTTAACTCTGGGAAAGAAAACAGCAAAACGATTTTTGTGTCACAAAGTGTCAGACTATTCATTTTAAAGGCACACGATGTACTTACAATAGATACTGTGAGATAGATAACTGCTTGAAAATGTATGTGTTCTTTACATTACAGTGACAATCTTTTGCCTGTTTGCTAAAATGTCACAAGATCTTTGCTGTTAACCCTGATATATGACTGCAGGCTACTCTTTGATGCACTATCACATCACTTGCTAAAGAAAACCTGGTAAAACTTTGGAATACGGCAGGAAACAAATAAATAATTATATTGTAAGTAAGCAGCATAAATTTCACGACTACACTGTTTTTTGGGGGGCGGTAGTATGGAGTGTTTCAATCCTCGTTGTTTTACATCTTTATTTAACAGTAATTTGATGTGGATAATGGATGTTCTACTCAGGTGTTCTTTTATTACACCAATATAAATGTGATAAAGGCTGTTATTACAATCAAAATTTGCAGGACTATGTGACCTTATAATGACAGAGCCAAGTTTGACACTATTTTCTGTCTCTCACAATCACTGTTTAAACATAACTTTCAAAAAATGTGCAGGAAAGGAGTATCTCATTTCCTGTAAAATACCTGGAAGTCAGGCAAGGTTAAGCTACTACATAAAACGGCCTGTGCCCCAAAATGTATCGTGTTGTTATAATGTATTGTGGGGAAATATTGTGTGCTTTTTTTTTTTTTTTTTTTTCTTTACAAAATTACAGGGAAACAGTATTTCAACTTTGTCATGAAATTGATGAAGTTATGTGAAATGACTTCCACAGTACTTAAATTTAATAAAATTATAATTATTTATTTGTTTCCCCCTTAATCTAGTTTTCCTATCTTAAAGTACTGGTAGGCAAATCTATTTACATTACAATTTCAAATAAAATACATTGAAATTCCTTTTAAAAACAGGGGAATTATGCCCATTTGTTGGACGGCTGTATTATAAAGTTTCCCCAAAAACCCAAATTAACAAATATCAGCACTGCACTGCTACCTTCTAGCCTCCCTTCAATGCCTATGTGGAGCTGCTCTTCATATGCTTACACAATTTAGCTTTGTGAGTTATCTACTCCAGCTTTAAAACCCTGTGCATCTGCAGGCAACAGGATATCCTGCTGAGAAATGTGGCAGGATAACAGCTGCTTCTGATTTCTCTGGGCTTGCTCGATCATGTCCGATGGCAGTGAAGCTTTTAGAGGACTGTCACAGAGCAGAGTAGGGCCATTATACACTCTCTCCACCACTCTGATGGAAAAAGGGTTGAGCCCATCAGAGCGGTGCTGAGAGCCTCTATGCTGACAGACCGTGGCCAGACAAAGGGGAATCTATCTGCGTCCGAGCCCTCCACGGGAAGTCTTTGACATCCCCAGCCAGCTGTGCTGTGGTGGAGAGCTTCTTCCATCGTGTTTATCGACTGAGAGCTGTCCTCTAATTGAAAAGAGCTGGAATGGAGACTGTCACTTTGACTCCCTCTTCATGAATAACTCATCGATAGCTTTATGAATCACTAATCAATGATCGGAATCAAAGATCAGACGCGCGTCCCTGCAGAACTTAGTTGGAGGAAAACACTCATGACTTTGCCTCATTAGACTGAAGTGTAAATATCACCTTACCATCTGTCCATACAAGAGGCTGCAATTATCTACACTTAAAAATAGAGACCTTCATAAAATGGGTTCCATCCAGCCACAACACCCATTAACCTGAACCATGCATTTTCATTGCTACATGAGATTGCATCTTGGACGCCTGTGGCTACGTAACTTGGTGATGCAAGGTGAAAACACCAGCAGCCATTGCGATTGGTTAAAATCTACATTCCTTTAGATCAGGGGTAGGCAACCTTTCTGATGGCGAGTGCCATTTAAAATTTCCTCAGAAGTCAGTGTGCCATATGATTGCATTAGCAATAAACTTAATAACGCTCTATATGAACAGTTACACATTATATAGAACCACTTTATAGAATTATATTTGTTTGTAAATGTTGGCAGCTATCAGCGAATAGTTATCAGCTATTTTGAAACAAAAAAAGACACTTTTTATTCATAACAAGAACTCCATAACAGCAAATGAACTGTACAACAGAAAATACAAATGCTATTTATGGTCTCCTCACAACAATGATAAGAAAAATAAACTGGGCATATATGGTATGTTTGTTAATACAGAGACACACATGTTAATGCGATCTCTGGTCTCCCACTCAGAGACACAGGTCTCCGAGTGTCCAGCATTCAGACGGCTACCTGAGGACACTCATGTGAGAGAAAACCTGCTCACACAGATATGTAGAGCCAAATACTGTCAATAAGGCCTCTGCAATGTTCTGAAGAGAGTTAAACTTGTCAGGTAGTGATGTCCAGCTGATGAAAATGCAAGCTCCATGAACACGCACAGCTGTGGATTCCAGCTGCTTCGATGTCGCATTAACTGGCATTAACTCAGCCAGTTAATGCGAGACAAATCTAGCTGCTCATTAAAGATTTCTGGTTTGATCAGAAAATAAAACATTAGTCCATACACCTGAAATTCCCAAAAATGCATTGTCTCGAGTCTATGGATGCATTTTGACTAAAGACCCCCCCCCCAGATATTAAAGCCATAAAGCCTTTGAATTGAAACAAACGCTGTCTTGCTGGTAAATGTATGATTAAATCAGATAAAAACTTTGGTTGTAAGCTTCAGATAATTATTTAAAAACAGCCAGACATTTTAAATGAGAATAAGAAAGTATTTCTTTGTCCCCCCCTTTCCCTGTTAATGCCCTACCTGGCCCCCTGGCAAAACTTTGCTAGACCCGCCCCTGCACAGTTACCAGCTGTCAGCTACATAGAAAAGGATCCTGGTGTTATTTGTCTCTCAGAAACAGTTCATAACTTCCCTTCAACTCATTCATGTCACCTAAAAGGTAAACCTGTTTCTCCATCACCTGTTCAGCTCTGATGATTCAGTAAGGACATCTCCTGGTTTCATCTTCATGTTTCCCTCTCACCAGATATACAAAACAATATCATGACCAGCAGGTTTTACAGCTGTGGCTCCAGCAAACATCAGCTGATACTAGAAATTAATATTAAATAAATTCTAACAAGAGCTGACCAAGCTTAAACGTGCTGCTGTTGTTTAGTGCGACATCCGGCGGTTTCCTCTTTCTGGCGCAAAGTGGGCGATAAATAAACAAGAGAGAAAAGCCGATCAGCTGATCATTGATCAGTTTCATGATTGAAGTAGAAACAGGAGGGGGGGGAGAATGAGAGGAGAAGAAGATGCAGCAAAGACACAGAATAACTCCAGCTTTGTGTCTTTTTCCATCCTAGCTGAAGTATGGGACAAACTGTGTTCCTTCTCAGCTCAACACGACACGCGTAATATTTTCTCTGAATGCCGGACGATTCCGTTTGTACGGGACGGTTGGCAACTCTTCTAACTAACCTTATGAATAAAATAAAGTTCACTATCAATAAAATCATAGCACCCGCCCAGCAGTATATAAACTCCATCATGCTAGCTAGTACGCAGTACGAGTTATTGTAACTGACTGTAAAAAGTCAGCACAACGAAAATAAACTCCACCTAAACTTGCTTTATATCTGACCCAGATAGACTGCAGGTCATAACTTCTTACCTGAAGTTTAGTTCACCTGATGCTCCAACCGGCGGCTGCCTCGGGTCTCTCCTCCTCCTGCCTCCCCTTCCCTCATCCACCTGCTGGCCTCCACCACTTGTTAATTTTACTGAATCTGTGGAAGCTACACCATGGCCAACACCAAACAACTGAGTTATTTTTACACACCGACCAGCGTCTGGCCAAACCACCACCAAAAAAAAAAAAAAAAAAAAAAATCATCGGGCCACCGAGCAAATGTCCGGTATGCCCGATGGCCAGTCCAGCTATGGTCGTGTGTGCCATCAGTTAACCCTTCGCGTGCCAACGGTGGCACGCGTGCCTAGGGTTGCCGACCCCTGCTTTAGATAAATAAACTTCACTCACTCAATTGTGTCAGGAGTTCCCAAACAATAGTCGGAGTTTAGGAGTTAAATACTACAGATGGGCTTGGCGTGACCTTTGCTGAACACTGCTTTGATATCATACATTCTGGTGAGTGAGTCTGCAATTGGCGTGAGCCGAGCAGAAAAAGGTCAACACAGCATTCAGCCATACCTTATATTTAGGAAAGTGGATTGTTTCTTGGAAGTGAAAGGCTACTTCACCCAGCAGAACTACTCCACTACATATACACACACAAAAAGGTTGAACCCTATAGTTTTTAGAGAGAACATTTCCCTGTTTTCAATATATGTTAACAACTATTTTAAAGGTAACTGAGATAAAAGGAGAATACATGAGAGTCTATTATCTATAGACTAAACTTGAGCTTCCTTTTATGCTTATTGTGTTTGGTTAGTGAAGAGTCTGGGAAGGTCACATTTAAATAAAAGATGTTCTTGCTAAATACTTCGCAGCATGTTGGCCCACATGTAGTTTGCTGGGATCTACCCTGTGTGGAGGGTATTTTGAGCACTGAAGGATGGATAGAGTCTGAGACTGTTCATGTCTTAAGTTGCAGCTTTGTGTAGTAATCATTTGTTTTTCAGTTCAGGTACGTCCGCTCACTGACACATCCATTCGTGAGCTACAGGTCTCTTATGTCACTGAAATAGCAATGTCTTTAATTTTGATCTTATTCAATTTGATATGTGAAGTTACTTTATTAAGTACATCTTGCTCTCAGGCAGTTCTGATGGCATCTTTTGGCCTTATACTGTTACACAACCACCAGGAGCCGGAGCTGTTGATACAAGGCATGATGGACATTTAACACGCACATTTAATGAACTAAATAATTTTGTGATTTGTGATTACCTCCATGTTTAAGTAACTTGACTGAAAATTCTATGGTCCCAGTTTCCTACACATGGAGGAAAAACCAACAACACCTAGCCTGATTTCAGGTAAAACTTTAATCAAACTGTGTTTAATGGCTGAAGCCAGGAAAGCCTCGACCAATCTGTCTTTTCAGTTATAAAAATAATACATAAAAACTACATGCTAACAATAGCAGTGTTACACAAACCCTTAGCACCTTCTTAAACATAATTTTTTGCAACCCTAATTTAGATTGTGAGGATATAAAATGTTTAATAAAACTCATGACACCCTCAGTAAGGTTGATGGCAATGTCATTACATTTGCAGGAAAAAAAGAAATAAATAAATGATAGTAGATAAAGATGTACAGGAGTATCAGTATTTTTAGAAATCATCTAAGGTACGTTCAGTATCTGCAGTAAAGTTCAGCAATCCATCAATAACTGTCAAGACATTTCACTCAAAACACAAAATGTCAGCCTCATGGTGCTGCTAAAAAAAGGTCAGGGCTACGTTTTAGGGTTATGATCTGGACGCCTCCTCTGGGAATGTGGCAATGCATCCATCCATGCGTGCAGTCGGAGTTCTGAGGGTGTCTAGCAGTGGGTTAATGCAGAGGGTTATTATGCACTAGGCTAGAGTTAGTGTAGCGCTTAACACTTGACAAGCTAAAGGTTGTCAACACAAATCCCATTTGGGATTGTGTCAGGAAGAGCATCCTGTGTAAAACTCTGCCAAACATGCTGTGCTCCCTGCTGTGGTGACCCTTTGAGACGAGGGAGCAGCTGAAAGTAGGATTATTATTATATACTAGCTGCCATATGGAAACTTTGAAAACCTTTTATTCACTCACTGGATGTGATTTTGCATCGTACTCATATGTGGATAATTCCAGTTTCGTGACCTTTCAGATGTCTGGACATCCATTAAAACTCAGATGTAATTTTAAAACTGTTTGGCTGTCAGAAAGTCCTGAAAAGTAGACTTATTAGAGATGCAAGGCTTTTGTTAGATGGTGGCAATAAAGCTAGAGTAAACAGCAACAGAGTGAAAAGAGCAAGAGCTTGATTATGGCCAACAATGGGTTATTATTGCATGCCTAAAGGGTACAGACTGACTGGAACAGCCACAGAATTACAAACAGTTTATGATAATTCAGACTTCCAGTGAAGTACCTGACAAAATGTTATGCTTTTCTGCTCTTTGGACCATAAGGAAAAAAAAAAAAAAGAGTATAAACAGTCTTCACTTGATAGATCTACGTCACACTTAAATAAATTGTATAAACGCTTGCACAAAGTGACTAAGTCAGGGTTTCCGGTAGGTTGACTGCTTTTTCGCCACGGTCACCACTTTCAGGTCGGGATGTTTGTCTGTATGTGTGTAGATACAGGGGAAAGAGACGCACAACAAGATGAAGTAGACTCACATTGAGGTGAAGAGCAGCATTTATTTTATATTGCTTATGTTAAAAGTGAAACACAATGTAACTGCTGGTTGACAAGAGATATTATTTATGTTCAAGGTAACTAAAGATATTTTTCACATTGGGCATACACACATACGACATGGGCACCGTTTCTGCAACATGACTGACGAAGGGTCTGCTGTGATATTGCACTAACGGAAAGAATTTGGATCGGCGCCACCTTTCTCCCCGAAAGGCAGCTAAGATGTTCAAGCAGCACTGACACAATAACTGGTTCACATGGCAACATTTTGACCTTTAACTGTCACCTGAGGCGCTCCAAGCAAAAGCAACACATATCCAAATATCACTAGATAAACCAATGAGGGAGAAACAAACGAGTTTCTCCGTTTCATTGTACTACCATCATGTTATAAAACTGTTCTAAATAAAAACAAGTCGGTAACAACTGCTTCAGTAACAGCACGGTGAAGATACTGTGCCACCATGTGGCTTAGTGGCAAATACACCCTGGCCTACTCAGACTGCGTGGGAAGAAGGTCTGTACGAGACCCACAGATAGATCAATAAACACATGCTGTGAGTATACGGCAAAAAAATGAAGAGTTTCATACAAAGGGGAGTCAGAATAGCTTGACACAACTTCCTACTGACAGCTGATGGGAAGCATTTGGATGCGAAAACCATGCTCTCCATAAAGTATCTGACAACAGAAAACCTGGATGTGTTGTTTGGTGGATGAAAACTGCTGTCAGTGTTTGATTAAATAATGTGCAGAACAGGACATGAAAATGATCACCATAATAGGATCTCACTAATGATAGTCCGACAAGTCTCACATTACCAGCATGAATGGCTAAATTAACCACGAGAAATCATCGTGGAAAAGATAAAAAGACATTAAAGCAGCATTAAAAACAGCACTGAAGGGGAATACATCACATTTAGCTTTATTCAATCTTGGCCTCAACTCCAACCCAACATTTTGCTTCCAGTTTTACAAACCGCAGATCTACTGAAAAGGACGGAGTGCTGATCCAACAATTAAATACATTCCTACTTTTATTTACAAGATGATGATTATTGTCATTATTCTTCTTTTATTGCTGCTCCTGGATCACATCACTCATGACTACAGCTGTATTTTCTATTACAGCGACCCTCGTTCCACATGAAAAGTAAGTGCTTTGCAATTTGCATTCAGACATGTCAGTCCCTTGTAAATAACAACACACAGACAAAGATTGCTTTTAGAGAAGAGTGAAGGTTGTGTTTGGGGTTCAGGAGCTCCGGCTGCAGGCAATTTCTCAAAAGCTCGAAAAAAGTTGTGGTTTTTAAAACAACGTGATAACTGTGCCACTTGCCCTCAGCTACTCTTTGGACTGCCAGATCCAAAAGAAGCAAAAGTCTGTTTACTGAGGTAATATTGCCACCTGTAGGACTGCTCTAAGAGTGCCACGAGAGATCTTTGTTGTCTTAGACTCGCGTTTTATTTAGTCGTCTCACCTCAGTGAGCAGGCTAAGGTTACCTAATTCACAAGAAAAGAGGTCAGGTAAGGGGAGTAAAGAAAGGAGTGAAAAACAGAAGTTAAGAGTGTGATGCTGGCGAGAAATAGTGAAGCCATGAGCATGCTTTTAAAGAGGACCTATTATTTGTTCCCCTAATTTTTGTCATGTATATATAATGCCACAGTACTGGATGAAAACATCAAACATGGCCAAAATTTCAAGTAATGAGGTCAGTGTGTGTAGAAGTAATCCCCACGACCAAATGCTCAGGCATTTTCTTCATAAGAATAAAAAGGTCTCTTTTAGGCTTGAGTTTAAAAATTGTGCAATAACTGTTGTAAATGAATGAAAAAATATCCCTAGCTACTCCTACTTTTTGGAAATGAAAACATTAAAATGGCTTTAAAATAGTTTTGCAACACTGTTGCTCAACACTCTCAGTTAAACCTGAAATTCTACAATTCTAATCACATCACCACTGTGGTGGTGCGCAGCGGCCAAATTACAAAATTATATCCCTACTTCCATCACCAAATGCCTGTGAACCTTACAGTTACACCATGATTTGTTGCCATTTACAGAAGAGCTGATTTTACATCTAAAAACATGCAGTAGACATTTACATCTTAAAGAATTTCAAATGAAATATTCTTCAAAATGCTCCTTGGGAGCAACAACTGTACATGAGTAATACATAACTACAGGATCAAATGAGGTATATGCATTCTCGTCTTACTTTCCAAGGTAAGGATGCAACCAACCACCTAAAAAAAAAAGAAAACCCAAAACAACAACCACAACAAAAAAAGTTAATTCGCCGTTGGAAAATAAAATATGAAATATGAGTACATCAACCAAAACAAATTTACAGTTACTTCCATTATAATCTGACAGGGATCAATAAAGACGACACAGGTTGCAAAATGGAAGTGGAATTGATTTCCAATAGTAAAACTTAAATCTTCTGTTTTAAAGAGTAATGCAGTAGAGCATGCACGACTGTCTGATTCTGCCTCTTTTTCTGGACACTGAAGCTAAAATTCCTAGTGTTTGCTAGACACTTTGCTATCATATAAGAACTTCTGCAGAGCATGCGCTGTGTGTGACTCAACAGCATCAAAGTGAAGCTGAAATGTTCCTTCCAGAGTGTTGGGATAATATGATTTACAGTGATTTAGATGGTTGTTTTTTTTACTCCCCCAAAAATCAAAGATTGGTGTAAAAGCTGATTTGGAACTCGAAGGATTACCTTCATCTGAAAACACACAATGAAGTTCTCAAACATCATCATCATATGGAAGTCAGTGGTAGGGTTATGTATGAATCCTTTACAGCAGGTAAGATCATTTGGTGATTTTAAAATGGTCTTTGCTTTGTATTCTTCTGAAACAAGCTGTCACAGTGCCCTTGCGTGCTTTTCAAAGGAGACTGACCTCATAACTCTAAATATGTTGTAATTGTACACATGACGTGTGTCCTTTAAGATAAGCATGCTCAGAATAACTCCCTGTCTGGGAAACTAAGTTTAAGAAAAGCATGTCTGTCTGCTGCCTTTTTCAACTACACCTCTAACACTCTCAGAGTCTCTGCTTGGCAAGTTGGAACGCACTGTGGACAGAGCTTGGAAGAATTCGCTTTTCCTCAGTGGTCCACAGATGGTGTTTAATCCAGAGCAACCTCTGATATGATGGGTAGCATGAAGGTTGTGGCTTTCTTTGATTCCTTCATCTTGTCCAGGCCGAAGAGGAGGTCCAGCTGGGTGACTGGTCGCAAACGCTCCTCATCCACAGGTCTGGAGCCAAGGACACAAGAGATCAGAGGTCAGGCACAGAGGCCTAATAGCAGGTTTATACTTCTATACTGCACACAGCGTACAACATGTACTAGAGTCGGAGGAGAAATTTTATGGATTTCTACATAAATATGACCTAAAGCATCAGATTTCCACACTAAATCCTAAAAGTAGAAAATTGATCTCTCACATTGGCACCATCAGGGGAAAACCCAGCAACAATGGTGTGCATGGCAGGGCTGCAAAGAGAACACTGCTGCCCGTCAGCAGTTTGCTAAAGATCACACAGACATGCCAGAAGGCTTTTGGAACAATGTTTTGTTGACAGATGAGACCAAAATAGCATCTTTTTGGGCTCAAATAAAAACCCATCTCTTCTGTCAGACGAGAGGAAAACACTGCATTCCAACACAATAACCTAATTCCATCTGTGAAGCATAATCATCCTGTCATGCTTTGTGTCTGTTTTGCAGCATCTGGGCCATGATGGAGCAACACATTTTGAATTTCAATGTCAGATTGTAATGGAAAATGTCAGGACATCTGTCCGAGGTCTGAAGAAAAAGTGGGCCGCGCGGTACGTCACCAACTCTTAGCACGAATGTAATTCAACCACAGACTGGTGAAAGAAGTATAAAGTTTATGTTTTGGGATGGCCCGAATCCAACTGCATTCAACTTAGAAGACGTGGAAGGCGTCTGAGCAGCTGTTAGAAAACCACAACTCTGAGATGAAGCTATTTTGGGCGTTTGAATTGGTTCAATTTCCTCCAAGTGGAAGTGCAGGACTGACCGACAGTTACCAGAAATGGTTTGCTGCAGTTATTTTCAAGAAGAGCATCATACCAAATACTGAAAGCACGCATACTTTCACCCCTCACAGATATGTAACAGTGGATCATTTTCATTAATACATTCAAAAATAATTTGAAATGTGTCGTCTTTTTGTAATTTTGTGACTTTTGTTCAAATCTCATGTTTTAGGTCATGGAAAATTCCAAAGGTTTCACAAATGAAATGTAGACACTTACATATGCTCTCTTTGCTATAAAATAAAATAAATAATTTGTTGGGTTTTTTTACAATACATACAGCTCAGTTTGAGCTGAAGTGGGCCAGACCAGTGAAACTCCCCTTTCTGTCAGTGTAAAGAAGTTTAACTGCACCTTTATTCCCAGAGATATCTTTATGAAGGGAAAAAAGGAAAAACCCAAACCCCAGTTTAACAGTATAGCTCTGTTTTTCTACATAATACAGAAATATTGCTGTTGAAGGTTAATGAAAGAGCACAACTCTTTGGGCTTAAATTGTATGAAATACGTGTAAAATCACAGTAAAATTTCTGATAGCTCATTCCTTTAATTATGAAGCAGAAAGTTTTTGTTAATTTACAGAAAATCTCCTTTCATTATTATTATTATTATTATTATTCATTTATTTTTACTGTGGATCCAGTGTAAACCCCCCACTCCCATCTAAATTCAACTAAAATTCAATTTAAAGTCTACAATTTATGCTCTCCTTTACATTTCCCAAAGCCATCCAGTGGGCTGGATTAGAGTTTGCTGGGCCAATTCTGCACCCCCAGGCCTGATGTTTCACTCTCTTGTTTCATAAAATCTGTCACTGATTGTGAAAAATTAAATCTTACAGGATGCAAACTGACCGAATGATATAAGATGTAAACTTCTGGTGCAAACACACTGCATGCTCTACGTGCTAAGAATGAATGTGCACACTGAAACTGGAAGACCCCTACCATCCTGCGTGAAATATGTGATTTCACTATCGTAATGATTACTAAGAACTACAGTGATGCAGTTGAGAGCCTTCACCATTTGCTCTAACCTTCAGATTCTTCTCCTTGGTTTTATAATTGGAAAGAGCCTATCCATGAATGCTTTTGCTCAGAGTTCTCAGCACTTAAAAGTTAAAAATACTCTTTCAGCAACAATGGCTTGCACCAACAGCGGGTTCAGTAGTCGCTTAGCAACAGCTGAACAAAAGCTTACCCAGATCAGATATTTTCACAAATCTTTTCTATAAGTCTTTTATATATGCTCACATAATGAAAATCAGTCATCCATTTCTGACAGTGCCTAGTTTAATAACAGTACTGTGCGATGCTGACAGTTGTGTATGTAAGAAATCGGGATGTAATCATTTTAATTAAGATCGACCTTCCTTTTATGTTGTATTATAATCACTACTATTGAGTGGTCTTGAAGTGTGAATATTTGTGAAGAAAACTGGATGTAATGGTATATTTGTGGGAACATGAAGTTGAATGTGAGGCTGTGTACCAGTACAAACATCACTTAATGTAATATGTGCTTTAAAAAGAACCCCCAGCCTGTTCTAGTCGCAAACTGTCACTGAAGCTTAGTGAACACAAGTGCTATGAAATCTTGTGGGTGTCTGAATATGAGTCATACCTTTCCTCCTCCTGGCAGTCCTGCAGCTGCTGAGCGATCTGCCTCATCTGCTCCTTGCGGACATAGTCCCGTACTCGGTACATGGCAGCGTCGCGGCAGAGCTCCCGGAGGTCACTCCCAGAGTAGCCTTCTGTCTTCTCAGCAATCTCCTTCAGATTGATTGCGTTGCTCAGCTGAGCAGAAAAGACGTCAAGCAATGTGAGATGATCATACAGAATTGAGCTGTCACTAATCTTTGAACTGTGCTTGTTGCTGCCAATCAAATGCCAGCTAATCATGGGTGATCTGATTCATTTTAATGTGGAGTGACAGTGGAAATACAGGTGTGAAATGAGTCTATGATAATGGAACAAGATAACAGCAGAGCTGAACAATTTTTTTCCGCTGTTGATAAAGATAAAAAGAAACCATCTTACGTTTTCTCCTGCCAAGATGAGTCTCAGGATTTCTTCTCTCTGCCTTGTGTTCTGCAAAGGAGAGGACAGTCGTTCATATTAGGAAAGTAAATTGCTGTCAAGCCTATCATCATACATCATACATCTCCTGTATAAATGGAGGAATGTTTGCATGTGCTTCCTCTGGTGTTCTCCAACTTTGACAAGTGTTCATCTGATCCACTTCAAACCTGGCAGAGGTACAGCTGGAAAGCCGAGTTAGTGTAGTGTTGAGTTTGAGGTCTCTAAAATGAGGGGTGAACTCATTTTCAGGGATTTTTTTTTTTTGGTTATCAGAAGCCAGTGAATCCCTAGTGGATATTCCATGCGCTGTTTTTTTAGGTAACTCTTCCATTTAATGGGCATATTTTCATATGTCAGTGTGTATATATATATGTATATGTGTGTATATATATATATATATATGTCGTGGCTGTAGGTATCGTCTGTAATGCTACACAACTCAATGGGGATGTGGCGTACAACACTAGAGGCCAACTCCAAGCCCATAGCACAAGTCACCATCAAGTGCGGGATCTACCAAGGAGATGCTCTGTCCCCACTGCTGTTCTGCATAGGCCTGAACCCCCTCAGTGAGATCATTAACAAGACTGGCTACGGATACCGACTACGGAATGGAGCAGTTGTCAGCCACCTCCTGTAAATGGATGACATCAAGCTGTATGCAAAGAGTGAACGAGACATCGATTCACTGATCCACACTACCAGGATATACAGCAATGACATCGGGATGTCATTCGGACTGGAGAAGTGTAGTCGGATGATAACAAAGAGAGGGAAGGTAGTCAGAACTGAGGGGATTGAACTACCAGAAGGCAATGTTGCAGACATAGAGGACAGTTACAAGTACCTGGGGATCCCGCAGGCGAATGGGAACCATGAAGAGGCCACTAGGAAAGCTGCAACCACCAAGTACCTGCAGAGGGTCAGGCAAGTCCTGAGGAGTCAGCTGAACGGGAAGAACAAGATCCGGGCTATCAACACCTACGCCCTGCCTGTGATCAGGTACCCAGCTGGTATAATAAGTTGGCCAAAGGAGGAGATAGAAGCCACTGACATAAAGACAAGAAAGCTCCTTACCATGCATGGAGGGTTTCACCCCAAGTCCAGCACCCTGAGGCTGTACGCTAAGCGGAAGGAAGGGGGCCGGGGACTGGTGAGTGTCAGCACCACAGTCCAGGATGAGACAAGAAACATCCACGAATACATCACGAAGATGGCCCCAACTGACCGAGTGCTCAGTGAATACCTCAGGCAGCAGAAACCCAAGAAAGAGGAGGAAGGCGAGGAACCATCATGGAAGGACAGGCCCCTGCACGGTATGTACCACCGGCAGATAGAGGAGGTGGCTGATATCCAGAAATCCTACCAGTGGCTGGACAAAGCTGGACTGAAAGACAGCACAGAGGCACTAATCATGGCAGCACAAGAACAAGCTTTGAGTACAAGATCCATAGAGGCTGGGGTCTATCACACCAGGCAAGACCCCAGGTGCAGGCTGTGTAAAGATGCCCCAGAGACAATCCAGCACATAACAGCAGGGTGCAAGATGCTAGCAGGCAGGGCATACATGGAACGCCATAACCAAGTGGCCGGCATAGTGTACAGGAACATCTGTGCCGAGTATAACCTGGAAGTCCCAAGGTCAAAATGGGAGACGCTCCCAAGGGTGATGGAGAATGACCGAGCTAAGATCCTGTGGGACTTCCAGATACAGACGGACAAAATGGTGGTGGCTAACCAACCGGACATAGTGGTGGTAGACAAACAGGAGAAGACGGCCGTAGTGATCGATGTAGCGGTTCCCGAATGACAGCAACATCAGAAAGAAGGAACACGAGAAGCTGGAGAAATACCAAGGGCTCAGAGAAGAGCTCGAGAGGATGTGGAGGGTGAAGGTAACGGTGGTCCCCGTGGTAATCGGAGCACTAGGTGCGGTGACTCCCAAGCTAGGCGAGTGGCTGCAGCAGATCCCGGGAACAACATCGGAGATCTCTGTCCAGAAGAGCGCAGTCCTGGGAACAGCTAAGATACTGCGCAGGACCCTCAAGCTCCCAGGCCTCTAGTAGAGGACACAAGATTGAAGGATAGACTGCCCGCAGGGGCGTGCGGGGTGTTTTTATATATATATATATATGTATATGTATGTACACACACACACACGTGTGTATATATTATATAAAATCCACCGTGGCGGTGTACACAGACAAAAAATACTGGTGGTTGCCAGCGCTACCCCTCAGGCTCCTAGTAGATTCTCCTATGGTGTTCACATGATTATCAGAAAGCTTGGCCTCTGACCTTGATCTTGAGGTCACTGAAATTCAAACTTTTCTGAGATTTGTAGTAGATGGACCTAAAGTTTGAATTTCAAAATCCTACACTGCCTTATTCAGAAATGATTGCACTCACAAACTTGGGTGTCCACCCTGCCTACTTGCCTGTTGGGGTGACAATAATACCCTATCAGCCTTTTACGGTTGAGGGGTAACTGTCAGTGACCAGAAATATATGGACATAACTGTAGACAGAATAAAGCCTCCTTGTGTATTTGCACACATCTTACTGGCAAGCCGATATGAAAAGTTGTGGGCATCCTGCGGAGAATGGCTGGATCCAAGTCCTGCGGTCTGTTCGTGGCTCCCATCACCATAACCTAAATTTTGAGAATCACAGTTTTAATACATTATTTCACAGGAACTACCTGCTGCATTGCAATTTTTTCTGGCAATTGCATTACAGTATAAGAAAGCATTCTGGTTGTGTTACCTGGGTGGTTGATGAGGTGTCCAGGCCATCCCATAGGCTCATGAACTGGGCTTTCATCATGGCTGTGGCCTCGTGGTCCATGCTGGAGCGATTCCTTAGAAATGATTCTAACATGCAGCACATAGAAAACATTTACACAAGACTAATCTAGCTAATTTGGCCAGCTCTGCAGCAGTGACTATGACACAGTATGTGGGGCCAATGAGTGCATAGGACTTGCTAACGTATTTATATTGAACTCATATAATTTAAAGACAAGATTAACAAAAAGGTAAGATACATTTTAGATTCTGTTTAAATTACAGCTATTGTGGGTACTGCAATGTCAATAACAAGGTCAAATCCACTTAGAAACCATGGAAAGAATGTAATGCATATTAAAGAATATCTGTCATATCTGAATGAATGAAAATGAAGCTAGCTCACATCCACTAGTGCAATAAACTAACATTCTACACTTTTGACATGCGTCCTGCGAATGAAGCTTACCAATCTCATCGATGAAAATAATACAAGGCTGAATTTTGACAGCTAACGAGAAGACTGCCGCAGTCAGCTTTTGTGACTCGCCGTACCACATGTCAGTCAGCGTGGAGGCCTGAAGGTTGATAAACCTGCATCCCGACGCTCTGGCAGTTGCCTTGGCAATCATAGTCTTACCGCAGCCCGGAGGACCGAATAATAAAACACCTGTGAGGACGAAAGTAAAAAATTTAAATACAGTGATTCTCATCACATCTTGTAATGTCTGAACAAAAACAAAACAGATTTTTACTCTCACTTCTGCAGTTTATAGACTTTGTAATTTTAACTTGACTCATTTTAACCTTCACTGGCAACTGCACTGACATTTGCAACACGTGAAATCTGGCTCGATCTCTTCTCAGAAGCATTTTTTTCCTTTTGGTTTGTTTTAAATGATGTGATACAAACAAAGCCTGAAGTCTAGAGACTGAACTTGATTCCCAAAGCAGCTAATTTTGGAGGTTGACTCATCCTGAAGCTATGTGTAAAGCTTTGTGCCAAACGGTAAAGACTATCCACAGAAAGCAAAACATTCCTCTTAGTGATCCTTCACTGTCACGCTGCCAAGTGGATAAATCCTGCTTTTTTTGGCAGATTAAAATCGCAGTGCTATTCATTGGGTAGATATTTTGACAGTCATTAGGCAGAAGATGGCAAAAATATAAACTTAGAAAATTACAACCACAGTTTTAGAAGGTGATTTCATGTTAGCTAGTTTTTGATGCAAATCCACATTAATGTTCATGATGGGGAATAAAAGGACATCTAAAATCTAACAGTAACTTTGTTCTCATTCTTACAGCTACAGATTCTCATTTTTCATGATGAACTTAAGGGTAATTTGAAAGTTTTTAAACGTGAGTTCATGATCCTGAACATGCACAAATCTTCACTGGGCAACTGACTAATCTTAACTTAACACACAGTTCACTAGAAACAAAGTAAAATACACAAAGAACAAGGTTATAGAAAGCTATACTGCATTTACAGTAAAATTTCTGAATAACTAGAAAAACCAAATCACACAATGACTCAGTCACACCAGAGTAGAAATGGGATGGCAACCTCCTTGCAACTAAGAAAGCTTGGTGTTTGCTTAATGACTACATTGAATTTTTTAGCATTTGGGGACCAATTGCAAGTACTTACAGTGACTGCTTTTGATTGCAAGAGTTTGCACAGGTCGCTTGGTGGCCGATTTCCAAATAATCGCAGTCTGACTGCAATCACTCTCCGAAAGATTGGCAGAAATGTGCAAATAACTGTGTTCTCATTTAGGTTATAAAACTAGATAGACTGCCAATACTTTGAAACCAGTCTGCGCCAGTCTTCACTGATGAACTCAACTTGTCTGAGATTTGTCTCTCTGCATTAGGGGGTTTTGACTCAACTGCTTGCCAAATTGTCATTTTCTTCAACTCACACAGCAAGACTGAAAACTCAGAGTAATAATCCATTACACTTTGGAAAATATCAATCCTCCACAGAGAATTAAATTTGGTTTTACCTGAAAACAAAAATATAGCTCTGTGGTCTCTTTTATTAGTCACTGTCAGTCCTCTCGCTACAACAAAACTGAATGTCAGGAGGTGGAGCTCAACTCTGTTAGTTAGCATTAACCAATGAATTACATAATGAACTAGCTTTCCACTCCCAAAAACTGATTTTAAAAAATTGATCTAACACCCTAAAACAAATTTTGAATGTAACTGTTTTAACCTTGTTAAATTTCATCTCTGTATGTAAAATTTGAACCTTCTATGTTCCTTAAAGGGAACATAAAGATTAAACATCTCTGCAGCTGGACCACAGACACTACTACAGTAGCACTGTATGACACGGTTAAAAATAATCCTTATTTATCTTATACAGGATCTTAGTGTAGCCCCTCAGTTCATCCTTTGTCAGCACTTATAGCAGTATTTAGAGAAGTCTGAAGGAATGCTTGCACGTACACTGTCCTTATCGTCAACATGACAGGAAATAATAAAAAGCATAAGAGTTCCTGTTTGAAGAGTCAGCGTAAAATCTGATCAGAACAGTTCCAGATTAGATTAGATTTCATGCTGCGGTACCTTTAGGAGGCTGAAATAGTTTGGAATTCGCCATAAGGTGTCTCTTCTGAAAGGGCAGGATGACTGTATCTTGAAGCTCATTGATAACTTCATCCAGACCTGCAATATCTCTCCAGGATACCTGCAGGAAGGTGAAGTTATTCATAAATCTCTGAGCAACATAAAAAAAAAGACTGACAATTACAACCGTTACCTTCATAGTTTGGGGATCAACTAGATGAGATGCAATGTTCATCTCATATTCTGTAAGTCTGACCCCCTCAACACCAACCCTCTTCATCTGCTGCTCTGCCTGAAGGGTCAAGAAACACTTCTTAGCTGAAGACGCAAAATGATAATAGACATTGTGCACAGTACTGAGCCAATCTTTCTTTTTATCTCAAAGCATCTTTACATCATGCTTTCAGTGTACAAGAACAGATAGTGCTTGCTGGATTATAAGCCAGGAAAAACGCCTGACCTTGGCAGCATTTCTGTAACACTGTTCAATAACGGTATCAACCTTGAGCTTACTGTATTTTACAGATTACGTGTTTATAATGTGTGCTGGTGCATGACATACCCTCTTCTTGGCTTGGTTTTTCTGTTTGGAGGTAGGATCCATTGCATCTAAGACCCATTTGATGCTGTAGTACGTGGCGGCACCAAAGACGGTCAACCTGAATAACATGCCAACTACTTCATTCCTAGACAACGGCCGCATCAGGGCCTCCCTGGGCAGATCTTTCAGCAGCATCTCTGATGGCTGATGTCAATCCATTGGCTGGATAACGAGGTGGAAATATACAAACGAAGTTATTACAACCACATAAGGTCAATTACAGCTCGCACCTTTTATAAGGCTAAACATGCTCTCACTTGTATTAGGTTTATGATGCCTAACCTAGGACTGCGGGTCATGTTTATGCAAACGTAATGTCGCTATTTTAGTAAATGAATGAATGAATTCGTGATTTACATTTTATGTTGGGATAAATGAACTCAATTCGCAGGTTAGCTTCTCTGGGGAAGCTAAAGCTAACAGGCTAGAGCTTCAACTTGAAAGCAGCAAGCTGTGTTTGTAACATCGTGAAATTTTGACCTCACGCGAAATAATACGTTTCACCCTTGCTACGTGTGCTGCTACGCTTAAACGTAACCTCTACTGTAATATAAAAGACAAAATAGTGACACTTACAAAACGGGAACGTAACGAAAATGCATTCACGGTGCAACAACCTTTGTCGTCCGGGTAGGAACAAACACTTTAGTTCCAGAAAGCACGATGAGGAGTTCACAGAGTTAGCCACTGGATGGCAGAACGTCAACACAGTTATTTCACGCATCAGCACCATGGACAGCATCTACAGTGCTGCAGAAATAGTAGTCCTTATTACTCCCCACGGGAAAGGTAAGACCTTGAAATAACATTTATAGTTTTGGTGGCAAGTCAGTTGTGGACATGTTGATTGAACTGAGTAAAAGCATACCTTTATAAAAGGAATAGCTTTACATATATTTTGTACAAAGATGTCAGCAGCATAATGGAAGACTGTAGCTAACATAATTTATAATAACCAATCACATAATCTCTAGTTTTTTTTCCACGATTTTAAAATGCTTTTCTTTGTTTTTTTATACTTTAAAGTCAAAGACTACAGTATTTTTTGCTTTTGGGTGAAATGCTTTTCTGTGGGTGTCTGGGATCTGTCAGAAAACACTGTGATTGGACACCCAAACATGTCCTGGGGTATGCTTCATGCAAATGTACCCTAGTAAAAGATAGAACAAATCTCAAGCCGTAATCTGTGTTTGGTTTCCACTCATCTCCAGCACGGTCTGATAATGGATAATTCAGTCTTCTAAACAGCAGTCTCAAAGATAAGGCTGTAACAAATGGCCTTCTCCTACAAGCAATTTATCACACATGCGCCTAAGGGATTGTTAATTGTCACAGATTCCAAGCTAAATTTGATGATGCTTTTGGAGCTTTTGTACAAACGAATCCCCGTTTTACATCACCGTATTACTACTAAGAAAAATATAAAGTATAAAAGTGTAAAAAACTGTTTTAATTATGTAAGAACTGCTTAATTTACAACATTTTACATCAAATGATTAAATGAACACCCAGATTTCTGCAATTTTACCCCAAGTCACACAGCTCCTGCTTTAACCTGAGATCTAAATAAACAACAGTCGGGCACAGCTTACCACTCCATTTGGGCATGATTAGTTACATTTTGTATAATGCTCCAAAAAATGAGAATTTGTCTTTTTAAATTTTATTTTTTTAAAATTCCCCATTTGAGTTAAGTAAAATCTTACAAAGCCTCTACCCTGTGTAGACCAATTAGTTGCCCAAATTGGATGGAGAATTAAATTCTGCACGGTTACAGTTTTAACCATCCAGTGAAGTTAAGTCCACCCTTGTTGTGGAAAATGGCGCGCAGGCTGCTATTCTGCACACCTTTGGCTGTGAAAATGCTTCATGAAAAGCTTCAATCCCCTTGTACTGCAACAGCAAGTCCCAGGAGATAGCAGCCTGACTCGGCCATTTTGATGGGTCTGGGCATAAAAGCGCAGGCTTGTGTATCTGCAAAGTGCAGCCGGGGCTCTACATTCCCACAACGCCTTGCACCTTGCCCAAACAACCACTCTCAAGCGGGTGGGAGTACAACAAAAGAAGAAAAAAAAGAAAGAAAGAAAAAACATATTCAGCTCCCTGTCAAACCTCCACGATGCGGAGGCTGAAGTAAAACTTAAAGCTAGCTGCGTGGAGCTTTCACATGCCAAAATTGCATTCTTTGGAGAAAACAGTGTGGCAACTGATTGTTTTGCTGTTAGAGATATAAATCCTTGTCGAGTAATAATAGTTCTGTCATAATGCTCCACCGCACCACTTTTTTTTCCCTCTGTTTATATTAGTTGATTTTTTTTTTATGTGTGTGACAAAAGGATAATGGGATTAGTCTAGTTTTTTTTAAGTGCACAAGGTAAAGTGTTAAACACTTACTTAAATGCTGGTCACACACAGCATTTAATTACCCTTTCAGTCTCAGAGGAAGAGAAATTACCTGGAGCTGCACAGGATAAGGAATCATTGGGGAGTGGATTATTTGCTTGTGAGCGAAAATTTTTAATTTAAAAAAACCCCCCAACATCTATCTATCTATCTATCTATCTATCTATCTATCTATCTATCTATCTATCTATCTATCTATCTATCTATCTATCTATCTATCTATCTATCTATCTATCTATCTGTCTGTCTGTCTGTCTGTCTGTCTGTCTGTTTATCTATCTGTGATTTTTGTTGTGATTTTAGTTTTTGAAAAAAGACATTTTGGCATTTGTGGTCATAAAGAAACAAGATCAGCAGCCTGCTTCCTATGTGTAACCTTCATTCATTCTCTTTAATTGCAGTGCTTCTCTGGCTTCTGCTTGCCCTTTTTTGGCACCTACCCGTTGATAACTGTTCAGGGACGTAGTATAAATGATTCATGTCTGTCATATGACAAATAAGCCGATCATAGTCATTTGGCATGGATGAAAAGCAGAGGGATGAACAGACAAGAGACACATAAAAGAATGGATGTCTGGGTGAGACTCGGTTCGATACTGCTCAACAAAAGGATTTCACATGAGGCTGAGGCTTCCTCAGGCATCCCGCACTCTTTGTTCATTTTGCCAAGTTAACTCACACAAGTCGACAACCTGCCGACATTGCCAGAGAAGGATGATAACAGCTGTAGTTCCAGACAGACAACCCTCTACTGTTTCCTCAAATCTGCAGGCCTCACTGTGGTTACTCCAGCAGTGGCGACACATAGAAAATGCCCCCACAAAGCCAAGAGATAATTTGTTTTTACCTTCTCTTCCATCACCTGAGACAGGTGAGAAGACGTTCCCAATGGCACATCAATCCATGCATTTAGATTAGGCATTTAGATTCTGTCAGACATTCTGATGTGAAAATAACAATGTTTAATGAATCAGTGCAGCCTGAAATACAGGGTAAATATTCCATACATACACTACCAGTCAAAAGTTTGGACACACCTTCTCATTTAATGGTTTTTCTTTATTTTTAATACTTTCTACATTGTAGAGACATACTGAAGACATTATGAAGCAAGATATATGGAATTATGGAATTAGCAAAGAAAAAATTGATAAATAACTCTAAATATGTTTTATATTTTAGATTCCTCAAAGTAGCCACCCTTTGTTTTGTTGACAGTGCTGCAAACCCTTGGCCTTCTCTCAATGAGCTTCATGATGTAGTCACCTGAAATGGTTTTCACTTCACAGTTGTGCCTTGTCAGGGTTCATTTGTGGAATTTCTTGCCTTCTTAATGGGATTGGGACCCTCAGGTTGGTACACAGCTGACAGCCCTATTTGACAACTGTTAGAATTCCTATTATGGCAAGAACCAATCAGCTAAGTAAAGAGAAACGAGAGTCCATTATTATTTTAAGAACTGAAGGTCAGTCAGTCCGGAAAACTGCTAAAACTTTGAATGTGTTCCCAAGTGCAGTTGCCAAAACCATCAAGCGCTACAATGAAAGTGGGTGACATGAGGACTGCCCCAGGAAAGGAAGACCAAGAGTCACCTCTGCTGCTGAGGATAAATTCATCCGAGTCACCAGCCTCAGAAATCGCAAGTTAACAGCACCTCAGATTAGAGCTCAGATAAATGCCACACAGAGTTCCAGTAACAGACACATCTCTACATCAACTGTTCAGAGGAGACTGTGTGAATCAGGCCTTTATGGTCAAATAGCTGCTAAGAAACCAGAACTAAGGAAAAGCAACAAGCAGAAGAGATTTGTTTGGGCCAAGAAACACAAGGAATGTACATTAGACCAGTGGAAATCCAAATTTGAGATCTTTGGTTCCACCCACCATGTCTGAACAGATGGTCTCCACATGTATGGTTCCCACTGTGAAGCATGGAGGAGGAGGTGTGATGGTGTGGGGGTGCTTTGCTGTTGACACTGTTGGGGATTTTTGAACCAGCATGACTGCCATCTATCTATCTATCTATCTATCTATCTATCTATCTATCTATCTATCTATCTATCTATCTATCTATCTATCTATCTATCTCTTTAGTTATATACCAAAATAACAGTAGTGACAAGATTAAAAAGACAAATAATAACAGTGTAGCCTAATAAAACATTTAGGTATATTAACTGACATGTGAAATCCTAACACCGTGTCTTATAAAAGGCAAGTTTTCTAGAGAGAGCTAGCAGAACGACTGTAAGTTACTGTCATGGAGTGAAAGTTTGAAAATGGTAACATAAGCTGATTTCTGTCACCCGGAGACATGGATAGCAGATACAGCACTCTCACATGAGATGGATTTTCAACACTTTTTTCTTTCCGTAAACGCAGACTTATAATGTGTTATCACCTGTCATTGGTGACAGACTGTTGGGCCTGATTATCTCTTTCTAAAATGACACGCAGCGGCAGTGTTTGTGGAGACCTCCGGGAGAATGTCACGGCTGCATGGGAATTACAAAGGGCAACATGCAACACTTTATACAATACACACTGAACTTGTTTGCGTATTATTTTATGTCAATTTGAATTAATGCCTGTGTCAAATGTTTGCACATATATGTGCTAAACAGGGCTCCTGATTTGTACACTGTAGTTTGGTGGGATAGGTCTTTATTGTTGAGGTGCTGAATACTTTTCTTTGCTTCAGTGTGCTGCTGTCATACTGACTTGACACACTGAGACAGATCTAATTTAATGATGAAATAAAACCTGACAGTCATAAACTTAACTTCACTTTTATCTGCATACTATGTACTCCACTTCTTCCTTTGCCTCTGACATTTGTGATATTTTCACCTGAACATCCTGAAAAGGAATAAAGGCTACAGTTCAGGAAGAGAACTTCAGACTGATTTATCATAGCGAACTGGAATCCAATTTAAAGGGGGGGGTGGGGGGTTGATTAGCAAATGTTCCCAGAAAACCTCACCACTTCAACAGGATGACATCCTCACAGGAGAAGCTGGACCTAGTGGGTCCATAATCTCCACGTGACATAAAGCGGTGTGAACGCGGGAGATGAAATTGAAATGAGCACCTCAAATTCCTCAGGAAGACTCTAATAAGAAACGCCCCAGGGAAGTTAGATAGTGGGGGCTGGTGTCTGCGTACGTGTGCAAACGATGGCAGCCCTTATGTGGGCTTCGAAAAAGCACAGAAGTGGCAAAGCTACTCTGACAAGGAGGACATTTAAGTTCAGAGCGTGTGAGACTTGTCCTGTCGAGTGAAAACAATTGGCCAGCCCCAGCTCCAATTCATCAAAGTGACAGCACTTGGCCACGTGGAAATGAATGAATAAATAAAGGAGAATGCATTCAGTGTGCAGATAAAGAGTAGCCTGCTGGGTAGACACTGTCAGAGAGGACTGTCAGTATATATACCATTCAGCCCTCGTTGGCAAAATGACATCCTCCAAGAATGAAACACTTGCATGAGGTTTCCTGCTCCCTGCTACACATGACATGCAAATGATTTGTGACAGTGGAAATAAAATTTAATCTCTACAATTCCCGTTTTGCTGTTCATCCGCTGATACCGTAACCCCTACAGGGCTGCAGCATGGCTTGTTGTCATGTGGAGTAGATGACCTCAGAAACTCAAGCATCAACATCCTCTCCTTGACTTTGACTATTAAAAAAAAGGGGTTACCTCACCCCATCTCCCCTGCTCTTGAGCTATGACCTGCCACATATTCATTATTGATTATCACTTTCTGTTACTGCAGAGTTTCCACGGTTACCTATAGGCTTCTGTGATGCAATATGAAGCTCCCTTTGTGTGCAAGTCAAAGGAAATAGGAGTGTCTTTGAAGGGGGAGTGGAGTAGAAACACAGGGTGCTCCTCGCAGGATTCCTTGTCTCTTCCATCTTCAGGGTAAAAAAAAGTTCTGGAAATAAGTGAAAAACCAATCATATAGTTTTAGCATACTGCAGCATTTCAGGAAATATGCTTATTTTTTCTTGTTTATGGTTAGATAAGAAAATAGTTTTGATAGCTTCAGGCTAAATATCAAAGTATAGGTAGCAGACTCTCAGCACATGTGCCAGCATTACTTAGGACGTTCCGCTCTGTACGCTGCGTTCAGGTATGTGGCCGCTGTAGCGTACTGATGCCAGGATGCATCACGGTATCAATCTTCTCTGCTAACACTTTCCCATTTTCCCCATATTGCCAAACTATCCCCTTGTATAAGTATGAATGAAAACTCCATTTCGCAACGGAGGCCTGAGAACATTTCTTTGGTGTCATTTGTCACTCAAAGCCACTTTAAATGCATCACTCAGTTCGAACTTTTTATGGGATTTCTTGGATCAATCCATCATCGCTCGAACAAAACAGATTTTAACAGCACAAGCAACTTTTTTTTCCTCCTTCCCCCACCCTTGTGTGGACAAAAAGGCTCTTATTTTCCCAGTGAGCTGGGCTCCCTCAGCTGTGGCATATCATTCTGAGTGACACCTTCATCATAAATTACATACAGGCAGCACGATGGCACCCAACTTTAGCCTGGGGTAAGCAGTGGGTGGTGCGCGAGTTGTGGGGGGAGTCTTGTGTTGCTTGGCTGCACAGGGAACAATATTGATTAACACTCATGTTTCTTTTGAATCAATCTCCATCACCTATCGGCCATTTTCTCCATTATATTTCATCGGGGGGAAGACGGATGGTGGAGATGGGTGGATGTGTGCAGGGAACCTATCTGTTGCACTGCAGAGATTCCATCAGCAGATTTAGTATTGTCTCCATCAGCACCAGAATTGCCTAATGGAGGGCGGGCACATCACTGTCACTACCTGCATCCCCCCGTTCAACCCCCCACTTCCATCTTCCCCATTCTCACCCTCCCCTTAACCTCCACCCTTGGGGATCCAGAGGCAACATTTACTTTGGCTGATTAAAACTCCTGCCAAATAGGACCTCGAGGCACGGCGAGACACCCTCCCTGACAGGTGGATGTGTGGTTTTTGTCTCTAAAAACAATACATGTGTTACTCTCTGCATGTATATTTGAAGTGAAGGAATAATTTCTAGCTTGCTGTTGCTGTCTCCATGCAGCACAAATAAAGTGGCTGGTGTGGATGCTTCGCCATTCATTTTTTAGTCGATGCATCAACTCTTACCCCAGGCAGATCCGAAATAATGGAACATTTTTCATGTCAATCAAAGTCCAAAGATAATGAATATCCTTCCATATTTCTTTATTTATTCTTTGACAGGATATTAACTCAGAAGCCTTATTTTGTACCCCCACCGCCCGACCCCCGCTAACCCCCACCCGAGACCACCGCCACATGGCATATTTATCCTCAAAAACAATCTAAGTTTTGATTGTTCCCCGATAAGCCCTGAGCTGCTGGATGGAGCCTCTGCGTGGAGCGGATCTCACTCAGCTGGTGTCAGCCAGATTTATTTTTCCTCCCAGCACTGGAGCTTGGTTGGCGCTCAGCTCAGCCCAAACCCCCTGGCACTCTAACCAATCTATCAAGTCCATCAGTGTTTCATGTAGCCTGGGGGACACTGGCTGGCAGCCCAAATGAGCTCACTCTTCCTCTTCCTGCTCCTGCCATTGCCTGCTCTCCCTGCTAAACATATCTGAGCTGTAGATGCCTGCTGAACTGCTGGCTGTCTGGATTTTACTCCTTAGCTTGGTTGTGACAGCACCAAGTAAAGTTTACCAACTGCAACACTGCCCTCTTTTAAAAATAGAATGGAAATAGGCAAGACTCTGTTTCTTGGTGATTACACAGATCCTAGTGCATGCACAGCTGTGGACATTTGTCGCATATTAAATCTTTTTGTCTCAATGTTTCCGATCTGTGTCCACGTTGCCCTTTTAAGAGAAAATAAGGCCAATGAGACAGAAATGCAAATGACTGAAACACATTTTTACAGAGACATATTTATTAGCCATTATTCAAATGTCTCTAAAGTTCAACTCTGTTTTGCTTCTTAACAATTTCTGGTGGCTGTTGAACTGCTATATATTTTTGCTACAGTGTAAGCTCACCAGCTAGCTGCTAACCCTGGCCCTGAGGTGCAAAACACAACAGCATTTCACAAAACACAACAGTTCACTCCAAT
Organism: Oreochromis aureus; assembly: GCF_013358895.1. Lineage (NCBI taxonomy): Eukaryota > Metazoa > Chordata > Actinopteri > Cichliformes > Cichlidae > Oreochromis > Oreochromis aureus. The sequence continues at coordinate 29,283,808 of NC_052953.1, forward strand.
GTGATGTCGCTACCAGGCACTCATCAACAATAGCTCTTTCATATTATTCCCCACTCTCCTGGTATTTTTGAGGTTAAAGCCTGCGCTGTTGTGGAAAATTAAATTGTAGGATTGACTCTAAAAAAATAAATAAAACCCAAAACAATAAGCGTGGTGCACTCCACTTCACTGAGAAATATTCTGTGTTGTGTACTAAAATAATTTAGTTAGAATTGCTCTCAAAAGGCATCCAGCAAGGCTTCATGTGCATTTGGCTTTGTTGAGCAATATGGGCCGATTTGAACACATTGACTTGCCAGCTGAAAATTGTGTGTTGTTACTTTTCGTGTGGCTGTGAATTACCTGGAGTCTTATTTAGCAAAACCAAGTTGTTTATGGTTACTTCTTGTGCGTCATCTGCGTATCCCTATTAGGATCGCAGGGGCCTATCCCAACTGCCATATGGCAAGAGGCAGAGTACCCTGCTAACACAGAGAGATAGACAAGCATTTACACTCATAAGAAATGGCCAAGAATCACCACTTAACCTAACCACATATCTTTGAACACGTGCATGGGAGTGCAGACATGGGGTGAACATCGCTATTTATTACATGTACCTCTTCTTCAAAAAAAACAGTAATACAGTAACTGCTCGCTGTTTTCTAAAGGCATTTTTAAAATGTGCTGGTTTCTCGCATACTGTATGACATGACAGCCATTTATGAAGTAAATTACACAGAGAATGATTTTTGTTCTGAAGACTGAATAAAGTCTTGATAATCTATCTTCACTCAAGTCTTCATGTCTGGATGACAGATGCGGAAAACAGTTAACTGACTGAAGTTGGGCCGGACTGTGTGCCTCATTTTAGACTGTAGAAAATTAAATCACAGGAGAATAAGCAGATATGAGAGCACGATGATCGTCAGGCAAAAAAGAGCGGTGGCCATCTAAGCTGCCTGCTGCCTCTGGGAATCACAGTGTTTTTGACAATTTTCCCCCAGATGAAATTGTCACAGCCAGCCTCAAGGCGGGTAGACGAGGTACGTCTGATCACGCTGACCTTGTTCACAATATTTTTCACCTCAACCTCCAGGGACTCAGAGCACAGACAGGAAGTTTTCAGTTTTTGTCTGGACACAATTGTTTTATTTTTGTTTCTGTATGACTCATATAGGTTGGACATTTACAGGCACTGCTTTATAGCAGTGGTATCCAGTATTAGCTCATCATACCGTCCCTGGGCAACAAGAGTCGGAACTAATAACTTACAGCCGTACAACTATATTCCCCCAAATCAACAGAGTCTTGGGCTAAACAGTCTTCTACATTTAACAAGAACATCAGTCTGCTTTTGGTCCCCCCCCCCCCCAGCTTCCTGGACAAGAGGTGAGACACCTTCAAACTACTTTTTTAAAGCTCTTAAGACTAAGCTCTGTAAACCAGTTATCAATTACTTTGCATTGGAAAAGTGTGTTATTAACTTCCAGGTGGAGCATGATCTCTGTATCTATATGAAGGAAATCTGGAAAGAAACTTGTTTTTTTAAAGGATTGGAGTAGGGACCTTTGGTCAGCCTCCACGTTCAAAAGAACACATTTACACAGACTGTGATTATACTCTCAGAAGGTCATCACAGTGAAAAATACTTCTAATCGTAGTTTAAAATCTGTGAGAAGTGGATTAGGACTATTTTAAGAGGTCCTGGCTCTCTCCATCATGCTCTTGTTGCTAAGTGACGGGGTTGCTGTGGAGTTTGTGAAGGAATGCTGACCTCTCATACTGTCATGCCAACAATATGTTTATGTTCTGTGACTCTCTGAGGATATTTAAGATACGGCTCAGAATTAAGATGTAACAATCACACTGATTTGTGTCAAATGATCTATATTGTAATTTTGAATTCATTTTAAGATTTCAAGTTTTCTGTTATCTGTGTAACAAGAATAATGCAGTTTGTGTATTTCCATAGTCATTGGAAGTGCATGAACTTCAGGTATATGACTTCACACTTTGATGTAGCAGAAATAAGAAAACCACACAACAACAGTGTCCTCAGCTATCTCACACATCAAAATATTTTAATACAAATAATTAATTAGTCATAAATTCTGTATAAATTAAAAACAGTGTGAGACTGGATTATTAAGTGAGTGGAAAATGCTCCCTTTGCCCGACTACTGTACTTTTGGTGTCCCATATTCAGTGCTTGTGGTTTGGACTCCACCAAATCTTCATTTTAATGTTTACATCCCCACAAAGTTATAAAGTTATGAAGAGATACGAAGAATTTACGAAATTGTAGTGGTAGATGCAGTGGTAATAAATGACAGCAGAAACACAGTTTGACTTGATGACATACTCACAAGGTGAAATCAATGTCATCTACACTGTCGGGAATGTTAACAAAATAAACTGAACCAGGAGGCCAGTGGAATAAATTTGCACCCAAAAAGATGTAAATAAGCATCAACATTTCCAAACCAAAACCGATAATGCAATTTTCTAAACCTTATTTCACTTTCAGTAATGTGTTAGAGCAGAAACTTGCGTTGACGTTCTTTATTAAATTCTCAGTTAAATCAAAAAACGAGCCCAGACCTGCCCAACATCAGTGAGGTTTTGAACAAAAGTGCTTCCAGGGCTGTTTGACAGAGGGTTTGTGGATCAGATTTACAGCACTGTACAAAAGTCTTGAGCCACCACTCATTCTTTATATTTTGCTTCCAGTGAGCCCAACTTTCTTGCAATTTTCTTAAAATGGTCTTGAGCAATCGTTCTCCAGGCTTCCTGAAAAGTTTTTCTTTAGACGTTGGCTTCTTGTCCATGTTCAGATAAATATTTGATAGTGACTTTTATGATTTTGGCATAACAAAGACATATAGCTCAAGATCTACTAACAACTTAACAAAGAATGGGCACTTTGTTACTAACGGCCAACTGCAAAAACACATTGCTTGTTCTCATTTCTTTAGCAATGAAAAATGCAAAAGATAACACATTTGACAGGCATCACTTGGTATTCCTGCACCAACAAGGTGATTCCCAAAGTGCTATTAGGTGAAAATTTAACATATCTTGGCGTGTGTGTGCAGTGTAACCTTAACAAAACTAAGGAAACTGTTCCAATGCAGGACAAAAAACGAAGTGTTAGACCTAAAAGACTATCTGCAGTGCAGGAGCAGTATCTGAAATCCCAACCTTGGTCCTAATGTTAAATTAGCTAGTCTGTGTGCACATTTTGAAAACCTGATGGAGTCCTGCAATCATGGTTTAAACAAAAAAGGTTAATGAGGTTAGTCTGGACAAAACTTCAGCAAGTCAGTGCACCAAAACCTCACATTGTTACACACAGCAAACTAGATAGTGTACGAGTACTTCCTATCTTCCTTTCTTTTTTTAGCCTTAGATAGCTAGTTGTTTACCCATTTTTTCTATATGCTACGCTAACTCTCTGCTGACATATTTAGCCCCACACACATGAGAGCAGTTTCAACTTTCACATTAAGAAAACTAATGTGTGCATTTTGCAAAATGTTTATCTAATCCTATAATCTTTGCGGCATCCCACAATAAGGTGCGAACAATCACACTCTTTTATCGTTACAAAACGCTAATGGGCCAACACATCATTAAATTCACATCATCATGAAATATATTAAAACTCCATAAGTAAGAAGCTAAATGGTTCTCACTCAGGGTTATTTTTTGATAATGCCCAACTGCCCCCGTGGCTGAAATTAAACAAAAACATTAATCTCTCATAAATAGCTGGAGAAAGCTGAGCTCATGCCTCAAGGCCTCGGGCATGCAGATGAAAAGCAGGACTACAGTAAACTAAAGGAGTACTCACAAATAAAAGTAGGAGGCAGAATTCATAATTCTGCATTACAGTTAATCAAACGGCATAGAAGCAGTTTATGGAATATGGGGAAAATCGCAGTATTTCTAGTAAAAAGAAAAAGATAATTAGCACAGCACAGCCTTCATAAATTAAGTGAGCTATAAATATGCATATGTCCCTAGGTAAAGTGTAAAATTAAACCTTAGATGCTTTGAAAAGTAAACTTGCATTAACTATTGTTACTTGCTGCTGTTCATTGTGGGGGGGGGGATGGACAGCCAGCTGAATGTAACTGGGAACCAGTGTAACCATGATGTTATGGTCCTGAATCATTGCCATGTATTTAATTCTGTTAATGTTTCTTTGCTGATTGCACTTGAAATGCATACAGTGGAAGCAAAAATGCAAAGGTTAATGACCATCAGTAGTGGCAAATAGGCATATAGCATGTCTCCCCCTCAATGTCAGCTACTGTGAGTATGCTTTTCCAAAGTAATGGCTGTTGTTGCACGCCCGAGTTAGCTATGTCTATAAAAATGTCTTTTTTGAATATGTTAAGGAGACTCTTTGGAATTGTAATCTGCTCATTCAGTTTGTGCATGCTGTAGACAAATACTGAGTTGGAGTCTGAGGTATTGTTTATTACCGTGAAGGGAGTTGGGTCAGGTTTAGCTTTACATTTGCCACACTAAACTGCTTCTTACCCCTTTGGGTTATAAATATAGAGTAAATTTGGTTCATGGTGTATGTATCTAGGTATTTATGTTGCTTTGTCCTTTCCCATTAGCCATGTTTGGGAATAGACAGGTTGGTTAGCAGTGACTGAGTTTTTAAAAGAAAAACAACACAGCACAGCCTTGACAAATAAATGACACAGCAATGGCAAACTTTTTTTTTTTAACTCTGCATCAGTTGTGGTGCGATTTGTAAACAGACGGCAGTACTGCAGATGAAGAACAGCAGGGAGCAGGCCGACGCGCTGATAAAAAAGCATCAAAGCAGCTCTGAGTTGAAGTGACAGGTGTTAGATCCACGTAACCATACGCACAACTAATCATGTGATCCCAGGTTCAACCAAATCTGCCAAAAGAATCAAAATTTTGGATCAGGAAAGACTGAGATAGGCCGTATTGGCAAGTGTGCCCGCCACTATACCACAGGCTTGCTCATATAAACAAAGTCTGAGGATGAGCTTGGTTTAATGGATCAGAGAGCTGAGATGGGATGCTAGCTTAAAATGGCACAAACATTCCTCCCCTCAGGCAGTTATTTTCCAAACAGCAGCACGCTGCTCTCTCTTCCCTTTTAAGTGGTAGACGTTCTCTCTATCCATCAAGGGCATACTTTTAGAGCCAAACATCTCCGAGACAGTCACACAGCCAGTCAAAAGTGGATTTCCTTCATCTGGTATATATATATTTTTTATATACTGTAAAGATATTTAGCACAAGAAGCAGAGCTTCAGTGCAATGGAAACAGGGTGCAGAATACTCAACATTCTCACTGTGTTTTTGTTTTTCTTTCATAATATTCAGCTGTGCAGAGATGTAAACCATGATGTTCATTTTAGAGAGAGCAAACAAACTGTGGATGCTATATTAGTTAAGCACAGTAATCACGAAACTCCACTGCACAAATTATATTGCAGTGCTTCCTCTATTCAGTGCAAACTAAGGTCCCTCTTTCTGCAGTAAAGCACCACTTCTCTCTCTTTCCTTCAGTTAATCCCAAGCATGAATCTGAGTATGACTATCAGCAATTATATCAAGTAAAGCTGATATACAAAGACAAAATGTTTAATCTTCGTGAATGAGAAAGTTCAGTCAGAAATAAATACGGCATTGAAAATTGGCTTAGGAAACACTGGGCATGACTTTTAAGCTTTTGTGTCCTTTCCCCCAGTTCCCACTGTGCTGCACTGCACAGAAGCATAAATGTTTTGTACACAAAGGCAGATATTTCATTTGAGTTTTGGGGTGCACATTAAAAAAAAGACATTTTCTCAATATTAATTCCTGAAGGGAACACCGAAGCTTACCCAGAATTAATATTGTATTTAACTTGCATAATAAAGAAAGCCCTCATTACAGCTATACATAGTGGATAATTGATGATTAGATGTCCTTTCCCCCAAAGAAGCAGCTCTACGTGCAGTCAGTGTTCAAAAGATATGAAACAAACCAGAAGCTTTCTTGAGCTTTATGACTGGGTTTCATTCATCATTCATTTCATTCTTTTTTTTTGTATGAATTCTTTATTTCTCTCCCAAATTGCCATCCCCTTGTTTTACCAAATGTTCTTGTGAATGATGTTACTCTGACTTTTACCAACAGCAAAGCAAAACATTTACCATCAATATTTTATTTAGGTGAAAGTATTTTCTGTTCTCAGTATCAGCCGTAGCTGCACTAAGACATGTCAGTGTCTGTCCACTTTTTATTTTTAGAATTTATTTCCATGGCCCTTTCAAATAAATTTAGAAATGTGCCGCAGTGGCTTTTAATATTTCATAGCAAATTTAACCAATCACTGACAGTACTGCAAAGTCACCCCTAGTTTATTATATTTTGCCTCCAGATTCAGACTTTCTGAAGGTTTTTCTGAGTTTTTCTTTGGACATTGGCTGCTTTTTCACTCACTTTAGAGCAGGGGTGTCGAACTCCAGGCCTCGAGGGCCGGTGTCCTGCATGTTTTAGATCTCACCCTGGGTCTACACACCTGAATCAAGTGATTAGTTCATTACCAGGCCTCTGGAGAACTTCAGGACATGTTGAGGTAATTTAGCCATTTAAATCAGCTGTGTTGGATCAAGGACACATCTAAAACCTGCAGGACGCCGGCCCTCGAGGCCTGGAGTTCGACACCCGTGCTTTAGAGTGACTGACCACTTTCTGAGGATTTTTTTTGTTTGTTAAGCCACTTAACACTGACCTGTGAATCAAACACAAAATGCCAAATAAATGACAGTTTGACAGTAAACAAACAGTATCTGAAGTTAAGCCCTTAAGAAAAAGAGAAAAATCCAGCAAAGGCCTGATACAGGACCGGAGAGATAAATCTGGCCTTTAGTAGATGGAGTTCATCCATCTGCCTCAGAAATAGTCTTAGTGGAACGGTGACTTAAAAAAAATATTTGTAAGAAAGGAAAACAGGGATCAAAGGCTGAGGTAAGCCAGATTACACAAAAAATGGTCTGAATATCAGTGGAACAAGGTGCTGTGAAGTGATGAATCCAAATTTTAAATTTTTAGTTCATATTCCTGTCAGTGTGGTCAAGACAGACGTACAAGAGTGAGTGTCTACAGCTATCTGTAAAACAGTGGAGGCTCTGTCAGACACTGTTGTCAAAATGGATGAAATGATGAATGCTGAACAGTACCATCAGATTTTAATCCATCATACAAAATAATCTAGTAGGCTCTTGATTGGGAGTGGATTTTTTTTTTTTTTTTAGCATAACAGTGATCCCAAACACACTGCCAGTGCAGTTATAGCATACCTGGATAGGAGAACACACAGTGGGACACTACCAGTCATGGATTGGCCTCCCCAAAGCCCCAACCGGTACTGAAGCAGAGTGCGATCATCTTGACAGAGAATAGAACAAAAGGCAGAAACATCCAAAGAAGAGCTTTGATTGTCCTTAAAGAAGCCTGGAGAACTATTCCTGAAGACTACTTAAAGAAATTAGAAGAAAGCTTGTCTATGACAGTTCTCACTGTATTGAATAACAAAAGCTTATTAGATTTATACAGACTTTATTCTTTATTTCCATATATGTTTGCACAGGTTTTCTATTTCTCAACACACTGTAAAGAAACGAGGGGTGACTCAAGACTGCTGCAGCACCGTATGTACCGATGTTTTATCCACACCAGTAGTGTTTATTTAAATTGGTTTCAATCAGCAGTCATCTCTGAATAACACAATCAGCACTGATAAACAAAGAGAAATCAACACACTGGCACACTGGAGATGTGCATCAGTATCTTCTGTGTAATTATGCCTTAACAAATTATACTCAGTTAAAACATGAATTTAGAGAATTGGACAGCTCCAGTAAAGCGCTGTTTTGTTTGCCAGCTTCACAAAACAAACTCTGATGATCTCATCCTGTCTCAGCATTAATTAAACAGTAAGTGGACTCTTTTCATCTTCTGGCACTGAAAATTCTTTTTTCATGCCAACTGTATTTGACCTGTGACACCGGGAAACAAAGACAGGACAAACTCAGTGGTGCACTTTAATGACTGCTCTGCTTGCCGTACTGCCAACACCTCTTTCTTTTTCTATTTCATGGCTCCTTTCATCATCATCCAAGGACTGCTTTGCTTTCACTATTTAACTGATGCACATTACTGACTGATTGCTGACTGCCCTTTACCAGCAGGATCTTCTAGAAGTAATTCTTCTAGCCATGAAATATGACTTCACTGTCACTAGAAATATCAGGTGGTCACCAAAGTCATGCAGACTCATAAATGACAATTTGTGGCAGTTTACGTTATTATCTAATGGTTGAATAGGTATTTCAGAATAACATTGCTGACTCAGAAGACAGATTTTATCCTGTTTTAACGTGTATTAAAAAAGCGGAACAATGCTTTAAACTAACCTTGTTTAAATAAATGTGCTCTGCCACTTTTAACTGCCAAAAAATAACCTTTTGTTTTGCATCCAAAAAGCATTTCATACAAGATATGGTTTTATTGATATTATTATTCCCAACTAGCTGTGGCAAATACTGTATGACACACTGTAATAAAATGAAATATCGCTTTCTATTGAAACAGCTGTATAAGAAACAACACAACAGAGCGCTGGTGCTTTGGTCTTGTCTGGATTTGTTAGAATGAATTGGGGCCACTTGGGAAGCGCAGTGAAATACTCTCATTCCTCCCTGACGGTGCGTACAGTCTTTGCAATAGTGTTTGTTGGTATTCTGAGATCTGTAAAATGTTGGGCCGGTGTTAGAAGGAAAAAAAAAAGAAATCTTTGGCTCGTTTCTGAGAGCAGCGGCTGATGCTCAGTCCCTTGGGCTCCTCAACACTGCTGCTGCCAAACCCCGGGGGCCCTTGCTTCGTCTTCTAGAGCTTACAGATCAAACACTCAAGCGCAGGACTGTCAAAACCCATCTTGTCAAGGAGAGAAGAGCACACTGAGTGGCTGCGATACAGTTTACTGGTGAAAAAGGAAGACCAAAAATGACTTTGCTTTGACTTTTTGGACCAATGTGTTCAGTCAGCAGCTTCTTGTGACTTACTTACATCTCAGCATGTTTAGAAATGTGTCCTACTTACTGACCATACCCTTGCTGAAGAACGCTGAATCCTTTAGGAGGCTTGTTACGAAACAACTTATTTCATATCTCCGCGTGCCCCCGGCGGTTGGAGAAGCGCGTTCTGTATGTGTTTTCTCGAAATCAAAGAGCAAAAACAAAAATATGGAGACAAACCAGGAAAGCAGCATATAGTAATAGAGGGGGAAATAAACAGAAAATGTGGCCCCGGGCACTGAGCTGTATCTCGGAAAGATTAATGAGTGTTCCTGTGGAGCCTAAATTTAAATAGCATTGCTTTAAATATGATGTTGATAGGGTACAATTAATTACCAGCACGCAAACCGTTGTTTTCATTGACGTTACTGTACACGCATAGAAAGTTACAGCTCCCACTAATGAAAATCACAACCTTTCTAAAACATGTCTTCATTGGTGATAAGCCAGCAGGTCAAGAGAGCATAATTTGGCATCCACAGAACTGCTGGCTCACTTACTCTCTTCTCAAACTAGAACATGGAAAATAGGACTTGCGGTCCCATTTTCAAAAGGCAGAACAGCACCTAGAGGGAGAAAATACACTCAAGAAGGCAACAAGGACAGTACTGCAGCTATTTAAGTCAGGGGGACTTATGGAACAGCACAGTTTCTGTAGAGTAACCTGAATAAATTATGGAGTGCCTCACACAAGAGATAGAGCTCCGCTAAGAGAGTGTATAGAGCGCACTTGTTTCACCTCGTCATCAATCAAGCATGGAAAGCAATCTAAATCTGTCGATACAGGATGGTGAATAACAATGAGAGCTCCTCTGTGAATGGAAAGAGAAAGCATACGTAGGCATGCAGCCAAGATATAGGCACACATCGAGGCAGAGCGATTTCAGCTGCTTGACATCAGCTGCTCGAGTCTTTCAAGATTGAGACTTGGCACGGTTTGTAGTAAAAACTGTATATAGATGTAAACAGCAAAAGTTTTCAAAGACTGCTCACATATCGTATTTCCTTAAACTCTTGTCATATTATCAATATCCGTTTAGCACTAAGCACAATCCTGAAGGACATTACAGTCATTGTTATAAAATCCTGTCACCTTTGTTGTCCCACAGTGTGCTTTTCATTCAAGACAAATAAATAACAGCAAAAATACAGAAGTAAAAGCAACGAGGATGTTTTAAAATGTCTTGCTTCGAGGGTTATTTGGCCTATTACAGATGGGGGAATTCATGGGAGAAAATGTAGTTTCTTTTTATGTTTCTGATGTGGTTGAGACCACAAATATTTCAATATCTTTCAGCTGTATCAAAATGCTTTCTGCAAGTACTGGAGATGTCACAAAATTTAAATTAGTAGACACTCCAGTTACTGTTCACCATCACAACCAGTCGCTTCTTTCATACACGTGTAAGCTTCCATTTTGAGTCAGTGATGACCTTTAAGTCTATTGTAGTTATCCTTTGAAAATGTCGTTGTCGCAACTTTTGAATCATAATGACAAAAGACCAGCATTTACTGACATGCACAGTTCTCAGTGTTTGTCAAAGAAGAACAAGTCGTCATTTGAGAAGCACATGGCAGTAATGGCATTACATGTGATGTTTAAATGTGTCACAGAAACCATCTGCAAGTAAACCTTGCCAAAAAGTAGCAAATGAAAAAATAATGTATATTACCTTGTCCTACAAATTCTCTAAAAATGATAAGGACACCACATATTTAATTGAAATAGCATCACATAATAGCATCACATGAAAAAAGGTGGGTTACCCATAATATACAAATTACAATAGAGCACAAAAATTCATAGTTCTTCTTTTAAATCTTAAGGGTTTCATTTTGTAGTGCATGCTTCTCTGCTTCCATCTCATCATCTTTTAGGGGGAGGTAACATTTTGATACATTCAAAAATGCATAATGAACAGCAGCATTAACACATCTGGGGACTGGGGATCTTTCATCTCTGTTCTTTGTTTTGGTTTCATGGTCAGAGATCCTGATTTTTAAATCTCATTTAGTTTTACCTTCATATACTAGCTGGCACACTAGCAGGCACATCAGGTAGACCACAAATTACAAAAGATTCTTTTATAAATTTGGATTTTCTTTCCACTGTGGGGATACAAAAGCATATCACTTTATTCATAGCACTGCAAAAATTTCCTGGAGAAATTCCCACCTGGTATAACAGATGAAATATCTTGAGGAGGTTTATAGCAATCAGTCCTGCCCATGTCTGATTATTTATTAGCAAATATAGGTCTATTATGTATGTAGTTGAAATTAAAAACATGTTAAAGGATCACTGCTTAAATGTGCCAATGTGTAATTTATTCAGTTTTTCTTTTTCTTTTTTTAGATATGGGGGAAAATGTTGTGGCAAAAACATTTTTAAGAACCTGTAGATGCTGACTTCTGAATCAATCAGAAACCTTTATGGACCAATCAGATTCCCAGTAAGAAAAATAAAATAAAATTAACCTTGCTTCATTTTACTTCAGATTTGGTTTTGCATTTACATTTTCTGGCTATTATCAGGTGCAAAGTTTCATTTCATCTTTTTTCCTGTAGTCACTTATGGTACATTCAGTGACAGCTAATTTGTGAGAGCCCTCTAGGTCTCCAGGGTTTATACAGTGTGATTAAAGTCAAAAGACTATTTCCAGTGAACACACCATGTGAGTCATCAGTGACACATTCCATGTCTTCATCTTCATATTAATATGATTTTTTCGACCAATGCTTTCAAGCTTTTTAGAGCCAGCACTGTGCAAGCTTGATCACTTAGGTACTGCGACAGTGTCATATAGCAGCGGTCCCCAACCCCCGGGCCTCGGACCGGTACTGGTCCGTGAGTCGTTTGGTACCGGGCCGCGAGAGTTGAGGCTCAGGTGTGAAATGTATGGTTTTCAGGGTTTTTATCGGTTTTCAGCGTTATTTTGTTATCGTTTTTATCGTTAACTCGCTTTTCCTGGGTCTTTTCACGTGTGTTATGAATAAATCTTCTTTTTTTCGGTACCGGTACTAGTTTTATTTTGTTGTATTCATCCGCGACACCTTAAAGGCCGGTCCGTGAAAATATTGTCGGGCATAAACTGGTCCGTGGCGCAAAAAAGGTTGGGGACCGCTGTCATATAGTACCAGTGGCAGGAGCAGTCACTGCTTACAGGGTTGCACTGAGAGTGCTGGGAATTTGTCATTCTAACAATTCAATATCTATCCAATTTTAAAACCTTTATGACATCCTGCTTATTTATATCTAATCTCTCCTGGTCGTGCAGTAACTTAATTTTAATATACTGTTAACAATCAAAATGTAAATATGAGCACGTTTGCTGGTAGTACAAGAACGAGCTGGAAACATTATTATCCTGACGTCCATTGCTTTGTTAACTTATCTTTACTGGCTGCAGTAATGTTGAAATGCCCAATGACATTACTGTTTGGTGTGTTTGCAGGAGCAACAGTGAACACTTCCTCATCCAAACACTGACACTGCGTGTCTTCTCATGTACAAAACATGCAAGACCATGAAGAAAATAATGGTAACTTTCACACACTGTTCATGTAGTATAGAGGGTTTTTTGTAGGCCTGTCACTTCTTCTTTGTCCTCCAGTTCTTCAGAATTTTTAAGGACACACTGCTCGCCATAGCAAGATGTGCCAAGTTTTTGATTAAAAGCTCTTTGAAAATCACCTTGTTGATGCAAACAAGACAAAACAAAACAGTTTTATGCCTGTCAAACTGTGTTGTGTTTGGCATTTTTTGTTGATCAGGATAAGAAATTGAAAAGATTTGTTTTTGCATCAGGCTGCTAGTAGCAAAGTGTCCAAACATGCAATTTAAAAATGGGTTCTTTGCTAAGTTTTCTGTTACGCTGACACAGAACAGTGGTCCATCCTTTGAATTAGATGCCAGTTTAAGCTTGAATGATTAATAGGTCAGTGGTAAGTGGCTTAACACAGAAAAACACTCGTGTGAAAACGGTCAGGTGCAGAGACGGGACTGAAAATGAGTGAAAAACAAGTCAATGTAAAAGGAAATACATTGGAAGAACTTTGGAAAGGCTGAATGGAGAACTATTGCTCGAGATCACCTTAAAAATACAAGAAAGTCTGGCTGCTTGGATGTAAAGTATGAAGAAATTAGACCTTTCCACAAGAATGTACAGACTGAAATAACCTGTTCGTGTGTTACAATGAGTGGTCAGTATGTCCAATTTGCAATTGAACATAGTGACTGTAGTCTGTGAGTATCTGCGATTCTGGCATTGCTGATGCATTTCTGCCATCAGTGTGTGTGTGTGTGTGTGTATGTGTGTGTGTGTGTGTGCATGACTGACTTTGAGAAACTATAAAGCACTTTGCTCTATTCTTAGGTAATGGCACTTTATTCAGAAAGAACTGTACGTTTTTAGAAATAAAGTAGTTTTTTTTTTGTTTACAATCCATAAGCCACCACTTTGTATCGCTTTGCTACTGACGTTACACACACACACACACACACACACACACACACACACACACACACACACACACACATTTTGTGTGTTTTGACTATGTTTGTATGTGGCTTATACAAACAATTGTTAATGGTTTTTGAGTTTTTGCTCCCATCACTGTATCATCATGTGCTGTTGAACTGTTTATTGTTCAAAGTAAGTGATGACTGAAATAGTCCTTCACATACAAGAAATAGACAATAGAACTACAAACATCATTCAGCACATATGGTTGTTGCTGTAATTGTTTTTTTTAAGCCACAGCAAGTTGAGCAAGTGCATTTTCCAAAGCAGATACAGAAGAGAATCAATTTGAGGCAAGAGCACACAGAGCCACAATTGTTTGTGGGTATCAAAGGCTACTTTTTCTGTCTCATGGAACCAACAAACCATAAATCATGACTGACTGGACAACGTGGCTGATGCTAGCTTCAGAACTGCTTGAACTAGATTACCAACATTCCCATTAGGAGGTAAATATGAAAGCAGATAAAGCCTCAAAATGTAAATGCCAGGGATGACGTGGTTTATTTATATTTACTTATTAAGAAATTGCCTAGAGGTTTGAAATCAGTCTTAATTATCAGTCCACAACACATTTAATGAATAAAGGATCACAGTAAAATGAATAGCTGGGTCCTCTAACAGAGGCCTGGGAGCTTGAGGGTCCTGTGCAGCATCTTTGCTGTTCTTAGGACTTCGCTCTTTTGTGTTGTGACCCCAGTTTGTGGGTCACTGCCCAAGTGCTCCGATTACCATGGGGACCAATTTTGCCTTCACCTTCCACATTTTCTTGAGCTTCTTGTGTTCTTTCTTCTTGATGTTGGTATCACTTCATATAGCTACATCTATCACTACGGGCATAGATGTATGTCCACCACTACTATGTCCAATTGGTTAACCATCACCAGTTCATCTGTCTGTATCCGGAAGTCCCACTGGATCTTGGTCATTCTCAATCACTCTGTGGGGGCGTATCCTATTTTGGCCTTGAGACTTCCAGGCCATCCTTGCCACAGATGTTCCTGCATAGTACGCCAGCCACTGTGTCATGGCATTTCATGTATGCCCCACATGCTGGCATCTTGCACCCTGCTATTATGTGCTGGATTGTCTCGGAGGCATCTTTGCAAAGTCTGCATCTGAGGCCTGGTGTGGTAGACCTAAGCCCATATGGATCTTTTGCCTAAAGCTTGTTCCTGTGCTGCCATGATTAGTGCCTCCGGCACTAGCCACTGGTAGGATTTCTCAGTATAAGCCATTTCTACTATTTGCTGGTGCTACATGCCCTTCAGGAGCCTGTCCTTCCATGATGATCTATCTTTTTGCTCCTCTTCTTTCTCTGGCTTCTGCTGCTTGGGGTATTCACTAAGCAAGTTGTCAGTTGTGGCCATCTTCCAGATGCACTTAAGGATCTTTATTGTTTCAACCTGGATAGTGGTTCTGACACTCATTCGCCCTGGGCCACCTTCCTTCTGATTAGTATACAGTCTCAAGGTGCTGGATTTGGGGTGAAACCCTCCATAAGGTGCTTCCTTGTCCTGATGTCAGTAACTTCTATCTCTTCCTTTTGCCGGCTTATTATCCTAGCAGGGTATCTGATGACCAGTAGATCATCAGTAGTCTACCTGGGTATGCTTTGGGGTCAGGACTGTTCAGTCTTCAGTTAGCTATTCTGGGTGTGTCTTGTCTATTAGCAGCTGGCTCATGCAGTGCAGTTAGCTTCTTTAGCCAGTAGGCATGAATGATGTCAGTGCATAGTGCTGTTCAACTCTTCATGCTTGAGACCCTTTCCTGGAAGTCTGTACTGCACTGAGATGGTTACTGGAGCCTGGTCAGGGAGGTTGCTATGGTCTGTTCTTTCATCCACTGGTTACTAAACATTGTTGCTTTACAAATTTTACAGCGATGCTATAACTTTTTGATGTAACCAAAGAAAGGTAACTAAATACCAGAACCATTTGGAGGGTTACTGATGCTGGTTTAGCTGACATATAATATACAGTATCTCACAAAAGTGGGTACACCCCTCACATTTTTGTAAATATTTTATTATATCTTTTCATGGGACAACATTGAAGATATCAAACTTTGATACAATGTAAAGTAGTCAATGTACAGCTTGTACAACAGTGTAAATTTGCTCTTCCCTCTAAATAATTCAACACACAGCCATTATTGCCTGAACTGCTGGCAACAAAATGAGTACCCCCCTAAGTGAAAATGTACAAATTGTGCCCAATTAGTCATTTCCCTCCCTGGTATCATGTGACACGTTAGTTTTACAAGGTCTCGGGTGCAAATGAAGAACAGGTGTATTGAATTTAGTGCTATTGCTCTCACACTCTCTGATACTGGTCACAGGAAGTTTAACATGCCACATCATAGGAAAGTATTCTCTGAGGATATGAAAAAAAGAATTGTTACTCTACATAAAGATGGCCGAGGCTATAAGAATATTGCCAACACCATAAAAATGAGCTTCAGCATGGTGGTCTAGACCATACAGCAGTTTAACAGCACAGGTTCCACTCAGAACAGGCCTCGCCATTGTCAACCAAAGAAGTTGAGTGCACGTAGTCAACGTCATATCCAGAAGTAGTCTTTTGAAAAATAGATGTATAAATGCTGTCAGCATTGCTGCAGAGGTTGGAGAAGTGGAGGGTCAACCGGTCAGTGCTCAGACCATACGCCACACACTGCATCAAATGGCTGTCATCCGAGAAGGATGCCTCTTCTAAAGATAATGCACAAGAAAGCCTGCAAACAGTTTGCTGAAGACAAGCAGACTAAGGACATGGATTACTTGTGGTCTGATGAGACCAAGACAAACTTATTTGGTACAGATGGTATCAAGGGTGTGTGGCAGCAACCAGGTGAGGAGTACAAAGACAAGTGTGTCTTGCCTACAGTCAAGCATAGTGATGGGATGTCATTGTTTTGGGCTGCATGAGTGCTGCTGGCACTGGGGAGCTACAGTTAATTGAGGGAACCATGAATGCCAACATGTACTGTGAGATACTCAAGCAGAGCATGATCCCCTCCCTTCAGAAACTGGGCCACAGGAAAGTATTCCAACATGATAACAACCCCAAATACACCTTCAAAAAGACCAGTGCCGTGCTAAATAAACTGAGGGTAAAGGTACTTGAGTGGCCAAGCATGTCTCCAGACTTAAACCCTATTCAGCATCTGTGGGGCACCCACAAATGCAGTGGTTCCCAAACTTTATTTGCTAGGCACAACCTTTGTTTTACCACACACACCCATATTTTGTTTTGTTTTCACCTCAAACATTTAGTAAACTATTAAACAAATAAAAGTAAACTGCAATAAATTACAGGTAGCAATAAACTAAACTACTAACTCTTTTACGCCATGTCCACACCTACACGGGTATTTTTGAAAACACAGCTTTTTCTATATGTTTGGACGTTTTCGTCCACACGTAAACGGCGTTTCAAATCACAGAAAACTCCTGTCAGGTTGGAGATGTTCAAAAACTCAGTTTTTGCATTTACGTGTGGACGAGGAATACGGCGTTCGTCACGCAACGTCAAAGGTGTGTGCGTGAAAAAAGGTGTGTGATGAATTTCTACAATCGCGGTTGTAGAAATTCATCTCATGTATCTGCAGTTTTTACACGCTTACATATACACACGCAGTTACTGTCGCTCCATTTAGAAAAGCAGAGGCATCTTCTTCATCCTGGCGT
Source organism: Oreochromis aureus (assembly GCF_013358895.1). Classification (NCBI taxonomy): domain Eukaryota; kingdom Metazoa; phylum Chordata; class Actinopteri; order Cichliformes; family Cichlidae; genus Oreochromis; species Oreochromis aureus. Next base: position 29,301,123 of record NC_052953.1, read on the forward strand.
TGTTCCCGCTGGTGCAGGGTCCGCTCTTCGGCAAAGGTTTCTCCATTTGGTTCTGTCCAAGGCGTCCTCAGGTGATGCGTTGATGGTCTTAATGTCCTCCTTAATTTTGTCCATCCACCGTTTCTTCGGTCTGCCTTGAGGCCGGCATCCTTCTGGGTTGATCATCATTGCCGTTTTTGTTACAGAGTTCTCATCGCTTCGAATCACGTGTCCATACCACCTCAGGCGGGACTCGAGCATCTTTTCCTTAATTGCGGCTACACCTAGTCGCTTCCGTATATCTTTGTTCATAACACGGTCCCGTCTTGTAATTCCCAGGCTCCATCGGAGCATGCGCATCTCCATGGTGTTTAGGGCCTGTTCATGTGTGGTCAATGCGGGCCAACATGCGGAGCCATACAGGGCTACTGGGCGGACCACCGTTTTGTAGATTTTTCACTTGAGTCGATCTGGCATTCTTCTGTCGCAAAGGACACCAGTGACCTGTCACCATTTTAACCAGGCTGCATTTATTCGTGCTTGGACATCGGAGGTAATATTTCCATCGTAGCTGATGACTGAGCCCAAGTAGCGGAACTCTTCTGTCTTCTTCGACTCTTCGTTGTCAATTATGATGGTGCCATCAGTTTGGGGGCCTCCTTCCAGGTATTCGGTCTTTTTCGTGTTGAGCCGCATACCATATTCATCGAGCTGGGTCTTCCAGAGTTGCGTCGTCGTTTGGGTCTCTTCTCTGTCTTTGCTGGCAAGGAATACGTTATCGGCAAAGAGGAGAGACCATGGATGGGGTAACTGGAGGTCAGCCGTGATTAGGGATGGGTATCGTTTAGGTTTTATCCGATACCGGTGCCAAACCGGTACTTTTGAAACGGTGCCGGTGCTTAAACGGTGCTTAAAGAATGGAGAACACAAAATTGGTCCAAAAACCTCTCATGTTCAGCTGTTTTTTTTGTAAAAAGATAACAATGTTAGCCTTTTCTGCAGCTATAGGGCATATATGGTCTCACTCTTGGCTGGAAGCAGTGCTTAAACAATGGAAAAACACAAACTTTGTCCAAAACCTCTCATGTTTAACTGTTTTCCACTTTTTCTTTGGTCATTTTAGCCTTTTTGGCCAGGGTGAAGGGAGTATCTGCCATCAAACAAGAAGACAGCCGCATGTAACTACGACGGTGTTTGCTAGTTCACCTTACATGCATTAATGTAATAATGTGGTTAGCCTACTCAACGTTAATTACACACGAACAACATGAAGCTACTCACGCAGAGGAGAACGGCTGCTGCTGCCATCATCATCCGTCATCATTTCTGCTACGCTGACAGGGCTAGGGGCCAGGACTCTACTCTTCGGGTTTTTGGGGGATGTTGCTAACTCCGGGTCCGATAACAGGCACCACACCCGCAGTAGATGTGCACGGTGTGAGGTCTCGCAGCAAGCTATTTTTTTGTGATGTTATTATGTTCTAAGTTGAAGGCATTGTAAACGTTTTGTTGTTCAAATTTAGATGATGAGGATGTAAACCTGAGGGGGTAGGGCTAAATAAGTATATACTTCAGCCTACTCCTTTTCAAACAACTGCATGGAATGATTTTATGAAATGTTGGTGAATGTATATGTTTGAAATAAAAATGAACTGAACTGAACTGAACTGAACACGGCGCATTTCTCGGCTTTAAAAAAAAACGCTATGCGCCGCCAGGTGTTTCATCAGATTTGAGGTGTTACCTCCTTTGACAGTATCACAGTATCAGCTTAAAGCACTTGTTGCAGGCTGCTGAGTTTGCATCTTTTGCTGTGAAGTACAGCCAGACTTTTGATCGCTTCACCTTGGGCATTTTTAATCTGTAGCTCTGCTCTAAAAGAACGTACGTACCTGGCCCCGCCTACTATCCTCGGAAACGTAAAATGATTGGCTAGAATTGGCTCAGGAAAAAAAAAGCACCGAAACAAAGCACCGAAATGTGTGCTGCTTTTCGGTCTGGTTACTACCGTTTATGTCAGAACCACACTGGTACCCATCCATAGCCGTGATGGTATCCATACATAAAATGAAGAGGAGGGGTGACAGAGCTGATCCTTGGTGGACCCCAACACTAACTGGGAAGGGAGGTGATAGTCCAGCGGTGCATCGGACTGAACTGGTGGCGTTGTCGTAGAGGAGCTGTATCCATTTGACATACGCCTCAGGGACACCATGCGATCTTAGGGAGTGCCATATGAGGTCATGGGGTACCCTGTTGAAAGCCTTTTCAAGGTCTAGGAAGGCCATATGTACCGTCTTGTTCTTTTCCCTGTGCTTCTCCAGCAGGAGGCGTCACCCCCAACCGCATTGGTTGGGGGTGACGTTGACAATTTCCCGAAGACGTGCATCGATGACTCTTTCGAATATTTTCGTCGTGTGACATAGTAGGCGAATAGGACGATAATCTGAGCATTCGGCTACATCCCCTTTGTTCTTCCATATGGGTATGGTAATGCTGGTCGTCCAGGCCTTCGGGACTTCCCCTGTGCTGACAACGTTGTTAAACAGTTCTGTCAGGATGGCAATGGAACAATTCGGGAAATGCTAGGGCGTCCCCCGCAGGCGACGCATGCCGTTCCCGCTCAAACGACATGGGAAATCAGCGAGGGCTACCCACTCTTGGACGGAGTGGGCTAAAGAGACGAGTCCATCTTCGTTTTGGAACAATCAATATCAGAACCATGACTGGAAGAAGTCGTGAACTGGCTGCTGCCCTGAAGACCCGCTGCATCGACATCGCCTGTGTCCAAGAGACAAAATGGAGCGGAGCAAAAGCCAAGGAAATTGGCGAAGGGTACAAGCTTTATTACAATGGGGAAAAAACCCAAAATGGTGTGGGTATCGCGATCGCTGCAAAACTCAAGCAGAGGCATCACGGTGTAATTATTTTACGTGTAGTTGTTTTTTTCCTGTGTAATAATATTCAACATTGCATACAATGCAATATACAAAATATTGACATTTTGGGGACAGTTTGTTTTCCAATGAAACGATTTAATAAAATATTTACAAAAATGTGAGGGGTGTACTCACTTTTGTGAAATACTGTATATGCTCTTTGTTGCCTAGCTAGAGCTGTTGTTAGGCTAATATAACATTAATACAGCAATTATGCACAGTGGGGGTTAAATTGTTCTTAATAAAAGTTAATTTTCATGGTCACTGATGGCTAGAAATAAAAACCAATATATGGGAGGAAAAACATGCTGAAAACACTCCAAACCTCAGCTGAGAGAATATCTGAGATGATCTATCCACAATATGACATTGGTCATTACAATGCTGCTGCACAGTTAGATTATTCATTATGAGAAATTCCTGATCCTCAGCTTAATGGCCACTCTGAAATCTTAGCTGGCGAGAGTGATTATTTTCTGAAGATTTCAGATACTTGTTTACTGAGCACGAGGGCTCTAACCCAGATAGTGAGTTTTTAAAAACCTAGCTTAAAGATGTGCTCACATAGGCAGAGGATGACCACTGATCATATTTGTGAGGATTGTTTCTGTTAAATAAAACAAGATGCATTATAAGACTTGCTCAGTCAAAGCAGTAGATGCTTGGACTCAGAAACAGGGTTAGTACTTCACCACTTAAAAAAATGTCTGTTATAAAAGGTGACTGATGTAAAGCACACATGTTAAAATCACTTATGAGTTTAAAATTGGTTGTAACTGTTTTCTGTATATCTTGGGTCCACTGACATAGATTTCTTTCTGAACTTTAACAGCATATTTTGACATTGATGGTAGTGTTTGTCATAAAAGTATATAACAAATATTTATTAACAACAAATAATATAAAGTGCTTAAAATAGACTTGCTGACTGACTATAAATGTGTCTGCAAGCAGCTTTGTTGTTTCCAGTACCGGTAGTTCTCTTAAGGCCAGACATACTCAAGTGATTGGCTTTGACAGTCATAAATGTTTCATTAGCTAGCAGCACCCATTGTGTAAGTGTTTGATTTTCCTGATATAGGTTGTCCTTGGCATATTTTTTCGAGCGAGCATAGGTAATGCAGTGAACACATTTTAGTGGAAAAGCTCTGCGCTGATGGTGATATGCTTCCAATTGATGATAATCATCTGTAGCAGAGCACAGCAACGGTTATTAATTGTTGATTTTCATAGCAGGTGCAAGAGATCTATTTTAACCCACCTTTCCCAATTACAGCTGATTGCTGAGGTTATCGAGAAGTAGGATGAAAGCTCTCTATTCTTCTAAGAACAACCTCGGACAGATTGCCACTCAGTTTGCAGGACCGCTCTTTTATTAAATCTCTCATGCAAGCCTGAAAGTTTGCTTTCAAACACGCTGTAGGTCGAATGTGCTCGGCAAAGGTAAGGAGTAGTGTTGTCGCTACTGTTTGTAGTACAAATGTCCCCTTTAAGAACTGCATCAAGGGCATCAGCAAGTTAGCAACATTTGAACAGACACAGCTGATTATTTAGATAGATAAGAGGACAAAACTCATTTGTATTCAGAGATGAGTAAAGAAGGAGAAGTGAGTACACGGTGCCCGGGCAGAACTGATACTTGCAAATGAAAGCAACCCGCAGGTCAAATCAATACTCTGTCTGCGATGATACTGTAAAGCAGCAAACCAAGGCCATTTATATCTCTACTAACACCTACTACTTTATAACAATCCAGTGAATGACCAGAGCAGAGAAGTTTCAGAACTCACAGACACTCGTGCACAGCATCAATTGAAAATGGGGGGAGGATACAAACGAGAACCTGTGAGAATTATTATTTGAATAAATATTTTAAATTCACTTCTGAGATGAGTCACATGTGTTGAGAATTTTTTTTCTAAATGTACATTTCCATTTTCTCGTCAGCCAATTTCTGACTGGCATTTAAACAAAGCTTGTAGTATCCTAGAGAGGATTGACATTTGCGTTGCTGTGTTCTTTTTCAGTGCTTTGCATATTTGGAATGATAAAACAATCCTAGATGAAGTCAAAACCTCTATTTCCTGCATTTCTTTTCAAATAATAGGAATGGATGTGTAATTAAAGCTTTTGTTTTTGGAGGGCCATGGTTCTGGGTCATTTTGACCCAGTTTTTTGAGTTTCTTGTGTTTTAGTGTTTTGGTGATATTTTGTATAGTGTTTCATATTCTGGTTCATTAGTAGTCTTAGTCATGCTGTTTTGAGTTTCTTTTATTCCCTGTTTAGTTCCTTGATTATTAGATTTCCCACTGTGTCTCTGTCCTTCTATTCAATTCAATTCAATTCAATTTTATTTATATAGCGCCAAATCACAACAAAAGTCGCCTCAAGGCGCTTTATATTGTACAGTAGATAGCACAATAATAAATACAGAGAAAAACCCAACAATCATATGACCCCCTATGAGCAAGCACTTTGGCGACAGTGGGAAGGAAAAACTCCCTTTTAACAGGAAGAAACCTCTGGCAGAACCAGGCTCAGGGAGGGGCGGCCATCTGCTGCGACCGGTTGGGGTGAAAGAAGGAAAACGGGATGAAAGACATGCTGTGGAAGAGAGACAGAGATTAATAACAGATATGATTCGATGCAGAGAGGTCTATTAGCACATAGTGAGTGAGAAAGGTGACTGGAAGGGAAAAACTCAATGCATCATGGGAATCCCCGGCAGCCTACGTCTATTGCAGCATAACTAAGGGAGGATTCAGGGTCACCTGGTCCAGCCCTAACTATATGCTTTAGCAAAAAGGAAAGTTTTAAGCCTAATCTTGAAAGTAGAGATAGTGTCTGTCTCCCGAATCCAAACTGGAAGTTGGTTCCACAGAAGAGGGGCCTGAAAACTGAAGGCTCTGCCTCCCATTCTACTTTTAAATACTCTAGGAACAACAAGTAAGCCTGCAGTGCAAGAGCGAAGTGCTCTAATAGGGTGATATGGTACTACAAGGTCATTAAGATAAGATGGGACCTGATTATTTAAGACCTTGTATGTGAGGAGCAGGATTTTGAATTCAATTCTGGATTTAACAGGAAGCCAATGAAGGAAGCCAAAACAGGAGAAATATGCTCTCTTTCTAGTCCCTGTCAGTACCCTTGCTGCAGCATTTTGGATTAACTGAAGGCTTTTCAGCGAGTTTTTAGGACATCCTGATAATAATGAATTACAGTAGTCCAGCCTGGAAGTAATAAATGCATGAACTAGTTTTTCAGCGACACTCTGAGACAGGATATTTCTAATTTTAGAGATGTTGCGCAAATGGAAGAAAGCAGTCTTACATATTTGTTTAATATGTGCGTTGAAGGACATGTCCTGGTCAAAAATGACTCCAAGGTTCCTCACAGCATTACTGGAGGCCAAGGTAATGCCATCCAGAGTAAGAATCTGCTTAGATACCATATTTCTAAGATTTTCAGGGCCGAGTACAATAACCTCAGTTTTATCTGAATTAAGAAGCAGAAAGTTAGCGGCCATCCAGGTCTTTATGTCTTTAAGACATTCCTGCAGTTTAACTAATTGGTCTGTGATACCTGGCTTCATGGATAGATAGAGCTGCGTGTCATCGCCATAGCAGTGAAAATTTATGCTATGTCTTCTAATGATGCTGCCTAAGGGAAGCATGTATAATGTAAATAGAATTGGTCCTAGCACTGAACCCTGTGGAATTTCATAATTGACCTTAGTGTGTGAAGAGGACTCTCCATTTACATGTACAAATTGGAGTCTATTAGATAGATATGATACAAACCACTGCAGTGCAGTACCTGTAATACCTACAGCATGTTCTAATCGCTCTAATAGGATATTATGATCAACAGTATCAAACGCAGCACTAAGGTCTAGCAGGACAAGCACAGAGATGAGTCCACTGTCAGAGGCCATAAGAAGATCATTTGTAACCTTCACTAAAGCTGTTTCTGTGCTGTGATGAGCTCTGAAACCTGACTGAAACTCTTCAAATAAGCCATTCCTCTGCAGATGATCAGTTAGCTGTTTGACAACTACTCTTTCAAGGATTTTTGATATGAAAGGAAGGTTGGAGATTGGCCTATAATTAGCTAAGACAGCTGGGTCTAGAGATGGCTTTTTAAGTAAAGGTTTAACTACAGCCACCTTGAAGGCCTGTGGTACATAGCCGATTATTAGAGATAGGTTGATCATATTTAAGATTGAAGCATTAATTAATGGCAGGACTTCTTTGAGCAGTTTTGTAGGAATGGGGTCTAAAAGACACGTTGATGGTTTGGAGGAATTAATTGTTGAAGTTAACTCAGAAAGATCAATTGGAGAAAAGAGTCTAACTTAACATTGATGGTACTAAAAGTAGCTGTAGATAATGTTACATCTGTGGGATGATTATTGGTAATTTTTTCTCTAATGATAAAAATTTTATTTGTGAAGAAGTTCATGAAGTCATTACTAGTTAACGTTAAAGGGATTGTTGGCTCAGTAGAGCTCTGACTTTTTGTCAGCCTGGCTACAGTGCTGAAGAGAAACCTGGGGTTGTTCTTATTTTCTTCAATCACTGACGAATAGTAAGATGTTCTGGCTTTGGAGGGCTTTCTTATAAAGCAGCAAACTATTTCTCCAGGCTAAATGATGATCCTCTAAATTTGTGACACGCCATTTCCTCTCCAGCTTACGAGTTATCTGCTTTAGGCTACGTGTTTGAGAATTATACCACGGAGTCAGGTACTTTGGATTTGAGGCCTTAGTTTTCACAGGAGCTACAGTATCCAGAGTCGCACGTAGTGAGGAGGTAAAATTATTAACAAGATAATCGACCTCTGTTGGAGTAGCGTTCAGATAGCTGCTCTGCTCTATGTTGGTACAGGGCATTGAAGATGATAACAGTGGGTGGATTATATTCTTAAACTTAGTTACAGCACTTTCAGAAAGACATCTACTTTGATAAAGTCTACTCTCCACTGCTGTGTAATCAATTATTGTAAATGTAAATGTTATCAGGAAATGATCAGACAGCAGAGGGTTTTCAGGAAACACTGTTAAATGTTCAGTTTCTATGCCATATGTTAAAACAAGATCTAGAGTGTGATTAAAGTGGTGGGTGGGTTCTTTTACATTTTGAGAGAAGCCAATTGAGTCTAATAACAGATTAAATGCATGTTGAGGCTGTCATTTTAGCATCTACATGGATGTTAAAATCACCCACAATAATTATTTTATCTGAGCTGAGCACTAAATCAGATAAAAGTCTGAGAAATCAGACAGAAACTCTGTGTAAGGCCCAGGTGGACGATAGATGATAACAAGTAAGACTGGTTTCTGAGTTTTACAGCTGGGGTGGACGAGGCTAAGCATCAGGCTTTCAAATGAATTAAAAGTCTGTCTTGGTCTTTCGTTAATTAATAGGCTGGTGTGAAAATTGCTGCCACACCGCCCCCTCGGCCTGTGCTTCGAGGTTTCTGGTAGTTAGAATGACTCGGGGTGTTGATTCATTTAAACTAACATACTCATCCTGCTGCAACCAGGTTTCTGTAAGGCAGAGTAAATCGATTTGTTGATCAATTATTAAGTCATGTACTAACAGAGACTTGGAGGAGAGAGACCTAATATTTAATAATCCACATTTCACTGTTTTACTCTTTGGTTCAGATGTGGATACTGTATTGTTCTTTCTTTGTGATTTTTATGTTTAAGTTGTTTATTGCTGGTTTTGGTTTGTTTTTTGTCTTTTGGGAGCTGACACAGTCTCAATGGAGATGGGTTTTGGGGGGTAGCAGGAGGAGAGAAGCTGCAGAGAGGCGTGTAAGACTGCAACTCTGCTTCCTGGTCCCAACTCTGGATAGTCATATTTTGGGGGTTTAATAAATTTGTCCATATTTCTAGAAATGAGAGCTGCTCCATCCAAAGTGGGATGGATGCCGTCTCTCCTAACAAGACCAGGTTTCCTCCAGAAGGTTTGCCAATTATCTATGAAGCCCACATCGTTTCTGGGACACCACTCAGACAGCCAGCAATTTAAGAAGAACATGCGGCTAAACATGTCACTCCTGGTCTGATTGGGGAGGGACCAGAGAAAACTACAGAGTCCGACATTGTTTTGGCAAAGTTACACACCGATTCAATATTGATTTTAGTGACCTCCGATTGGCGTAACCGGGTGTCATTACTGCCGACGTGAATTATGATCTTACTGTATTTACGCTTACCCTTAGCCAGCAGTTTTAAATTTCCTTCAGTGTCGCCTGCTCTGGCCCCTGGAAGACAATTGACTATGGTTGCCGGTGTCTCTAGCTTCACATGTCTGAGAACGGAATCACCAATTACCAGAGTTTGACCCCGGCGGGTGTGTCGCCGAGTGGGGAAAAACGGTTGAGACACATGAACAGGTTGGTGGTGTACCTGGGGCTTCAGTTTAAGACTATGCTTCCTCCTCACCGTCACCCAGCCGCCTCTTTCCCCAGCTGCTTGGGGTCTGCCGGAAACAGCTAGCAGAGCCTATGCTATCTTCGGCTGCACCAGCTACAGGGGCCTGGCTAGCTACGGGTGAATGAAGGGTGCGGCCGAGTCTCCAATTCAGTAATCCTGGCCTCCAGAGCTGCAAATATACTACATTTGTTACAGGTATCATTACTGCTAAAGGAGGCCGAGGAGTAACTAAACATCTGACACAATGAGCAGGAAAGTGCAGGAGGGACAGGTGAAGTAGCCATGGTGCTAACGAGTCGGCTACGAGCTAAGCTAAGCTAGCGAAACAGTAAAGAGACAGTGAGTGAATACTTTGGCTATAAATTAGGTAGTGAGTACACAGAAAGGGTGATTCAGATGAAGCACGTTAAGATTATACTATGAAAAAGGGATGTATCAAAAGATTTAAATTAAATTGCTAAGCAGAAAAGCTACTCAGAAACACCACTGTAGTGATGCGCGAATCATGAACGAATCGTTCAATACTCGAGAATCACTTTACTGACTCATGAATCATGATTCACAAGGGCAACTGACTCACTGACTCATCCCTGTTGCTGTTAGCAAACTAATTTCATTAGTAGAAATATATCTAGCTTATAATTCAAATTGTGAAGAAAAACACAACATCCAGTATCTTAACAAAACATTTCTGCTCTCAACTGGAAGAAAAACCCTGAGTAGAAGCTCACATCAAGACAATAGCTCCTCGGTTCACAGTAGCATCGCTCTGCTAACATGCTAACAGCACATTTGAGCTACTCACCCCTCCCTTCCTGCGCTGAATCGTAGGGGAAGCAAATCACTCAGGACTCACTAACCCCCTCCCTCCTGTGCTGAATCATAGAGCGAGCGAATCACTCATGACTCGCTAACCCCCTCCCTCCTGTGCTGAATCATAGAGCGAGCGAATCACTCATGACTCGCTCACCCCCTCCCTCCTGTGCTGAATCATAGAGCGAGCGAATCACTCATGACTCGCTCACCCCCTCCCTCCTGTGCTGAATCATAGAGCGAACGAATCACTCACTCACTCACTCACCCCCTCCCTCCTGGCTCGCAGCTTCTTCTTCTTCTTCTTGGTTGGCAACCAATGTTAAGGCGCACTACCGCCCCCTGGCTCACAGCTCAGTGGACATTTAGATGAGAAAATATATATTTGACACATGTAAGGAAAATACTAATAAAATAAAAATAAACAAAAGAAATGTTCCCTTTAGAAATTCTTTTGCTCTTTTTTGCTATATAAACAGTGTTGGGGAGTAACGGAATACATGTACCGCCGTTACGTATTTAAAATACAAAATATGAGTAACTGTATTCCGTTACAGTTACCGTTTAAAAAGGTGGTATTCAGAATACAGTTACTTTGTTGAAAAACATGGATTACACGGCGGTACTTTCCTGTTTCATATTGTCGCGGGTCAGGATTGTTTGGGTTTGTTTGACAGCTACGTTCTGTTGTTCCAGGCGGCAGCGTTACGGTTGCCATGGTTACAGGGGTGACGCCTCTCTCTGCGTGTTTCCTGGGTGAGAGAGCGCTTTTTTGTTGTTGCTGTTGTGCTAAGCTAAAAGGCAGAATGCTACAGGCATGGCCCTAAAGAATGTAGCCTCATGGGCAGTGTAGTCCGTGCTGCAGGGAGAATGGACTACCATACATGTTATGTGTCTGTGAGCGAGGGAGGGAGAGAAAGGAAGTCCGAGCTGTCACGGAGCAAAAAAAACGGAGCTGGAAGCATGTAAATATAATAATAACCACAGCAGCCAAGAAGAGTGCCTGACGTGCCCATTTGTAAGTAAGCTATTAAGACTCAACTGTACGCTGTGTTCGTGTTTTCCTCCGGAAAAAATAAGTTCCGTTGGAGCAGCCTTTCAACGCCTCTCTCTGTCTCCATAAGCAAAGTTGACCCAGACAACAAAGTAAAGCTAGTTTTCGCCTACCAGCCCGACACGGAACCCGACGTATTAGCCAGAGGTCCCTTTACTACGGTTCGGAGCCGCGGACCTTCAGTAACAGTAATAAATCACAGCAATAGTACATTCACGTAGTTGTAAACAGCATGATAATATATTAAGTAATCCAAAGTATTCAGAATACGTTACTCTCATTGAGTAACGTAACGGAATACGTTACAGAATACATTTTGGGGCATGTATTCAGTATTCTGTAATGGAATACATTTTAAAAGTAACCTTCCCAACACTGTATATAAAATAGTTGTTTTCTTTAAGAATCACTCATCTTAGCAGTAGGATTTACATTAAAAGAGAAACAAATTAAGTTTGAGTGAAAATGTACATTTTTTGCACTCTCTGGTCAACTGACTCAGTGACTCAAATGACTCAAAAAACCCGATTCACTTTGGTGAGTGACTCATTAAAACTCGATTCAGTAAAAAGAATCAAATTTACCATCACTACACCACTGTGTTTGAGCAGGAACAGGAAGTGATACTCTACCACAAAGCGAGCGAACACCAAGTGACAGCGCCACCTTCTGTGTCCCTCTACATGTGTCTGTGTTTATGTGGGTTGTGTTTGTCTTTGTGTCCTGTCTCCCTTTTCTGCTCCCATATTCCTTTCCTTGTGTTTCATTCCATGTTTCCCCCGCCTATCATGTTAATCCATGTTCCCCAGACCGTCATGTCTCTCTTTTCTGCTCTCTCGCCCTCTCTTGTCCCCTACCCCTCTAATGTTCCCTCGCTCTCTCTCGTCTGCCTTTCCTCACTCTGTGTCAAGCTTGTATCAGTCTTGCGTTCCATCGTTTCCTGTTTTATTGTGAAAGTCTTGCATTCCATGTTCAGTGTGTTTAGTTTTGCTACCTCTGTCTCATTGTGTCTAATTTGTCTCTGCTTTGTTCCCCATGTGTTTCCTGTTCGCTCATCTTTCCTTGTGCATTTAAGCCCTCTGTTTTCCTCTTTTCATGTGTATTCCCTGTTTAGTTAGTTTTGTATCCCTGGTGTTCAGCAATAAAGCTGCCTTTGGAGTTCAGTTTATCTCTGTGAGTCTGCATTTGCGTCCATTCCCACCTGCTTCACACGGCCAGTTTATGACAACTAGATTAGCTGTTTTTTCAGTTGATAGACAGTTTAGTATTGAGTTATGTGAAACACTAACACAGCAAACATTTAGTCCTTTTAAACATAGTTTAAGCAGCTTAAAGGTGTAAACTTGCGTAAACTTGACAATACTGTAATGAATTTTTGATTTTCAATTATTTATGTTACAGTTTGCAATATCAATAGACATAATATTCTGTTACAGGAAAAGTAAACACACACTTGTTCTCAGAAATGTGTATTACTCCCTTTAGCAAATATAACCTTTACAGGCATTTTTGTCTTGTAGACACAGTTACCCACCAGTTTTTGACTGGCTTGCGGAAAGCTATTATCACTTTTCCCTTCAGATTTAGATTGAGGTGCCAAAAGTACTCATTACATTTAGGACAAGAAAATTGTTTGCCTTGTGCAGAGTTCAAAACAGGTTCCTCGGGAAAATTATTGTGTTCTCTGAACTTCATGTAACTGTGACAGATCTCAGCAGCAGAGACAGTGGGTGGGAGCAGGCAGGGTGGTGATGGGTGAAGACAGAATTTCATAGAAGATCAGGTTTTAGAAAACTCTTTCATGTTGTAAATACTATTTTTTTCATTATGGATAGGATAATTACTAATATTAAATTTAAATCAAGCTCAAAATTCAAAAGTTATACCAGCATATTGTTTCTTGACCAATACCCCAAAACACAAGCAGAAGCAATATGCCTCAGGCTTGCTGAAAAAATGCAGAAAAAATAATGACAGCCATTTTTTTTTTTCCATCAGCAAGAACATTTTTAGAAACCACAACAGTATGTGGCCCGAATAACTGAATAATCATGTTATATATCTGAAGAGAGACCATGCTGAAATATATGCATGCATGCTCAGCAAAAGCCATCTTTGACAGAGAAGTTTTTTTGGGGCTGAAATGTCAGAACTGCACTACCAAACTTGCACATCGAACTCCTGGCCTCCTTCTCTTTGTACTTGCAGGTGCACGGCACAATGGGAGAGTCATCACAGAGCTCTGGAGGTGGTATGACCCAGAGGTGAATCAGGTAGAGAACATTGCTTTGAGCCTTCTACAGATATGGGCTTTGAAACTTTGAAAAGCACTGGAGAAGTCATGGGATATGATTTTCTACCATGTTTCCATGCCTCTCCAGATGAATAGAAACCCTGTGGATGGATAGATTAGAGTTTTTGATCACTCCGTCTTTAGTTGTGTGGGCTGATATGATGATCTCTAGAGAACTTAGCAGACCGGGGATCTACAGAGAAAGTAAATGTATTTACATGTGTGAGGTTTCAAAGAAAAAAGAAGTTTCTTTTTTCAGGAGGTAATACGTGATCAGAAGAACCACCAAGTCAGGTACATGCACCCCTTTGGGAAGCTTTTTAACTCCTCTCAGACTAACACCACCCACATGCATAGATGTCTGAGTGTCTTATTACATCTTCAGCGTATGGTGAAATTGATTCTATTCATCCGTGTTATTAGAGGCCTGGAGGGCAGCCAATGAAGGGGCAGTACAGTATGGCCCAGCAGAGCACTACTGACAATTCAATTAGCTGCCTCCACCTCCACATGACCTGCATCAGTAGGTTTTGCTGACGACCAGCCTATTGTAAAGTGATGGCATCCTTGGGTTGTGCTTCAAACAAAACCAACATGTAGACTAGCTGAAAGGATTCCAGGTTAATGGAGTGGATGGACGAGGTGAACTTGGGTGTGTGTGTTGAGGAGGCCCCGCTTTCCGGTTTTGCAGAAATGGGACCACTAACAATATGACATGTCACACTATCACACTATTTTGACTGTGTGACAATCAAAATGTAGGCAACCGCTGGTCAAGAGGGAAAACTTTATATTGCCTGAGTTGTTGTGACTGATTGCTGAAGGAAAAATGATTGCCAGTCAAACAGGCCTACAGAGTGGTTAATGTTCTCCTGGCATCCACTTTTTGCTGGGAAAAAGATGCTTTTGCCAACTGGTTGGCCACTGTGGTAATCTGCCAGCAACCAAAACAATCACTAGGAGTGCAGGCGTGTCTTTGCGTCCAATTTTACCCAGCAAGAACCAGCAAACTTAAGAAATCACTCCCGACCAGTTGGAGAATAAAAGTTTTTCCCCACAACTAATTGTTGTATGACATCCAATATGGTGGCAAACTCTTGAGCATGTGCTCATGACATCAGCTGAGAAACCTCAATATCCACTCAAGATTGCAGACATAAGTATATGGAGAACTGTAGAGCTGGAGAGAGTTAGCAAAAGTATATTTCTAAAAATCCATTCAAATTACAACTCTCTCCACTACTCTCTCAGAAAAAGACTACTGTGCCATCAATGAATATTCATTCATGTCCCAGCTGCACTTCATGTACAACCTGCAATTTTATTTCTGGATTTGTGCTCTGCAGGACTGGCAAGCATCTCATATCTGCTGAATAATGTAAACCAGCTTACTGTGTGCTTTTTTCAGGTTTGCTGATTGACCTTGACTTGTCTATGCAAATGCAGTAACCTACATTTACTGTGTCACTTACCATATTTATGGAAAATCAAATTAAGCCATGGGATGTTGAAAGGTTTTTATTTCTCTAATGCTGCTGAGTATGTAAAAATGATTGTTTGCCAGCTGCTTCGATTTCCCCAAAGGACCTTTTTATTACTGACTGATCCATGCTGCTACTCATATTGCTTCTCAAATAGAGACAAACAAAAATATGCGAAATAATCCAGCAAACAGAAATCTTGTGTGTTAAAACAAGAGAAGCCATCCGTTTCATAAAAATCAACTACGTTGCTGATTAGTGTGATTCAATCTGCTTGATTTGTTTAAATGCAACTCAAAACCTAGCAGAAGGTTTAACCATTTAGTTAATATTGTAATCAGCTTCCAAAAGGTGCAAATTAGTGTAAATTAGTGGATTTCTAGATGTAAATTATCAGCAAACTGAACAAGGCTTAATCAATCATAATAACCTCTGTCTTACTAAATACGAAAGGTTTCTGAACACTAGAATTTTTTATTGTACAATACATGAAAAATCTAGTTTATTGTTAAATGAGTTATTACTTTAACCTGTACTGGGGTTAAAATTGTCTCTGCAGTCTTCCTTTTCCTAATTTATTAAAATCCAACATTGTAACACAGCTTTGCTGGCTCTAAAACTGCATGAAGCCAAAAAGACGCTCAAGCTGTTTGTATTTTCTTGCTGTGTGCTGCCTCACTGGCCACTGTGACGTGTTTTGACTTAGAGGAATACGATGTCATATCCCCTCTTGTCCTTCTCAGTACAGCGGATCAACAGATCCTCCATGCAGAGAGAAAAGTCCTGCTGATTTGAAGTCTTATCCATGTGGAAGTTAGTGTCCTTGAGGTGTAGAAATAACACAGGTAGCATAAAATTAGCTCGGGAGGAGATCCACTGGACCAAATTAGAAGTTAGTTTTGTGATATTTGGCAACGAGCCACATAAAGCAGCAGCAGGGAACAGCAGGAATTTATCAACCAGCAGGTCTCTAATATTTATAGGGGACACGGCTGCCTGCATAATGTCTATCATGCTTCTACACTGAATGACAAAGACTACTATAGTTAAAAGGACATGGTGGCATTCACTCTGTTCTGCTTTAGGGAATTATATCAAAGTCACATTGGGAGGCACTCAGGAAGCTTTTTGCAAAGCCTTTGAACTCAATCTATTCATGTGTGCATTACTTGGGGAAACCACAGAAGCGTCACTGAACACCACCCTGGCTCACACCAGGTGCTTTTGCTAACATTTTTATGCAAGTGACACAAACATCAATCCCAATAATCCACAACCCCGAAATTAGATTCTGTTTCCTCATCTTTACTGCGCTTCTCTTGCTAGGTCAGAGTGCAGTTCATAACAAAAAGCACTACTTGACAGGAATTTATCACCCAGTATGTGACCTAAAATCATCCTGAGATTGCGCACTATTTCAACTTTCGTCACTTTGTGGCTGAGGGAAGCCATGGTTTTGAAGAGGTCAAGCTCACTTTGTGATTTTAAGATAGACCTAATGTGGCTTTACTTCATGAACTGCTTCGTTAAGGCGGACCGATTGTAATGCAGTGAGCTTTTTTTTTTGCAGTATGTTATTTGGTACAATAGTCTATGATATGTCTGGTGGAATGAAGCTGTAGAAGAAAAACGTCAGTAGCTAAGGGAACCATATTGTAGCAAATAAACTCAAATGTTGCCGTGGGTAATGCATTCCCCCTCAAGTCACTGTGCTGTTTTGGGAAATATTGTCATTAAAGTCATCATTGTCTACAGTGTGCAGAGAACACAGGGATATGGGACCAGCGAAAAAAGATTGGCTGACCTTGATGGGGCTTACTAGCATAAAGGAGCCTTTTGACCTCACATACTGGGTGGAGTTTGGTGTTTGGTGTGCGCATGCACATGTAGTTAGCTCTGCAAGTTGTTTCACATAAACCTGTGTTAGAGAGAAAAAAAAGAAAGATAATATCACAGTCATGGTGATTATTCCGTGTTTTGTATTGAAAAGTTATGACTTTTAGAAAATAGGATGCATAAAAGAAAGAAATTCAAAGTGTAAATAAATGATTATTTTTTGTAGCCATCAGCTACAAAAAATAATCACTTGATTCATTCATTTTTTTGTTGAAATGTGAATTGTAAATAAAAACAGCAACATAATGACCCACCCTTTTCCCACATTGGTTACATTTCTGATTAATTTGTTGCGGATAGAAAACTTTTATAAAGCACTTGTTTTAGCCGGTTGTGTACCGTTACTGCCATAAAGTGCTGGGTAAGGTTGATGTGTGACTTACACAACAATATTAGTGCCATTTGAGTGCCGTTCCTTGCACATGCTGGTTATGTTGTTATTGTTGTTATTGGCGTGTAGTCTACCGTACGTCTTCCTTTGAGTGTATTGATTCTTGCACATTGCATAGGGAGTTACATATTGGCAGCAACTCCTCTGCTGCGTAAAACACAATAAGCTTGTTATTTTCCTCGATGTGGCAGTTCTAGCTTGGCTAATTGCATCTGCTGCTGTTTTTGAGACATAGCAATGGTATCATTCAGCTTGGCCACCAGTGTTGTAGAGCTGTTTTTAGCTAGCAGGTGCTTCTCCAAATTTGAAGTGAAGCTCCTCACAGCTGACATACACCAGTTCCAAGTGCTCAATTTGTATTTCACTGAGATGTTGTTCTTTTCTGTTTGTTTTTTCCACACATTTAAAAAAAATATGACTACATCGTCTCAGTAAAGCGAATAATACCTCATTAATTCCTTGCTAATGGAAACCGGGCAGATGCATATGATTTACAAATTAAAAATTGCAAGAAAAGTTGCCATTCTCTTTGACATGCAAGTCTCTCCTGGTTGGTGTTGTGTCTTTATTCCTAGTAAAAACTGTAACCAGCAATAAGTTTGGGCTGTCTGGTATGTAAATGTGTGAGGCCATGAGTTTGTGTTGACTTTAGAATCAGGGAAGAGCTGCTGATCAATACCATATAATTTATTTGACCAGAAGCTTCTCAGTTTCCAGCTTTAACTCTGGAGCTCTCCACAGATCAGACTTTGGTACCAGAGACCTGTGTAGGAAAAAATAAGTTTTATTGTGTTGATGCAACTTCTACTGGTCTTGTAAAGTTCATAGATTATTTAGTGCGATGTGTTGCCGCTGAATGCAGCTTATGCCCTTTTTATGATTCTATTATTAGCTCGAGAGCAACATTATGTCATAGATTCAACCACCGTGCTTGATGGGTGTTGTTACAAACAACTTTTTATTGTCTTATCAGTGAAATCCCACTAAATACATCAAAGCCTACATCTTGCAGGAGAGATGTTGAACCCTCGAGCAGTTTGCATTTCACACAGTTGGGTTTGTTGGAGCATCGGGGACTGCTGCTTTTAGCATCCAGTTTTCACTAGTTTTACAACCCAGCCAGAATTTTCTCTCAGCTGAGAGCGTCCAAGTTCTATATAAGTAAATAGCGCCGTGTTGTATCACTAAATGAATATTGAACACTAACGCAAGTTTGAAATGAAACATAATAAGTGGAAAAGACCAGTGATACAGTCAATTCAGCCTTCAGTTTGAACCGGGCATTGTGTGGGAAATGCTGTAATAAGCTCCCAAAAAAGGTGCATTATTTACAGCATTGCTAAACTATCATGCCAGTATGTTCACACACTCCTACACACACGCAGCTCCACATGCTCACATACCACCTCAGTGCTGCCTATACAGTTCTATCTCGGAGGCAGAGGAACGCTGGGCCTAATTGTGTCTTGGAGCTACTGTGCTGCTCATCTCTGGAGATCTCATTATAAGATCCACAAGCTGTTCAAGCACGTACGCACTCTCTTCACTCTCTCATCCCATCAGCTTGTACAGCATAACTGTCTGAAATCTCCATCGCCCCCTTGCAGTATCGACAGAATAAAGTAATTATTGTTGATTAGGAAATTGCACCTTGCACCTAAAGAAAGATGCATAGAGACAAAGAAACAAACTGTTTGGCGAGGTTTTTGATCTTGCTGCCGGCTGTCTTGTTCGTATCTCTGATATGAGCAATGAGAACAGTGTGTCCTCAGAAGTCTTCAAAAAGTTTTGGCCAATTGACAGCTGATATGGTTGAAGTGCCCAAACTATCACTTTTTTTTCTCCATGATACTTTCTGGATGCTATGCCATTAGACTCTTTTCTTCTCACCCCTTTATAATTTTTCTCTTCTGCGGCTTTATCTGATCTTCGTCTGAATAATTCATTCTATACATGCATTATTGCATTCATATATAAAATAGTGCAAGCAACTACTAGAAGGAACACATATTGGGAACACATACTTGCAGGCATGTGTATGCATACCAGATGTAATGGAGTAGTTTTGAGAGATGCAATTACTTGCGTCTTTGCTGATGGTGACGTGAACAAAATACTGCATCATCTTCAAGAACAGTCCTGGAGCTGGAAGGATGTTTGTATTGTACATGGAAATCAGTATACAAAGGCTGCCTCAAAGGTTCAGATGTTTCAGGACTCCAGTGCTCATTTTATGATGAAAATCAACAACATAGCTTTTATGTTATTGATCTTCGCTTCTATAAAAGCAAAACACATTACTTCAATTTTAATGGTAAATGCTTCAGCGTGCATAAATCACTTTGAAGATGGGAAATCCTGGAAGCCTCGCCGTCTATTTGTTACTGAATATTCCTGCAATTAGTTGTTTGTTCCTATTACAATGAAGCACTATGAACAGTTCTTTAAAGCTTTCAGCAAAACCCAGTGGAATGTGGTGCAAGAATAAACAAGAACAAATAGTTCTGTGGTGGTGGGGTGGGGTTTGCGGCTCAACTGCAGGGGAGGAGTGGCACAGTGGGTTCAGGGGGCCGTGCCAGGGGAAGCCAGCTGGCATGGCTAGCAGCCATCTCCTTATTTACGCAGTAGTGCGCTGGGACGGAGGTGTGTGGAGGGAGGATCGGTGCTGACAGCAGAGTGTCTTGAGCTGAGAGGGGGGTCACTGTGACAACAGTGAACAGTCAAAAGTTGTCTAAATAGAGTAATGTGCATAGAACAAGTTCAGCCTGTGTCCACACTGCCTGTGTTAGAGATTCATGTAGCCAAAGACTGACTAAAAGTTTGGGAACTGGGAAAATTCACATAATCACTTCTCCACTAAGACTAAAGCACTCAGCAGATCTGCACTCTGTAGTACCAAAAGATTTGGTAAACAATTTAATGGAGTTAACCATTTTAATTAGAATGATTTATGATATACTGGAAACAGTACACAACGAACACATTGTTTAAATGCTCTGAGCAACAAAATACACATCACACATCTTTACAATGTAAGCCCGAAAAATGACACTCTTACACTCTTAATGCAGTTAATTGAACTCTATTTATATGGAGGGAACTGTGGGGAAATACAGTCATGTGAAAAATAAAGTACATCCTCTTTCAGTTTGGTTTTGCATATCAGGACATATTTAAAATCATCTCAACTTAAGCAGATCTTCAGATTAAACACAACCTCAGATAAAAAGCAACACACATCTTATCAAACTGTCATTTTACTACAGAAGCAGCGTGTGAAAAACCAAGCACCTTTGAAGAAATGGTTTTCAGTCGTTCACATTGTTGTGGAGGAATTTTGGCCCACTTGGCGCTTTACAATGTTGCTTCGATTCTTTGGGATAGACTAGATGGCCTCAATGACTGCGAGGTGCCCAGGCCCTCTAGCTGCAAAGCAAACCCAAATCATTACCACTCCACCACCATGCTTGACAGTTGGTGTGAAATATTTGTGCTGATTTGCTGTGTTTGGTTTTCTTCAAATGTGGTGCTGTGCATTACGGCCAAACATCTTCACTTTGGTCTTGTCTGCAAACTCAAGCTTGGCTACCAAGTTCTTTTAGAGAGAAGAGGCTTCCTCCTGGAAACCCTTCCAAACAATCCATGCTTGTTCAGTCCTTTTCTAATTATGCTGTCATCAGCTTTCAGTGTTTAACTTGCTAATTGAGGCTTGTGGAGTCTAAGATGTACTTGGGTTTTTTTTTTTTAAAGTTTCCTTTGAGCATTTCATAGTCTGACCTTGGGGTGAATTTGCTGGAACATTCACTCCTGGGAAAATTGGTAACTGTCTTAAATGTTTCTGCTTGTGAACAGTCTTTCTCACTGTAGAATAATGGACTTCAAATTGTTTACAAATGCCCTCATAACCCTTGCCAGATTGATGGGCAGCAACAATTTCTTCTTTTTCTTCTCTAACATCATTGCTTAATAATAATAATAATGCATTGGATTTTTATATAGCGCTTTTCAAGGCACCCAAAGCGCTTTACAATGACATTATTCATTCACGCTCACATTCACACACTGGTGGAGGCAAGCTACGGTTGTAGCCACAGCTGCCCTGGGGCAGACTGACAGAAGCGAGGCTGCCATATCGCGCCATCGGCCCCTCTAACATCATTGCTTATGTATTTCCTCCTTGGCTTTGTGTTAACACACTCATGAGCGATCCAAACCAGCAAACTTTCAAAACGTATACTTTTACAGGGGTGCTCACATGTGCTGCTGGTCAGTTAATCAAGTGCATTCGATTTTTAGAGCCTCTCAATTTCTATGGATGCAGTAATGGTGTTCTTAATTTTTCACACTCAGCTTTTTTTGGTACTTTTTGTGACTATAGCCATTGCAGCTCATTTAATTCAAATGCAAAACGTAATCAGAGTTTTATATGTTCTAATTAATGTAATTTTCTATGTATCTTTACAAAGATGGAGCTACATATAGTGTTTGAAATTGGCCTTGGTTTATTGTAGAGGTTTTTGAAGGTATATAGCTGAACCTTTAATAAAATCAGGACCAAAGTAAGGAGAGTTGGTTTACAGTTAGAATTAAGAATTAATGACCTTTACCCATTATATATCTTTTCCATATCAGAGGATTTTTTTGGGTATAGTGGATACAATTACAGAACAGGACCTCAAAATGAAAGCACATCGTATATATGTCAAGTTTATTTGAGTGTTCTTTTATTCTCGACTTGCACGTAAGTGGGTCGGTCTTAACAAGGACTTTAATACGACAAGGGAACGCAGAATAGAGTGAGCTTTGGCTGGCCCCGAGAAAGAGCTAATAAAGTGGTGACATACTGTAAAGAAAAATGATCTTTTTATCCTCAGAAAGGCTCATAAACTACACGGCATTAATCAGTATCAGAGTGACCCTGACAGTGACCATAAAGACTGGCTGTTAAGCAGACTGCAGGAAACAATGACTTTCAAAAAAAACCAAAAAAACCCTGGGGATGAATTTGAGTTAAGAGAACAAAAAGGTCATTTTGGCTGTGGGCAAAATAAATAAATAAAAATCTCCTAAAGAGGTGAATGGCTTTGATGAATATGTTTAAATATGCATGTCTGAAGATAACATCTGCAATGCACCGATGCTCAGAATGTATCTTTAGATATATTTACTAGATAATTATACAGGTTTGAGCTCGCCCCCCTAACTTTGCTCATTAAAACTTTCTTACTTATTGAGTTGGGTATCTGTCCAGATCTCTGTGCGTTCCTAACACACCAGTAATTGCTGTCAGGTTCTCTGCAGATAAATAAACTGATTACACTCTTGGCTCGCTCATAGTTATGAATATATGTGCAGACTGTATCCAGTAACTGTATATTGGTCCTGGGAATTAGCATCAGTTTGGAATTGCTGCATTTTGCCACACTTGTATCAGATGCTGTTGAAAGAGAATCCCCAGAGCCCCCTGCACCCACAGCCCATTGCTGTCTGAATAATGAAGTCACCTATCCCTCTTGGCTGCAGTCCAGGAATAAAAAAAACTACTGTCAGCATCACAATGAGAACGAACGAGGGTCCCAGGCTCAGGTGACTGATGTGATGTCCTTGTCCATCCAGCACCCACCAGGCCCCATCGTTGCTCTCCGCCTCCAGCCCCCACTCAGTCACACACATGGTCCTATACCCTCCTGCTCTCCAGCCCATCACTCACTGTCACGCTGTCATTCGCTGTGAGAGAAAATGAAAATTTGAATGCAAGGTAACCTTTCTTTTCACCTGCTGCAGCATATTCAGGAGCTGTGGTCTGACGCTCGAGCATACAGTGCTCAAACGCTCACCAGGCACACTCACCTGTAAGACAATCAGAGGCTTTTCTTGGTTATGTACACCGAGCTTAATCTCAAACTTTAATTCACATATGTTACTTTAAATGATAATCCACCCAAAATGTGTTGTTTGAGGTGTCACTCATACCTTGCCTGCTCATGCAGAGCTGAGGCTTGAATTCAGAGAGTCACTGAGGTGAGATGATCACGGTCACTTCGCACTATAAAAATCTAAACTGCTATGTCTAAAAGTTATTTTAGGTGTGATAAAAATACCAATACCAGTCTCTTTTTATATGCATATATAAACTATACTAATTCAAATACAGCTAAGCAACATGCAGTACTGTAGCTCTCAATTCGTGCTGTTCCTTGGAGCCTGCTGTAAATCGACCCGACAGGCACAGAGCTGTAACCCACTGAATCCATTCCTTCTATCAGGTGTGGTAACATTATTTTGCAGGTGTTAAGTCAGGGGAAATCCATATTGCTAGAGTTATAACTTCCTGGTTCAGGCTATTTCCTGACATAGGGGCAGTGAGACATTCCAGTGACAATGTATTTGTAACCCGTGTCAGTGACCAGAATAAGATATGACCTTAGAAGGGCAGGAATGGTCTTTGTGCAGAGGACATAGAGATGATGCATTGCTTATATGAAACGATTAGAGGCAAAGAAGCATGACATGGTGGCAAGTGCAGATAATCTCTCAGGGTAAACCAGCTGGAAGAAAAAACTTAAAATAGCTATTTGGAATATGGATGGATCCAACAGACACCCACTATAGCAGCTTTCTATAAGTCACAACTCTAAAAAAAAATAAAATGTTGGCCATTTCAGCTCCTTTTTCTTTAAGACTGTCCTACCTTAAACTTCCTAACTGACTCTGACTTGGTCTGACTAACCCAATGCCACTAAGCTCTTCCTCTTCAAAGTCATGAAAATGAACTGTAATTTCTTAAATGTATCCATACAGCAATGAAAAAGAATAGAATCTGAAATATGAAAGTGGAGGGCACAAAAGTAAACAGCAACATTTTACAGCAGGATGTCTCTTTTCTGCAAATGTTATGCTCATTACCTGCTTATTATTTCTACCAACAGTGGATTTTTCTCTATACATTCATGTTAAAAGATATACATGCAGGAAATACACTGACACACAGACCACAGTGGGAAACACGCTGTCAGGAGATACTGACCTCAATGTAGAACTAAAATATTCTGTCCTTTAGTGATAGTGTCTCTTTACACTGTCAGTTCTTTGTACACTTACATACAGCAAAATGGCTTTAATACTCAAAAAGGCAGCCTTATGAGAATATGTTGATACTTTCTTTAAACAAGAAAACAGTCAGTTTTTTGTGTAAGAAAAAAACTCAGCTTTTTCAAATTGAGTAGTCATGCTCCTGCTGCTTTAGCTAAGTGGATAAAATGAAATTTATAGTAGACACGGGCAGTTTGCTGTACTATAGCAAGTCAAACACAGTTTTAATCTTACTAGAAGACACAAAATCTGTCTGCTTGCCCTCAAACTCCAATTTAGACACAGTCAGGGGTTGAACATCCAAAACTGGCACTCAAGTACTTCTTGAGTCCATGAATATTCATATCCGTATGAGTTATTATGATGATAGACATGACTGAAATCTATTGTGCTGAAAATAACATGTAATAGACTGGGGGCTATAACCTGATTTAACTGTAAATAATAAACACTGTAGTAATAAAAACTGTAATAAAAACTGAAGGTTGCTGGTTTGATCCCTGGGTCTATCCTTGGGCAAGATACCGAATCACTGAGTGTGAATGTTTCTGACTGTTAGCTAGAAAGCACTTAGACGTAGTAAAAAGGTGGGCTGCTTGGGTGAACAAGACATGTGTAAAGCTGTTTGAGTGCTCAACCCAACTCTACTCAAAGAAGGAAAACTCTTTATAAGGACCAGTGCATTTACTATTTTCATCATTATGTTGCCTAGCAACACCTACCAATTAGCTAAAGTAACCTATTTTATTCGTGCACCTGTAATGCCTTAAAAAAGCATGTAGCATTTTAATCTTGTGACAATAACATAAATAGGATAAGATAAGATAAGAAGTACTTTATTTATCCCGAGGGAAATTCTTTTGTCATACACATGCTCAGAGCAGCAAAAATTTTTGATATCTCAAAATTGTGATGTTTATAGTATCGATATAGCGTTATGTTGCATCATTTGCCACATTAACTTATGAAGTCAAATTTACTGAAATAACAGTATAAAGTTATTTATTTTGTCTCCTTCAAGTATACTTTAGATTTTAGCAGCAAACTGTTGATGATGGAAGGTTTTCAAACAAAAAAACATGTTCAATAAATTTCCTGTATACGTGTTTTACAGAGAACCCTGTAAAACACCATGTATTTGTTACAAGCTACTTTTCTGATGCCGAGGCCATATAAAAGCCAACCTCATATAACTGGAAGCTGTACGAGAGCAGTGCAGACCTTTCTAGTGCTGGTGTAGTCAAGGTATTATAGCATGTTCTAATAGAGACACAGTAAAACCATTTGAAAAGAGACCAGCACCTAAGTCATTCCCAGACGGCTGTCACCTTTTTGCTTACATTGGAGAAAAATGGTAAAGAGGTTACCTTCTGGGCACAATCACAATCAACTATCCTGTGGGTCATTTGAAGCAATTGCATTCACAAGGCTAGAGACCCGATGGTGGCTTGAGGTGGTTGTAAGAGCGGGCACAACAGAAGACGTGATTTTGCAGCCGTTGATTGCTTCTGGCCTTCCAATATATAGTAGTAACAAACAAGAAAGTATCAACAGGAAGCCAAAGTTGACACCAGTTTCATAAAGCAAAAAAAACATCAAAGAGGTGATTTGTCATAAAAATGATTTTATTATCCTAATTGTTATCGGATTTTCCACTGTTTTTTCCCTTTACAATATATTACTATCATTAGACTGTTTTATACATTGTTTTATATATTAATAACTTTCAAATAATTTTGTACATGCTTTTGGGACTGACATTCCCTGGTCAGATGAAGCAGAAAAATGAGACAAAAAGGCACGTGATTGCTCGTATCCACAGTGAGCAATACAGTCCAAAGAAACAAAGAACCGTCGTGGTTTATGTGAGTGCAGTTGAAATGTCCCCCGATCTAATGATGGGCAGCCCCTTTGAAGCCTATTACATGTCTTGCCAGGGCAGCACATTAAGTCCAAAGCAATTTTCCATATCACAGCCCAAAATAATCACTTTCATGTGGCAACTGACAGCAATTATATCTTCTGATTTGCTCTGATTCACTCAGGGAAAAAAAAAAAATCACCCACCCACCCACGCTTTCTCATCTCCAAAGAGCTGATACTTTTACAGTAGAACAATATAATTACTAGAACGTTGAACCACCTTCAGGGGCTGCACTCAGATGACTTGCTCTATACATGTACAACTGTAGCTGAATATCAGAGATGTGGGCCATTTCAAACGGTGCAGCCTGCCATAAGGTCTGGTATGAATGTGCAGCTCAGTGGAACACACGGATTGATCATATTCTTCTTTAAAACTCAGTATTGGAAAGCTCTGTGGCCTGAGGGAGACCCAGTGTACTGTGTAGTCTGTGGTGTGAAATACCACACACCAGCACCACCGGCGCTCTGCTCTCTCTGAACTGTCCACAGTTTAAGATCTAACTGTGACTTGAAACGCTGCCCAAACTGTCTCAGAGGTCTTTCTCTGGTTTCAGTGCCTGGGATGCTTAATCCAGTTTCGTATCATCCACTTCTGACCAGAGCATCTCTGGACCACAAGGCGAAGGCCAAAGTTGGCGTCTTTGGACATTTCTACCTCTAAGCATCGGCCAGTGTCCCTGCTGATGATCGGCCCGTTCTGCAATGAAAACACGGACAAAAATAACAGCAAATTTTTAAAGTGCCTTTAAGGAAAAAACAGACTGCATGTACACGTGCAATCATCACTTTTAAATCCGTTTACACGTTTTCTTCTTACCTGTGTAAAGTCCCAAAGCCTCTGGGAAATCCTCGACACAGCATCACATTTTTTCAGACTGGGAGTACGTCCTCTGCCATCATCAATGAGGCATTTTGTATCAGGCAGGAAGGTGGTGGACCCCAGGGGACCAAGCTGGAGAAGCCCCTCCGTAGAGTACCGAGCCAGCTGCAAGCCAAAGGGAATCAAATATGTTACAATACCTAAATTAAAGAGCGCAGTAGAAAACACAGCTTTATAAAAAGCAAACACTTGACTTTTTAGAGGGCATCTGTGGAAAGCGCAAGATGGAAATGTGCTTCATTGAATGTGATTGAATGTGATTTGCAGTAATGTGCTTTACCTACTCTGCTCTACAAAAGCAGACAGGCAGAAATTACAGAAGCAGAAAGGAGAAAATGGGTTTAAAGTTTGATTGGCAGACGGTGTTTTTCCTTCACTGTTATCTGTGTCATCTGCACCGGTCCTGTCTGGAGCATATATTTGAAACCCTTAGCCTAATGTTTGGGGCACGTAATACCACATGCCTACATGAGTGCATCTTTCCCACTTTATCATCCAGCTGTACTCCCAATTAATTACAAAATGCCCTAGATTATATATATATATATCAACTTTAGGATAATTTTTTTTTTAATTGAAAGGTGATACGTACTGCCTCTCAGCTTTCTTTGTAAGTAATTTACAGCCTGTCTTGTGTTTAATTAATGTACAAATTAAAAACTAATTCCCACATCGATATCTTGACAGAGAGCATGCTGGGTAGGCATGATGACACAATAGTAATATTGGAAAATAATAACAATAATAATGGGAAATTAATAGAAGTCAAATGAACTGCCATGGTCATTTTTGGGACTCTGAACTCCGGCGTATTTTTTTTCTTTCAGTTTTGATTATAATCTTTTGATATTTAGAATTCTTAGCTTATAGTTTTTTATTCTTGTTTCTGTTATTTTTGAATCTTCATGTTTTAGTTTACTCCAAGCTTCCCCAGTATCTGTTTGAGTCTTGTCAAGTCTTCATTTCTGTCAGTGTTTAGTTTCTTCCTGTTTTATTTTGATAGTCACATGCCTTGTTTTACTTCCTCTCCTTGTTGTTTTACTTAATTTCAGCTGTGTCTTGTCACCCTCCTGTGTCCGCTGTGGATTTTAGGATTCTGTAAATTGTAGACCAGCTGAAATAAAAGGCAGTTCTGTCTGTCTCTGAGTCTGTATTTAGGCACTATTCCTGCAACCCTTGGCATGAACAGAACTAAATTCAAGTCATAATATCAACACAGATAGTTTAATAGTTACTTTAAATGAATTGTAATCAACCACAAACTAATTAAATAGCCATCTTAAAGCATTTAAAGCTCTCTCACTATGACGATACATTATAGTGATTGATTTGACGTATGGAAGCTGCTGCAGTTTCTAGAATTTAGATTTTAGCACTGTTCCGGCTGTTAATTGCTAATAAGCTTTGTATTTCATATACTAAAATAGGCTCTAGTTACTTTGCATTGAAGCCACAGTGCAGCTTATTTATGGTACAGTTTCTCTTAACAACCAAAATTTGATCCCTCACTGTGTAATCCGGTGCATGAAAGCCTCTGTCGTGATACGTATCTATTACGCAAGGATACAGTAGAGATAACATTTATAATTTATGGGAATGATCCTCTCTGAAAAATGAGACCTCAAAGCTAGGGAGGTCTTCACTATGACAGCCAAGCCGCTTTGACTACCCTAAATCGTCAACATGCACGAACTGTCATGTACAGAGTAGGTAGTAACATGTTACTTACTTTATATAACTTACTGTATTTATGTAACTTACTGGAAGAATCGGTGTAATAACAGGAATCAAGATTTCTGAAAAACTTATTTCTTTATTTTACTTTATTCATGTGAAAATAACCCACAACTGCTCTACCAATGTGATTTCAATTATTCATTATTTTCTTTAAGAGCAGCTGCTCTAATGGTCGGGCTTGATGATGTCCATGATACAAAACCTAAAACATAAGTATTGCTATAAAACTGTTAAGGTAAATGGACTGGTTCTTATATAACACTTTTCTACTCTAAGCACTCTAAGGGTTTCATACAATTTGCCTCATTCACCCATTCTTACAAGCACTTCTTTTTTTCTATGCTTTTTCAACATAAGTGCATTAAATTTATAACTCATATGTCAATACACATTCATACGCTGATGGATGAATCAGAGAGCAGTTTGGGATTAGTATCTTGCCCAAGAAAATTTGGCATTCAGACTGGAACAGCCAGGAATCAAACCACCAACCTTCTGATTAGTAGATGAGGTGCTTACCTGTAAAATGAATCCCATAAAGACTAAAATTCTAAACCTGGTAATGTTTTTGTAGCATTTTGCTTTGTATTAAGGTGCTTTACTTTACTTAATTTTAGCACTGAAATTTTTGCATGTTTGTCTGAGTGGAGGATTTTATAGAGCATGGATGGAGAAACTAGAAATGCACATGCTGTGTCTGTGGGTGATTGTTCATGTGAGAGGGGAGATCCATGTGGATTTTAATCCAATTTTCTGTCATAAAGAAGCACTCAGAACAAACAGGAAAACAATAAAGCACCATATCTTGGTTCACTTGAGGTCTACTGGAGCTGGCTGAGCTGATCACTGCGATACATATTTCATCAGCATCCTAGTAAAATATGCATCCAAATATGTGTATGGAACTCTCATTGCACAAGCGATGACATTCACATGCACATTTGAAACTCATTATTATTTATCTATTTGAAACTCACAATGGGAGACACAGTTTAATGACCTTTAGGCAGAGGTCATTATTGCAGATGGTCTTATTAAGAATTTTCTGTAGACCTCTTGGGTCTTTCAAGGTTTTAATGCTCTAAACAGATTTAATAAAGGTGTAAACTATGACTCGGCACAAGAAAAACTCCATATAATCCCCACTAATACCTGTTTACAGCTTAGTCTGGCAGCGTTTTATATGCTAATACATTTAAAATGAGTCCATAACAAATAATTAACGCGAGGAAATGATTCTGCCAAGCCAATTAACCTGTGGCTCATGCAGCAACATTACACACTCCATTGCGTTTCTGCAATCATCAGAGTTTTGCAGACATTTTTTGGAGGTCAAGCTAATAGCAAGTCTTCTTTGTCACGGTGATAGTGCAACTGTGGAGCAACTTCCTTGCTGCACCACAAAGTCATACCACAGTTTGTCTTGTGGCCAAGCCTCGAAACAGAGCGTGTGATTTTGTTAACATACACCAAAACCCTATTAAAATGTGCTGGCGAAACACTGCGAAAGCCTTTAAAATAGATCTGTTAATTTTTAAAAAAAAGGGTCACGCCAACTCTATCTGTTGTTTTTTATACTGCATGAAAAGCTTCTCTTTAAGTTCATTAACTGCCTTTAGCCATCTGAAGACAGCAGGACAGATATGTTGATAAATCTGCAGCCTCTTATCAGAGAAGTGTATCATTATTACACACAGCTGTCCACTCTGTTTCTTTTTATTAAATCACATGCAAATAATACTGGCCGACTATTGAATGAAACACGCACATCACTACGCACACAAGCCTGCTGACAGCTTCATACTCTGCCTGTGTTTGTGAGAGAAGCCAGATTACCAGAGGATCGTGATACAGCAAAGAAAGCAATACTAAAATTTTATCAGTGGACAATAAAATATTGCATCATTTGCTTTATGAAGCTAGATGCGCGCACACGCTAGTAGTGTAATGGGGCCGGCTCTGTGGCTCCACCACCATCCTTGCACTGCTGAACAAAAGTGAGACATTATCCATGATTTAGATTTCCACAGGGAGAGCGTGCAGACACTCACATCTCTGAAGCACAGCAAGAAGTTATTCTGATCAATTCGAAAATTTTTTATATCTTAAAAGGAGAAATTCTATAAATGACAACACTGAACACAGCTGGCTCAAAATAATGTCAGTCATCAGTGTAATCTAATGATGCAAAGAAATCAAATTCATTTCCATTTGTTTATTTCCCCCTGGGGAGCAGGATTAAGAGTTGATTGAGCTTTGCATTACTGACCCCATGGAGCTCTTTGCAGGGGAGGCCAGTGAGGTGGTTTGCATCACCAAAAACGAGAGCAGTTTGCAGGAAAGCTGGGAAATGTTTGAAAAATGATGCATGGGTAGCTTTTGCATGCATATCTTGAGAAGTGGATTTGGTTTCACTGTGCAAAAGAAAAATAAGCACAAAAACAGGACAAGGGCCTCCCACCCACAGCATCATGTGTTCTGGTATCTATTCAAGTAAAGGTTGTGCTGAGAAGATGCTTTCTCTTTTTTTCCCAACAGCATCCTCCTGCATATTCATATAATTGTTTCCTGGGAGTGCCCCAGTTTTCCAGTGTTTCCTTCAAATCCTGACCACATTTAAAATGAGTTTCGGATTTAATTTAATACCAAACTCCCAAGAGCTGCATGTTCTCCTCTCTTACCGTTAAAGAAAAATAAAACGCAGCATATTTAATCACATTCTGAAAACTTCTTCACTTTTTGTGTGTTTAAATCTAACCGCAGACATACTATATGTCAGCACTATAAGTGATTATGTTGACTGATCTTTTCACATTTTTAAATTAAAGCTTGCATATTATCTGTTTGCATGTTCATGTCATCTCATACTCCCCAGCTTCAATACTCTGACTCTGTTTGGAACCTGCATGGGGTTCAAGAGCTGATTAAGAGGACAGGAGGCAACATGCTGCCTTGTTATGTTTCATTCATTTTAAATGACTGCTGCACATGGATCACTGCTTATATCATGTATACGTATACAGTGTACATTATAGCAAAAAAGTTTCAGTCTGTTGGGGAGGCAGCTGTTCATTCCTGAATTCATTGTGCAGCATAACAACCACCGCCAAAATACAGCAGAATCAGAAAGATCTGTTCAGCAACAAGAAGAGAAACAGTCCCGCAACAGATGGCACGGACCCCACAGAGCCCTGATCTCAACATCATGGAGTCTGTCTGGGATGAAGAGACCTAAGCAACTGAAGTTGTCTCAGTATCCAAAAGAACTGCTGCAAATTCTCCAACCCAGCTGCAAAACCAGAGGACTTTGAGTACCTTGACAAAGTGCATGCATGTTTATCAGCGACAATAAAGGCAAGTGATGCTCACAGTACATATGAATTAAACTGAGATGAGCAACACTTAAGGAAAAATATAAAAAAATATGCAACAAATAAACAAACAACAAGCAAATACAGATATTAGTGCAAATACATATATTAGTGCAAATACATATATATATATATATATATATATATATATATATATATATATATATATATATGTATTAGTGCTATCAGCATTAATCTCATTAAAATGACGTTAACGCCATAACTGCATTAATGCGGCAAATCTCCGTTAACGAGTTACCACGGATCACCCCGTGCATGGGGCTGCATGGTGTCAACGCGTTAGCGCGTTTAGCTCGTTAACGCGTTGATGCTGTCCAGCGTCGTCCAGCACTAATATATGTATAGATAGATATAAAATCCAAAGCCATCAATAAAGCGTATGACACTGCGATGCTGCTTTCATTTCAAGATGTTCAAGTGCATCCATCTCCTCACAGGTTTCTCTTCAGCGTATATATTTTTAGTAGCCTAACTGCTGCACATTCCTTTCATATATACAAAACCCTAAAAGATGGATGTTGCTGCTCTAAAATTCACCACGTGGAGCCTTGAACTGAGCATTTTGGCTTTTGTCATCAAATTAGCAAAAAGAAAAAAATCTGACAAACGGAGCAAGAAGAGGGATGAGAAACTGAAGGACTTGCTCATACAGTAGCAACTTATCAAATACAGGGTAGCCATGCCCTAAAGCATACCCTACTTTATTGCCTATTTTGCTGTAAATGGGACCATAATTCACACAATGAGCACTGGGCTGTATCTAAGGGGTGAGGGACTTGAAAGTAGTAGGTTATTTTGATAACCTCATTAGGAAAAACTTTCTTACTTTACTTTTACTTCTTACTTTCTTTTGGTGTAATAAATAAAGTAAGGAGCACGGTCATTTTCTCACTGACAATCCAATCTGTCTTCCTTTTCAACAAGAAGAGCCACCGCTGCTGGCCATTCGATGGTATGTAGAGTTTGTAATTATTTGTTTTAGGGCTTTTTTTCTTTGCTTTTAAATAATGACAGTGTCAGATAGACAGAGGGGTGGAATGCTATATATATATCTGTAGCATATAGTCACACCCACACAGGTTAATTATCACATATTAAGGCCAATCTTGATTATATAACTTCACCTCTGTTACTTTTAAACTTTCATTGTTTTAGATAACAGGATGTTTAGCATTTGGCACGCTAACTGCCCGACTGCAGAAACTGACAATGATTGTTTAATTGTTGCTTAATAAGATGAACAGAGTGCCACTTATGACAGCAACAAGCTAGTCACATTGATTGGTTGTTAGGCTGTTATTATTAGTAAGCATGCTGTTAACTGACGATGTTGGCAAACTTCAGACAGTATAGTGATTACAGTTTGCTACAGAGGGCTGTGCTAAGCCTTTCTGGTGTATCTACTGAATCCAGACACTTTTGGACCGAGCAGGTCATTGCATTAACACTGACGCCAGTAGGAAAAGCACTCCTATGCAGATAAAGTCAAGAAATATTTTCAGGTCGAGTCACAGAGATTGAGAAGCTGTAGTTCACGTGGGTGCAGAATTTGAAGCCGAGACACCTTCAAGTCATGTTACATGGTAGGGGCAGAAGATTTCTGAAGATTTATTGTTGCTGCAGGAGCAAATGATAGGTCAAAACAGGTTTTGAGAGAATACTTGAAATATTTGCAGTGTCCAAACATAACTTAATCTTTAAAAAGTGAGAACACCGTGTAGTGAGTATTGGTTTTTCAAACTAGCATTAAGTTCACAGGATGCTAGTTCTCCCTCTATGTGTATTCTGAGGTAGACCTCTATTTAATTTAACCATGAGAATATTTGTAGTATATGCATCCCGCATTGCTTAAAAACCCCTAGAAGAGATGTGTGTGGTGGTCTATATTAATCAGCAAGAACCAATGGGAAGAACACATTTCTATTTATAGCATGTCTGTGCCTCACACTTACTATGTAAAACTTGACTTGGATGCTACATTGCCTAAAGGGGAGACTAATTACACTACATGCTCTTTATGTTTAGTGTTAAAATGCAAAATGTTTTGATTTAAAAAAATCTGCTACAGAATTTTCTGTAGGTTTCTGTATGTTAACCTTTTGCAAAGACACCCAATTTACAGACTTAAATGAGTAAGAATCAGTACAACGCACTGACAAACAGTTTAATTAATGGCATTACTGACTGTTGAATATCTGTATTGAAGACAGCAGTCAAAATAAACAGGAAATAGGGAAATATCTGGGCTGACCTGGGAGGACATGCCGTGGCAGGGGTACAGGATGGCTTTATCATCGTCCTCAGAACCCTGGTCCAGGCAGTAGCCGCTGGCCTTGCTGTTTCTCACCTGCAAGACAAACAAAAAAGATGTTGTTTCTATCAAGCTGCTGAGAGCTGCAGTATTTTACATATCCAATATTCTTAAAAACAAACAAACAAACAGCTTGTTTTGAAATATTCTTCATTTGAACATTTGAGTATTGGGTACAGGAGCAAACACAAAATTGTTCAAGTACATAAGCATCTGAGGAACCGTAGAACCACACAAGTTTACTCTATTCTATATTCTATTTGAGTCTATTTGATTCTAATGGTAGTGTACCCTCAACAACAGGAATGTGTTATATGTATACGGTTAGCATGGTGCCAGATTTTACCATCTCCTACACTCTGGGCCCTCTGTATTTAAATGCAGCAGAAGTCTCAATGAAACTATTCTCATTTACACATTTTACTGTATGTTGGATGTCTGTTGTCTGAAAATTGGAAAAGTATGAAACAGTGACTGAAATTAAGCTTGCAACACTTTTCCATTGCACGGAAAGTCCAGATATAATTCTTGGAAATGTCTTTTGACAAAATTACCATATACATAAGTTAAGGTTTGCCATGATTTTGGCTGTATTTAGATGTAAAATTATTAGTTTGAGTTATGTCTGGAAGGGAAAATGTTTTTTTTTTTTTCTCTCTCTCTCTGATTAATTCACATCGGTGTGGCTAGTGGAGAAAGTCTGCCTACAGGTCTTTCTGGTTGAATGCAATCTTTGCTTTTCTAGTTTTTGAGTTTGCTGCAGTTTGACTAGCTTTAAGGAACAAAACTAATTGTTTAAGTTATGAAAAAGTGTGCAGTTTGTTTAAAATATGTCATTTTGTCATATGTCAAAGCTCTGAACTTGATCTAAATGCCTATGCTCCTATATTTGTGGGATTATCCATGACATTTCAATTCAATTGTATATGTATATAACCAAATAACAACAACAGTCAACTCAAGGTGCTTTACATTTTAAGGTAAAGACCCTACAATAATAAAAATAATCCCAAAAAATAAGATGACCCCCTATGAGCAAGCGCTTGGCGACAGTGGGAAGGAAAAACTCCCCTTTAATAGGAAGAAAGAACCAAGCTCAGGAAGGAACTGGAGTGATGGGAGAAAGTGCATACGTATCAGGTACATAAGGTGTTAAGTACCACAAGGTATATTTTTTAAAATCAGGAATTTAAGAACATATTTGAGAAGATATTTCCCCCTAAAAAATAGATTAATAGCTTAACTCCATACTCCACCTCCACCCACCAGTGGGGTGCACCTCACAGTTTGTGAACCACTGGTGTATGTGAAAGGAGAAGCTGATAGAGACAAGCTCGCTGAGTATTATCGAGCAGTTTTCTTACTGCCTCTCTTCTCAGCCTTTTCGGTCGGCTCCTGTCTTTCTTTTCCATTTTATTTACAGATTAGTGTAGGTGGGATTTAATTCTCCTTTAGGCACAGTCTATGCAGTGAAGAAGAGAGAGAAAGGGGTGCGAGCACTGCAGATAGTACAGTAGCAAATGCTCAACAAGACAATAGTAATGGCAGCTCTCTGGGACACATTTTAATTTGTCTGTTGGATGGTTATTGTTGAACAACTAATCTTACTCTTCACATTTTTTAGTGTCAATCTAGAAAAAAGTCTAGAAGAAAGTGACTAAACCAGGGAAAATACTTCTTTAGCATTGATTTTAATGAGAAAACAGCCTAAAGACGATCCCTGTGAGCTGAGAAAACTGGGGAAATATGAAGATTTTGTACAAAATGTTACCCCATGAAAATGGCCCAACATTATATAATTTAATAAATTACTGGTTTCACATTTGGTTCAAACCAAAATAATAGTATCAGAGCAGCCTTTCAAAACCTATTATTATTTATTATCTATGAAGGTAGATAATAGTCTCTTGAATGTGAGCCACCATTTAATTCCTCTGTGCATGTCACAATACCTCTGTGATACTAGATCCACTGTGGTTTGTTCACACAGCAGTCTTCACAGAGGCTGTATTTTCTCAAAGCGATGACTGAGCTTTGATAGATATTATCGGGACGCGACCAGTCCCAGTTCAGTCTCCCCCCCTGTCCCCCAGACCTGCAGATGATGCATTGAGCATGAGCTCCATGTTCGGTGTGATTTGAATGAGTAAGGCTTCAATTCCAGGTTGCGACATGTCTATCATGTAGTTTTGTCAGGGAGGGTTCCACTCGGCTGGTCTGGTCAGCACGGCCGAGCGCGGTGCTGATGCTCGGTGACAGATGAGGCTCACTTCTGCTCTGCCGGCTGTGTGGCTAGACAAGGTAAATGTTACCCAGCTTGTCGACAGATCTGAAATAGTGCCACTTAAGTTAATGCCACTCTGAGGAATCCATCTGGGTGCCAGAGCCAAAACAGGCAGTAGAGGGAACAAAAGGGGGAGTAAATTCATAGGGCTTTGATGAATTGTGAATTCTGATATGCAGCATATTGATTAGGCTGTTCTTTTGTTCCCACCTATTTGCCTGTCCATCTGTCTGTGAGTGGGATTTTGTAAAAACCAGGCCAGATGTGGTAAAAAAAGAGAAAAGAAAAAAAGGTTTTAATAATTCAGTCAGACCAGCAGCTTGTGAAGAGGCACGCCAGACAACACCCTAGGCTGTTAAGGGGGCCCCCAACAGTTGTCCTCAGTAGGAAACCTCCCCAAGGGCAGACGAAAAATCCCATCAGTTCCAGAATGGGAGAGTGTGTCGCATTGCTTTAATAAGCATTATTGTGATGTGAGGTTTGCAGTTACTACTTTGTAATTTAAACCCATACATAGATGAATATTGCATTATTTATGGTTGACTAATAAATGATTATGATATTTGATCAGACTATTAGCCTTGGCAGTGATCTGCTCTTTTTCCCAATGCCCTTCTAGTTTTCCAGGCGTCCATTGCTGAAATTGATATGAGGTAAACAATGCGTCTCAGCGAACCTCCAAATAGTGTCGGAGTCAGGAGCGTGTTCAATTCTTCAACCTGTTATAATCCTGTTGTCTTCCCCCCACTGTGCTGCGTGCATAGCCAAGCCCAATCAAATTAAAATGGAAAACTAATAAAGTATTTGATTAAAACTCATTATGAGGAACTGGTACAAATCCTGTGTGGTGATGTTGCAATTCCGTAGCAATATCATACACTTA
Source organism: Oreochromis aureus (assembly GCF_013358895.1). Taxonomy (NCBI): domain Eukaryota; kingdom Metazoa; phylum Chordata; class Actinopteri; order Cichliformes; family Cichlidae; genus Oreochromis; species Oreochromis aureus. The sequence continues at coordinate 29,338,919 of NC_052953.1, forward strand.
CCTTAGACTAGCTACACTCAAATCATTTGTTTTTTTCTAAGATGTACCACTCCATCACATTAAAGCTATCGGTCATCATCACATGTCACAAAACATCCTAATAATTCACTCCTTTATTTCTCTGATTTATTTGTAGGATCAGCCTTCCTGCCTCAGCTTTCACATCCTCTGCAAACTCCAGTGGTGTGAAAAAGTCTTTGCCCCCTTCCTGATTTCCAAGAGTTTTGAACATTTGTCACACTTACATGTTTCAGATCATCAAACAAATTTTATTATTAGACAAAGAAAACCTGAGTACATGCAAAATTCTGTGTTTAAATGTTGATTTCATTGATTAAGGGAGAAAAGTTCAAACCTACCTGGTCCTATGTGAAAAAATAAGTGCCCCTCTTGTTAAATCATGAATTATTTGTGATTAACCCCAGTGTAAATAACACAAAGGCACGTCTCACATTTGCCAAAAAACATCACGATGATCCCCAAGACATCTGGGAATATCGTATCTGGAAAGTTGAACTGGAAGGTGTTTGTCCCCTGATGATATGGCAAAATCAGTGTTTACTTTCAATCATTTCCTTAATAAATGTCTTCCTCACCTCGCCATATGTGATGGTGTTGTTATAGATTCGCATCTCTGGGTAGACGTGTTCAAGGTACCAGCGGAAACTCCGACATTGCAGCCTTTTCCTTAAGGCCAAGCGCTCCGAGACATCCCCGAAATCAACCCCAGGGTTCTGTCAACAAATGGTACAAAAAAAAGACAAACAAAAACGAAAAAAGCCTCTTAGCCAGCAGGCATTTTAATTATCAGAATGAAAGCTGCTTGAGAAGTGGAATATGCGAGAGTGTCGAGGTGCTGAAAAGACCAACCTTTTAGTTAAGAGATGGATAGATGCACCTGTCATGAAGGACCTTCATTGTTCTTTCATTACACGTGATCTGTGCCGAGCAAACTCTAATCAGCTGCTTAATTATGAGCCCTCACGGCCATGCCGGCATTACGGAGGTGGCTTCTCAGATTGATTGGGGGAATGCCTAACAGCCGCACTACCTGGCACTGAGGCTTGATTCAGACGCATGCACACACACATGCACACACACATGCAGCCATCTACTTTTCAGTCAGTCCGCCCCCATCTGTGTTGGAATCCACAGTCAGCTGCTGAACGTGCTTCCAACATCTGTTAATAATGAATTCTAGATGGAAATATTCGCTTTTTGTAGCCACCATAAAGCGACACTAAAAAATGCATTCAATTTCAGTGAGATGTTGTTTGGTGTTTGGACTTGGCGCTGGCCGCTCTGGTGAATCATAAAGCCTTCCCCCACCAAGGTAATTGTGCTCTCAGCAGGTACCTTAGACAATAACGAAAATCAGTGATTGTGTATCAGGGGAGGCTGGGAGGAGAGAGAGGGGGGCAGATGGAATAATCGTAGTTAGGCCTTTCTACTGTACACAAAATAACTCTGCGCCACAGGACAGCTGAGGTAATAACATGCCATGCCACTGTGCTTGTAATTACACTCAAGAAGGGATGTGGTCTGATTGACTACTTTGTCAAAGGTGCTGCCACCCCCAGCTCCTGCATTTCAACTCAACGTTTCCAGGCAGCATGCAGGCATCAGCAGCGTGCCACACCAGTGTGTGACTAGCCCACATCCTGTAATTATTTTGTTAGGCACATCAGTGAGCTGTGTTGGACGGCTTTTTTGAGGCCTTCACTGATGTCCTTCACTGACTCTCATCTCATTCTGCATGGCTGAAGAGGCAATTAGGATTCAATATTAAACTCTTTATTAATGAAAGTAGCTGTTTATTATTTTGCAGGTCATCTCCGTAGACTCTTGAAAGCAATTAAATGAAACTGATCCGTATGAAACTAGACTGATTGGAAACGAGGCTCATCTACTTCATTTGATGTACCTCTCTCATCTGTTTGGAAAGAGCATCTACTGCTTTCTGCCTGTGCTCTGCTGCCAGTGTGAAGGTCAAAAGTGATGAAATCTGAATTTTGAATTTCTATTGACTAGTGTCTCCAGAGCCCCGGGTTGCATGTCTGAATGAGCAAGTGTGACGGGAGGAGACGGGGCAAAAGAGAGCTTGTGGATTTGAATGAGGGTGTAATCTAAGACAGAGAAAAACTTACATTCATGGGAATGTTCCAGGCCATGTAGACGTGGGATTTGTATTCATCCATCCACACCTCAGCGGCTCGCAGGGCATTGCGCTTGGCGTAGTAATCTATGTCATTGTTGTAGGGTTTTTTGGTGCGCTCGATGTGGGCCACTCTGGCGCACGGGAGGACTTCCATGCTCCCACCACACTGCCACACCTACACAGCAGAAAGAAAGAGTTCAGATCAACAGCTACTCAGCTCCCGCCTAATATAGAGGCCATTTCAACTACAGGCATTGAGGTTCAAGGATAATTAATTTAATTGATACAAAAAATACTGGTTTGCTGGTTATTACAACTTAGTTTTGACTTATGTAGAGCTGGCTATTATTCCTTATTCCCTTGCTCATAATAGATGTCTATATAATCTGATGTCTTTTTGGAAATACAGAAATCATCCCTCACTGGCTATAAAACTCAGATTCTACTACAGAAAGGTATATTTTGTATATAGTATGAAAAATGAAAAAGGAAACTGTGTCGATCAAAGGCTACAATATTGGACAGAAATGAATTCCACTTCAGAGCAAAAATATTCATTAAAATATGAAGATAAATGTTGAAAAGCCACATGCAAACAGCCTTGGTAGAAGCACAAATGAGGACTAAAATAAATGCATTAGATTTTTTTTAATGACTTCTCATAGTGGAGTGAACAAGGTCAAACAGGCATCTTCATTAATTTGTCCATGGTATCATGGTCATACTTGAGCTTGCTGCAATTTATCTCCATCAGTGAACATGCATAAGATACATGCATCGACACATAGAAATCTGCTACACATTTAAGGTCACAATCTTAATCCACTATTCAAAGTGACAGAGTGCAGCATAGGTTATCATTGTTAAAGAGGACAGACATACTTGCAATCAGTTTACAGCTATGTTATGTCCTCATCTTCTTGTTTCTAACATAGCACACGTGTTCCCAAAGATGCATTTAGTTGTTACATTATGTCCATTATTTATTTATATTATTTGCTGAAGTGAGCGACAAAATGAGTGATAAATGGATTTGTAAGCCTACGGCTCATATTGTAGATACAGTCTTCATAGAGGTACCTATGACAACTGGAGAACTCTGATGCCACGGAGAGCTGTGCATATGACACTGAAAAAGAGGGATATACTGCTTGAAGCCAGGCAGTGAAAAATGCTATCTTTAAAAGCATCAATCACAGCTCAGAATACTGATTGATCGCAGACTGTGTGATGTTGTGACCCTCGACTGACATACTCAATGGAAAGCTACAGTGGCAGGCAGTCACATGGGAGTAATGCACCCATTTCTTTCAGTGCCAGAAAAGATTTGAATTTTAAAACCCTGTAAAAACACATCTCTGCCATGGTGTTACAAAGTGCCTAAGCAGTTTCTCATGCCGTATCACTGGAAGGCCACAGCATATGGTATGTCCTTCCAGCCGTACAAAATATCACCGCCTCCACCACCCACAGTCTCATAATGACAATTGCCACAAAGCGTAACAGATGTTCTCATTCATTAACTTCTCTATGACCCCAAAACGATACCCCCCTGCTTGGCGTTTAAGGAAAATGCTGCTGCAAAACTATTTTCTCAATTAAGTGCAGATCTGGGATGATGCCTGTTTTCTGCACATCATGCTTATTGAATGTCATGTGAAAAGATGTGAATAAATTCAGCGTCTGTTTTTTGGTCATGTTCCAAATAATGATATATGATTCAAACTCTTGATCTGTCTTTCCTTCCATGATTCTTATTGTAAGACTAAAAGAGTACTACTGAACTCTGAAGGCACTTCATGATGCCATTTGGAAACCTCAAAGTGCTAGGCAAAGGCCCTTCCCCCAATGAAAAGAGTATATTAGTATGGTAATTTAAATATATTCAGAGATTCCTGCTCCCAGTGATTTATTATTAACAACCTGTGACCAGATGCAATCAAGAAATGTTTGACGTGTGTAGCTGGATGTTTATATGTAGGCCAGATCATCAGTGAGTAGTGCCAAGTATTGGGGAGATATGACAGGATAGTTAGGTCAAGGACAAGTATGGATTTTTTTATATGAAGTTCTTAAAATATGTCTCCATTTGTAAACTATCTATCAACCCCTAACCTCTATGGCAGGATACGCAACTCCAGGCTTCGAGTGCCGGTGTCCTGCAGGCTTTAGATATCACCCTTGGTCAACACACCTGAATCAAATAATTAGTTCGTTATGAGGCCTCTGGAGAACTTCAAGACATGTTGAGGAAGTAATTTAGCAATTTGAATCATCTGTTGGATCAAGGACACATCTAAAACCTGCAGGACAGCGGCACTTGAGGCCTGGGGTTGCCTACCCCTGCTCTATGGGATGGTAGCGTCTCTCCCGAGATTGTCCCCACATATTTTAATCCATCCATCCATTCATCCATCCATTCTTCCATCCATCCATCAATCCATCCATCCTGCCATCCATTCTTCCAACCATCCATCCAACCATGCATTCTTCCAACGATCCATCCTTCCATCCATTCTTCCAACCATCCATCCTTCCATGCATTCTTCCAACCATCCATCCTTCCATCCATTCTTCCAACCATCCATCCTTCCATCCATTCTTCCAACCATCCAACCTTCCATCCATTCTTCCAACCATCCATCCTTCCATGCATTCTTCCATCCATCCATCAATCCATCCATCCTGCCATCCATTCTTCCAACCATCCATCCAACCAACCATGCATTCTTCCAACCATCCATCCTTCCATCCATTCTTCCAACCATCCATTCTTCCATGCATTCTTCCAACCATCCATCCTTCCATCCATTCTTCCAACCATCCATCCTTCCATGCATTCTTCCAACCATCCATCCTTCCATCCATTCTTCCAACCATCCATCCTTCCATCCATTCTTCCAACCATCCATCCATCGATCCATTCTTCCAACCATCCATCCTTCCATCCATTCCCGCTTATCTGGGTTTGGGCCGCAGGGCCAACAGTCTAAATAGCATAGCCCAGTCTTTACTCAACTGGCAACCTCTTCCAGCTCATCCGGGGGGATGCAGAATTGTGAGAGATACAACCTCTCCAGCGTCGAGGACATGCTCAAAACCCCTTGCCTAGGAGGCATCCTACACAGATGGCCAAAGCACCTGAACTGGTTCCTTTTGACCCCATCAGCATTTTTACCAATCCCTGGATTTGTTCATTAAGGGAAAAAAACTGGCTGTACAATATAATGTAAGTTACGTTTTTGTTATTCTCAATAAATCTAATGAAATGTTGTTTGAATAAACCAAAGAGATGTGTCTAAACAGCTTTTTTCTTATAAAATATTATTCAAGCTGTGGTGTATAGTGCATCATTTTGGGACTAGTTTAATCCACATTGTTCCTTTGATATTCTGGCAGCAAGGCGGAATACGTGGGCTTGACTCAAAATAAACTACTGTACAGTGTTCACTGTAATGAAGAAACATGTCACCCAGGGAAACTGCATGACTCAGTTGTTCTTTAATTGTTTACAACAACAGAGCTTAATGGCACAGGCAAAAAAAGATGTTTTGGGTATGTGCATTCTTTTTAGTGGGCTAAATTCATTAGTGGCTTGTGTAAATTTCAGAATAGGAAATATATGGAAAATTCTCATTTTATGAAAGAATGGATATGTCAGTTCACATTAAAACTACAGACACCCCGAGTTTACACGTTTCCGTAGTGCTAAAGGAAGTCTGTGAGGTTGTGCTTAATTGTATGTTAGTAAGGGCAATCACAGCATCTGTCCTCTCACGCTGAAAACCTCAGTTGCTTCATCTGTATCAGTGGTGAAGTAGTTCGCTGGGGCTGACCTGAGCTTAAAAACCTCTATTGACTGACTGACCCCTCTTCTTCACTCCTGATGATCCACAATGACCTTGGCCTAAAAAATCCATTAGTGCTTTGGAGCAGGGTTTACCTGGTTTGCTGCTGCTCATGACAAATGCTGTTTTTCTGCAACAGTCTTCACGGTTGGCGACTTTGTGTGGGTGTGAGTGCAATACCGATTTAATGGGAAGCCTTTAGTCCCTGCAGATCCCGCCCCTTGCCTATGGAAACATAGTAAGCTCTGTGTAATGCTGTCTTTCTTTGGTTTCCTGCTCCAAATCGATTGTGTGTGAGTAAAACTATCAGTGTTTTAACCACTTATGAAGCACTCGTGGATAATTGAAAATGTGTACAAGTGAGATTGCGGTTAGCAGCTTTCCTGGCACTGAAAGCAAACTGCTGATCAATATTCCCTCAACCACTTGCAAGGGTCAGAAAGCTGTGTGCTAACCAGTTGGCTAAACAGACTAAAGCTTTATTGCATTACTTTAAACTTTAATCTTTAAGCTTCTGAACTTCTGAACTCGTATTCAGCTGAGTCTCTCTCTCTCAGGTCTGTCACAGTTCAGAGGATCGGGCGCTGCTCTTGTGGCGACCTGCAGCGGGTGTTTATTGGCGTTTTTTTTTCTTTCTCCTTTTTCCTTTTCTTTCTCTTTTTGTTTTTGTTTTTAACTTTGTTTTAACTCTGTTTCTAACTGTGGTTTTAACTTTTTGCCGAGATGGAGATCTTTTACACCTTAGTTTTATTGTTGTTGGCGATATTCACCTGGAGTCATTCACTCTCACTGACAATCACTTATACACGCGAGGAACTACTTGGATTACGGTGGTCCTGTTTGTCTATGCACGACTCTTCTAATGCTCGGACAGATGTGATTCTTGGTGAGGATTTATTTGCCCAGTCAAAGACTAATTTTGGAAAGCCCCGCCGCTTGAGAAAACGCGGAAAGAAAGGCGGCGTGCGTCAGCGTGTAAGAAAACTTCGGAGGAAGAATCGTGTTCCTCTGCCTTCTATGATTCTGGCCAATGTCCAATCTCTTAGGAACAAAACGGATGAATTACAAGGAAATGTGCTTCATCTACGGGAATACAGGGAGGCCTGTCTGATGGCGCTTACCGAGACGTGGCTGACCGATATGGACAGTGACACTTCATTGCGAATCAGCGGCTTTGGGACCCCTGTCAGATTGGATCGGAACTGTGGAGTAACACGCAAATCTCACGGAGGAGGGGTATGTTTGTACATCAACCAGGGCTGGTGTAATAACTTTACTGTGCGGGAGCGGTTGTGTCTTCCTGACATCGAGCTCCTTTCAGTATCTGTCAGGCCTTTTTACTTACCGAGGGAGTTCCCTCAAATTTTTGTCACTGTTGTTTACATTCATCCTAAAGCTGACGTTAAAGTTGCTGCTGACGCCATTTTTAAAGTGGTACACAATCTGCAGACTCTCTCTCCGGATGCTCCTAATTTTATTCTTGGTGATTTTAACAACTGTAATCTTAAGAAATCACTGAACAATTTCTTTCAATATGTCACTTGTCCTACAAGGCATAACAAAACGCTGGATTTGTGTTATGGACCAATTAAGGGGGCATATAAGTCTGTAGCTGGACCTTCTCTAGGTTCTTCGGATCACAATGTTATTCACCTCCTCCCTGCTTACAGATCTGTGATTAGGAGGGAGAAGGCCTGTGTGAAGCGGACTAATGTCTGGACAAAAGACAGTTGTGTTGCCCTTCAGGGGTGTTTTGATTGCACTGACTGGTCCTTGTTTCAAGAGAGCACCTCTGATTTGGATGAACTCACTGATGTGGTGTGTAGCTACATCTCTTTTTGCAAAGACTCTGTGATTCCAGTCAGAGAATTTAAGACTTTCCCTAATAACAAACCGTGGCTCTCTAAAGATATTAAGGATCTGATTCTTAAAAGGAAAATTGCTTTTAACGAGGGAGACATGCCCACTGAGAGAATATTGAGGAAGGAGGTGAGGGCTGCAATAAAGATTGCCAAGATGAGGTACAGAAATAAGATTGAGGCAGAACTCAGCAGTAACAACCTCAAAAGAGCTTGGCTTGGTATGAAAACAATGGCAGGGCTACATACGAAAGGTAAAAGTAGTATTACCCTAGGGGGGTTTACCTCTGACAAACATCTGGCTGACAGTCTTAACAGTTTTTACCTTCGTTTTGAGAACTATGACTGTTCTAGGCAGACCAGCACACTGAGGGAAAAGACTATCACTCCCCCATCAATTTGTATTGATGAGAGGGGGGTAGCTAATCTTTTTAGACACACTAAAAGCAAGTGTCCTGGACCTGACAACATCTGTGGACAGGTACTGAGAACTTGTGCTGATCAGCTGAGTGGGATTTTTCACCATATCTTCTCACTTTCTTTAGAGCTACAGACAGTACCTAAGATTTGGAAACATGCCGTCATTGTTCCAGTTGCTAAGGGCAGTTCTCCTAAGGTACTGAATGATTTTAGGCCCGTGGCTCTGACTTCTTTAGTGATGAAGTCATTTGAGAAGATAATTAAGAAGGAGATTTTAATGCATGTTGAACACCATCTTGACCCCTTCCAGTTTGCCTATAGAGCAGGGAGAGGTGTGGAGGATGCTGTTGTCACACTCCTGCATCTCTTGTATAAGCATCTTGAGGCCCCCACACCCATGCAAGATTATTATTTGCTGACTTTTCATCTGCATTTAATACAATTCAACCCTTCTTACTTGCTGACAGGCTTTACAATCATTTCAAACTTGACACTAGTCTGGTCGGCTGGGTGACAGACTTTCTGACTAATAGGTCACAATGCGTGAGGGTGAATCATGTATTTTCTGATGTGCTCTCCTCCTCTACTGGATCACCCCAGGGTTGTTGCCTCTCTCCCTTCTGTTCATTCTGTACACAAATGAGTGTCGCAGCAATTTCTCGAACAGACATATCCTGAAGTTTGCTGACGACACAGTAATCGTCAGTCTTCTAGTGGGGATGAGTCAGGCCATGGACAGGTTGTAGATGATTTTGTGAATTGGTGTGATGAGTCCTTCCTTTCACTTAATGTGTCAAAAACTAAAGACATGATTATTGATTTTAGGAAGTCCTCTTATAGCTCATCACCCACTATCATTAAAACTGCCGATATTGGGATAGTTGAGAGTTATAAATATCTGGGTGTGGTACTTGACCATAAACTGTGTTTTGAATCTCATGCTGATGCCACTACTAAAAAGTTCAACAAAGACTGTTCTTTTTAAGGAAAATGGGATCTTTTAATGTCTCATCTGAGATGTTGTCTTTGTTTTATAGAAGTTTTATTGAATCTGTGATGTCTTTTTGTATCGCTGCCTGGTTTGGTAACCTGACAGTGAAGAATAAGAATCGGTTGGGACTTCTGGTAAAACCGCTAGCAAAATTTCAGGGCGCTGGCTAGATGGACTTTTGGCCAGCTACAATAGAAATGTGCTTAGAAAGGCTCATTCTATTATTAATTGTGTGAACCATCCACTTCACAGCGAGTTTGAGTTGTTGCCTTCCGGCCGCCGCTTTAGGGTACCTCCGAGGAGGACAAAAAGACTCCAGGTCTCTTTTATCCCTACTGCATCTTGTCTCCTTAATGGCAAATAACTGTCCTTGAACCTTCTATCATTATTATTGTTATTATTATTTATAGTATTGTTCTGTTCATTTTTATCCTGCTGCTAAACTAATTTCCCCTTGTGGGACAATAAAGAAATTGAATTGAATTGAATTGAATTGAATTGAATCAAGTAGAGTTTCTTGTCCAAAATAAATGCATTTGTTTGTCTATAAGGAGCGGAAGACAAATTATTTTTAATTTTTTAATTTCCATATTACAAATAAATACATAAATAAATAAAATACACTGAGTACCAGCTGTTTCTCTTCTTTGCTTAAGCATGGCAACAGTAATATACTCCACTGCTCATTATTTCCCTTGTAACAGCCAGACCTTTCATCTTATCTCTATAAGTAGCTCTCATTTTAATTATATTACTGTATATTTCACAGCAGGATTTGTTGCAAATTAAAAAGCCATCTAAACTCCCACAAACTATTAGAAAGTATGTATATAAAAAGATTCTGTTTAACTTGTGCACATTTTTCTTTAATTATTGCAGGTGTTTCTAATTTATAGGACTGAAAAAGACACATTTCAACAAGAGCAACAAAAAGAGTCCTGATCAAATGGACCTGCTTTATGGTGTTTTAAGCATAACATTTCCTGTGCTTCCTCTATGGTGAAACCTGACTGGCTCTGGATGTTTTCTGCATGCATTTTATCTAATGTGGTTTACCTTTATTGGTAATATCATTTAACCTTAATTATTATATTCATTATTGTTTAACATTATAATTACAATTTATTTAATCATATCAAATCACATTATCATGACAATACAAGTGAATGGAAAGGGAGTAATATCGGTGCCCTAGTTTGAAGGGACCTTTCAAGCACAGGTTTCTAATACAGTGAACTTCATTTGATCCAAGTGGACAACGGCTGCCTCGATTTGTTTTCTGCACAATTCATTTCTATCTGGACTACAATCTTCTCAAAGTCATTTTGATCCTCTATCAATTATTTACTGCATTTGTCAGTGATGATATCTGCTTGTTAACTGCATGCTAATAAAGTTTCCTGCTTCTGAGATTTAATGGTGATAACATTTCAACAGATAAAGGTCCAACAGCTTTTTCACAAGGTGATACTTCAAATGCCAATAAGACAATGAAATATAATTTGTCTGAAGCTAAAACAATAATTGTGTTATTTACAGGGCTAGGCCCAGGATCTTATGATTCTGGAAAGCTTTTGGGGCCATGTCTTTTTTCATGATTCCAAGCTGAATAATGTTAATCTACCTGGAATCTGACTGGATGATTTAACGTTTGGATGATGATGTATTTACACTGTAGCAAAGCTTAGACTAGGTTCTGGTCCATGCAGTGCTAAAGCTTTTTCCCTTCCCCTATAGGCTGCTTGTTGGGTCTCATTCAAATAAAGTACACTGTCTGGGAGCTCACCTGGTTTAGAAGGCAGCCAATATGCCAAAGGCTACTGAAGGGGCCTGGATTCGAGTCTGCCCTGGATCTTTCATTTCCTTTGTCTCATTGCCCCCACTCTCTCCCTGCTCTCCTGTTTGCTGTCTGTACCAGCCTGTCAGATAAAGGCTGAAACTCCCAGAAGTAAATGTTTTTTTAAAAAAAAAAAGCCACTACCCCTTATTCCAAGCAATACACACAAACTCTTGGTCTTGTCTTACTTTTGCTGTCCCTGTTTGCATCCCTAATAACCAGATCTATTGGCTGCTGGTTGTGCAAACAGTCTATATAGCAGTTCGTAGTTTGGGGCTTCCGCTCTGTTCTCACTTCGCTGGACTGAATCAGCCTCTACAATGGTTTTACAATTCTCCCTACATGTAAAATGTGTACCACTGTTGAAAGTCAATTTCACTACAAAAGAGAACATCCGCTTCCAATGCCACTTTTATTCTCTATAGTTAAGACACTATGTGTTGATGTGAAAGAGCTAATCACAAGCCACTAACCACAAAGCTGGTGGTGAAGATGGGGAGGGGGGCAAGGGTACATTTCTTTCTTGATTTAACAACGAACAACCTGATCTAAGGCAGCTGCAGGGAGTCAGCTCTGCTTGTGAGGATCATCAATGCTGATGTGACCTTTTTCAACGCATGAGGAAAACGGTGATTTGGAGGAAAAACAGGTGGTGCTCAACAGATTGCTGGCTAAAACAGTACGTGTTACATTCCAGGACTGCTTATGACTCCATCCTGCTGCCTGTAGGCTCATAAACAAGGCTTTAGTAAAAGCATTCACAAAGCAAATCAGACCAAATGGCAGATATTTTCCTCCGAAGTATAAAGACATAATAAGGATGCCTGTGCACTCCTGCTCACACAGGAAAGCATTAACACCATCCAGAGAGTGCCTCTGCTCATGACAGGGTCTCATTTTGTGTTGCTGTACTCATTTCATTATTGTTGTGCCGTATTAAGCATCTTTTTTTTTTAATGCGCTGCTCTTCTTACTAATGGAATCGCAATACCTAATAATTTAAATAAATTAGCATACAGTAATATTCTCCACACAGACACGGATGTTTGGTTTCATGTAGTATACGGTGAAAACAGAGCTCCAAAAGGGCAGCAGTATGCTGCAGTTACAGGTTACACCTTTAAATATTCATAACTGTGGAAACATAATAAAATCTAAATACTTAATAAGACTGTTTTAATCTATGACATCCCACCCACAGGTTCTCAGGACTAGATTTTTGTGAAGTCCATTTGGAGGTGACCCTTCATAAAACTGCATTCTGCATCATTAAGTGAGAGCACTTAACACAGAGTACTTTGATGTTGTGGTGATGTAATTGCTAATTTAATTTAATTGTCTCTGTACATGCTGTTAGTTAATTGCAGCTGGACCATTTGCGTGAAAAGCTCTACGAGGCTGCCGAAAACATCAGCCATAAAGAGCATAACAGCTATTAACAGCCATAAACAGGCTTATATCAGTGCCATTAAACAATACAGTCAATACACAAGGAAAATGCAGTGCATGGAGGCTGATGGTGGACATGTAGACAGAGTTTGGAAATGAGCACTTGCTTTAAATGGAGCCTCCGAGCTACTTCAATCAGAGAGCTCAAGCGGTGCTGAGTCATACACAAATAACATGCCTTACTCTCTTCACATAATATGCCGAACACACCCTGAAAATTTGGCTGTTTAAGCTGTAACACTTCCCATTTCTTACCCCTTACGTGGCCTGCATAGCTGACTGCTGTTTCACACCCTCGCTGACTACAGCATCACCCAGTAGAGGATAGCTACTCATCCCCAGTTTCCACAGTAAATGCTTATATGCATCACATTCAGAGGGGGAGTGATGAACCTGTAGTCTGATGCCAAATTCTGCTGCTGTAATAAATCATTTCATATATTTTCATTACAAAATGCGGCATCATCGGTGTGGCTAGGTTGGTGTTTCTTTGTAAGGGACCTGATCAACATTTGTACTAGTCAGAACGGAAACTAAACATTGCGGCCAATTCAAATTCAGAGTAAGTTCCAGTGCTGCTCATTGGCATATACCCAAACCACCTGTGCCCAAGTGATTTGGCTTCAGAGTACCAGGCTCAGCTGATTCCCCGAGGTTGTTTTGAGGGCTAACATATCATGCGTGTTCTGCTTGGCTGCTCAACCAGACCAGGTAATAGACATGTGACTTAAACAGTGTAGGTAGCAATATGCAAACCACATAAAAAAACTAAATTGACAAGTTGTGGATGCTGGAAATAAAACAGGTCTTTTGATCAGCCATATCAGTCCCTCTCGAGTCTACCAAACAGGCACGTGAATTGGGGGCTTGCTCCAAATTCCGTAGAACTTCCGTACTTTTGTAGCACTCTTTTAAAGTGAGTTCGATTTTAAAAGCACTCCCCTCAAAAAGCTTTTCTTGTCTCTAAGTTTACACATCTGAGATAACCTAGATAAAGCTGAGCTTCTAAAAAGAGTGTAGATATTCATGCTGAGTTCTTTAAAAACGGGGATAACTCTCAGAGTCTCTAGGAAGGCATTCATGGTTGTTTGGACACTCGAACATAATAAGAATTGTGTCACTGTGTGGAAAGAAAAAAGGAATAAAGTGAGCAAGAGAGAGAAAGTTAAAAACCTTGCTTCATTTCTCGGCTCCTCACACCTGGACGATCACCATGTGACCCATCCAACAAGTACTTCTTCTGGAATACGCTACTGCCTCTAAGCCGTTTGAAAATAGCCGCTGACTTTTCAGTCCCACCAGTGCAAGCTTTTCAGAAACTGCAAAAATGACATTAGCCATCAGACTTTTTCTCCATCACTGGTCAAAATGGAGAGCAGTGCAGGGAGAGAGAGCAAGTGTGCGGCTGAGAATTCAGCCTAAGATGATGAAAGAATGTGCCGGGGTCTTTATATTATGTGCAGACTTGTGCAGACTTTATATTATGTCACATCTAGCATGACAGCTAACACAGACAGGGAGGAGAATTATCCTGCAGTAGCAAACAGAAGCCTCGGGATTGCCCAAATGAGTGTAGCACTAGCTCGGGGGTCCGTAGGGGTTCATCTCCGTGTTTCTCAGCTATTCTCGGTGCATGACAAAAACATTTCCCGGCAGATTTGAGGGAATATCAGTTTTTAAATGCGATATTTAGATGGCGCTCATGAGCTCTGACAGTTTTGCATTGATTTGAAAAACAAGATATACCATCATGTCCTTTTTAGCCACACAAACACACAAATTCTTCTTCTACTGTGACATTTTTCACAGAGTTTCTCCTTGATATACATACGATGAAATTATGCATATGGATTTTCGTGTCCTACATTTAGATGCAGTTAGGATTCTAGGCAGCAAAACGGACGGAGATGCCCTCCCCAGTACTCGGAACTCACTTGGAGGCCAAAATCCTGCATGAGGTACTTTTTAAAAATGCTCATTAAGGACAAGACATGCTGATAGCTCAAATGCTCGCAATGTGCTTGGAGCCTGATCTTTTTCTATGTGTACATTTTTGTTCCTTTTCACTAGTTTACAAATGTATCACATTTACCGTTTCGTCCTATACACTCGACATATGTACATGCTCACGTACTTGGTGTAGTACCCGAAAAAAATCAATGCTTTAGTTAATGGTTTCTTTCTTTGGAAAGTCACATCCATCAGATTATTGACACTTTGGAGGCACGTTGCTAGAGGCGGTATTGAACAGGAACTTTAAGACCAATTCACAAGTTAAGAAAAGAATAACGGGCTCTTGCTTAAAGTGTGAAATTGCAAAGTGATATAATCCAGCCTCTAACTGACAAGTCTACCTGCCTACTTCTTGACCAAATTTGTGATTTTTTTTTCCTCCTCCATACGGAGCTGAAGATAATCACTACTGTGTCGTTGCTACACTGGCAGCTGAGAATTGGGAATAAACTTTTATAAGAGCTTGTCCCTTTACGTTCAGGTGGCTGCGTTTATGTAATATTCCTCTCAGCTATAGTGTGGTGACTTGTGATAAAGGTTGTGATACACTGATGCTCAGTGTATGTGAAATATTTCCACTATAAAAAGCTTGGTTTGTGGGAAAGCAACAATTCAAAAAAATGAACCTATTGACATCCTGCAGTGACAGCTGCGTTCAGATTTTGCACACACATGAATTTATCATCTGTACTTGAGCACACATCCAAGCTGAGTTTGCTCTCTCATCAGCATTTAACATTTATCTAAAATCCCAGTTGTTAGTCTCTCACAAAATCACAACACCAGAAGGTCTGTGATTCTTCTGGATTAGGATGCATCATGCAGTATAACATAACAACAACAACAACCAACTTAACATGTATATTTTTCATATAACGTCCATTTTTTCAAAAGCAACTCTAATTATATGTTTTTTAATTTAACCATCTGTGACAAAATGGCTTTGGTGGGTTTTTTTGGTGGGTTTTTTTTTATCCTGAGGTTACCTGTTTGTGTGTGCGTGTGTGTGACATCAGTCTTGAAGGTTTTTACACAGTACTGTTTATTTGTATCTTGCTAGGAACATGGCAAACACGTGCAGCAATTGATTAAAACATATATGGAAAAACAGTATGTAATGCAAAAACTAAGTTTGTACACTTCGAACAAGCTTGAAAAGAATATTTGCTCGGACCACCTTAATTCTTCAACACAGCCTGAAATCTCTCTTCCTTGTCATGTAATGTAATGTAAGTCTTCAGAGATAGTTCTCCAGGCTTCCTGAAGGACATTCAAAGCTCTTATTTGGATGTTGGGTGCCTTTTATTCAGATCACTGTCAAGATGATCCCGCACTGCTTCACTAATGTTAAGATCTGGGCTCTGGGGAGGCCAATCCATGAATGACTGATAGTCTTTCATTGTGTTTTTCTATGTGTTTGTATTTCCATAAATTTCTGATTTATCACTTCATAAAACTTGTTGCCACTGATTTTCAGTTCAGTTCTTGTGTAATTTCACATAACTCATAACTCATTTCTCCTCGTTTATCTGCCATGAGAATTAGTAGCAAAGTGGTTGAAAACACAATCTAAACTCGGTTCTTTTCTAAACTGTCTATGCGTAGACACAGCACTGGTTCGTCCCTCGAGTTAGCTGCCTTTCTATGTATAGATCAGTGTTCAGTGGCTTAACAAACAAAACAAAATAATCTTCTGAAAATGGTCAGGTACAAGGACCGGACAGAAAATCAGTTAAATGAGTTAAAAAGCAGCCAGTGTTGAAATAAAAACACTGAAAGGGATTCAGAAAGCTTGGAGAGAATTATTGGCAAAACTGCTTTAAAGATTATAAGAACGTCTGGCTCCTTGGAAGCAAAATGATGGGAAAAGAAATGAGGCGTTCAAAAGTTTTGCAATGTCCTGTATGTGCAGAGATTTTGTCAGTGAAATTGTATCACAACTCTGCACACTACAAACATAGGCTATTACAGATGTGTAGTTGAGATCAAGATCTTGAAGATGGGTGTGATGAGACCAATCTGCTCCTGGACTGTAGCGGGAGAGTACCACTTTGGCAGGCATTATATCTGTCTGCCCATTACAACTCTGCAAGCTACAGTGCGGTATTAGATGATGAAAGGATGTGCTGAGGTCATCCAGACTTATAGATATAGCACATCTATCTATCTATCTATCTATCTATCTATCTATCTATCTATCTATCTATCTATCTATCTATCTATCTATCTATCTATCTATCTATCTATCTATCTATCTATCTATCTATCTATCTATCTAATAAATGACCCAGAGGTATACACTTTTATTTTAAGCTTAGAGGAAAAAACCTCCTTTAGAGGTCACTTAATAGGTTAATTGACGATTCTACTTTGACATTTAAGTGTTAATTGCCTCTTTCTTAGAGGGCAGGGAAGGATAAACTGATAAAACCAGTGGCATGGTTAAAAAAGTATACAGGCCTTTAATCCCTGCAGTCTGCACAACAGGCTCCGGTGCCAGCACATTTTAGACAAAGAATTGTATTCATCCTCAGAAATGTGGGATGGATTCTTTTGCCGACCTTTGTCATGGAAATTCTTTGAACTTCACGTGGAATTTTTTTTACAAATACCTCAGAAGAAAGCTGTGAAATTGCATTCTGTAACCTCTTGGGGAAGTAAGTTGCAAGCACTCAAGCACTCAGTAGCATCTGGGGAATTTTACATGTCTATATTCTCAACAGAAAAGCTTTCAGCCTCAACCCAAGGGATGTCTTTTTGTAGTATATTATTGCAAAAGTCCACCCTATTTCAAAGAAATGCTGATTGAGGGTGCTGGCAGACCAGACGGTGTATTTACAACTTTTCTAATGATTGACATTAAGATTTTAAAATATCAAGGGATTTTCTAAGATGTAGTTTTCTGTCATATGAAGGCAAAACAGCTTTTAAACAGAAAATGAAGCTTATATTAGCTCAAACTTGCAGCTAACCATTTCCCTTATTTAAACAGGTTGCAAATTATAGAAAAAAATCTAAACCTTTGACCCCTGCAGAACTGCTGGCTCTGTTTGGGTTCACTTATCCTCTAAGGGTAAGGGGTCACTGCAAATCAATACAACGTTGTTCTGAGTGATCACTTTCATTCTATGAAGAAACATTTCTATCTGTTTGGGAGTAGTCTCTTTCAGGAGGTCAATTCCCTGATCAATAGGGCATGAGGGTTTACTGAGCGGTTTGGTGAGTATTAAAACATGCTCAAGTCTTCACAGTCAGCACATCTCAACCCAACTGAACAACTGTGGGAGATTTTGGACCAACATGTTACACAGTGCTCTCTGCTACCATCATCAAAACAAGAATGGGGGAATATGTTTGGAAGACTGTTGTTGTTACATCCAGTAGAGCTCTACTGAGGGAGAGCCAAGATTGGAAGCATAGAACACAATGGGTGGATTTTCTTTTAATTTGTCACTCATTCGTCTATAGCTCTGGTGTTTATTCAAACCAATGCTAATTTCCAGGCCTGAAAGCAGTTTCAAGTACCAACACCCTGTTATCCTCAGATAACAGAAGTCTAGCAGGGAACATAGTACTCACAACAGCACCACACGCTTTGCTCTCTTCACACTAGTCCAATATTTCTCTCATGAATTGTAACTTAAAATGATCTCACTGGATAAAGCAGCATGCTTCAATTTCACATCCACATTTGAAGAGTTAAACGTGTGTTAAGTTATTCATAACATATCAAACCCCGTCAGCAGAGCAGCATGTGTAACTTTGACACTCTGGCACCGACTACAGCGGTGGCTAATTAGCATAAATGATAAATTCCCATTTTCACAAAATTACATTTATTTAAAAGGTTGACAAGTATTCAAAATAGCAGTGAACAACGTGTAATAAGTTTTTTCCTTGAGCAGCGGATACTTTTGAAAGACTGAAATCTGAGCACCAAGCAAAGCACACCCAGATTCATTCCCTCTGCCTTACCTAAGCCGCGCCCTCGAGCCATAATTGGATGTTCTTCAAATTTTACTGATGTGTTGCACCTTGAGTGAACTTTCATCTGTATTTGTTTGTTAAAGGTAATTCAGGTTAATTAATAGGAGACTCACAGAAACTTTCACTTAATTTCTTGCAGAGAATTACATGAGAAAATCAATACCTCATTTAAGCCATACGCAGGGGCAGATCTACAGGGGGGCAAGGGGGGGCAACTGCCCCCCTGCTGTAGAGCTGGGAACTTTATAGCTAAAAATTGTCTTTGTTTTCTTAGAAGAGATAATGATACAGTAAATAGTTTGAAAGTGTTTTTGTTGATATTTTGTTGACTCCATTTACATATAGGGGATTTTCACATACTTCACTGAAGAGGTATGTGCCACCCTGCCTAGACTTCTTGCTCCCACTTTGCTCTCCCATGTAACATTTTTTAGATCTGTCACTGGCCATATGACTAGTATCATATTTATGAAGTATCCACAGCAGCTCTTAGCGTCATTTAGCACGAAACAACTGGAAATACTGTAGCTCCCCAGAGGTCAGAAAAATCCACTTAACATGAAGTATATTTATCACAGTATAGTTTGGTCGTTCAAGAAGCTCACAGTCACAAAGTAGTGTAGCACATACATGCCAACTTTATACTTTGATTCATTTTCAGGTACTCACAGGAACCTCTACATTAATAAGTATTTGCTGTTCTTTTTTAAAATCTATGTTAGTGTGATAAACTGCCCAACTAGGGTCACAGAGGATGGATGAGCAGCTTGTCACCAAGCAACTCCCAGTTTTTAATCACCAATCAGTCTAACATGCATGTCATTTGACTGTCAGGAGAAACTGAGGGACCCAGACAAAATACATGCAGAGTCCACAGTGCCATCGCTGGCATCGTGCCTGCACATCTATAAAATGGAGGCTGTTGATGGAGAGACAGACAGACGCGTAGACCCTTTTAACTACGCCTGTCAAAAGCTAATTCCACCCAGTTGCTGCCCTTCCTCTTTGATATGCCGGCTGATTTGCTGGTGCGGCCAAATCAGTGTGCGCAAGTGCTCGTCAAATACTTTGGCCTTGTCAGATCATTTCAAGTTTTCAGCAAGAGTCTCAGACATCTAACACAAGCAATTACGTGAACAGATTAACTAATGCTGAGATAATGAATGGGATGAGCCAATCTGCCTGTCAAGTGTTGCTGTTGTTGTTTTCTGGTGATGATGCTGTCCACGGAGAGAGCATTTGGATACCTCTCTATATAATTCGATTGTCTTCAATGGTGGGAGGATGCAAAATGCACAAATCTTGTGAAATAATCTTAATTACCTTGTCAGAATGTGTTCAAATTAGGGTGGGGGTATCTCCAGTCACTACTGAAGGAGGTTTTTAATGAAGTTTATGATTCACAGGGATAATAAGTAAGCTGACAGGGCCTGTCTAATTACTTATCCCTCTGGCTCTGAACGCCAAAGTGGCAACTCTCTGAGGTATGCTCACGCCCAGGAAGCCAAGTAATTTTTCCAAAGCCACTTGAAGCAGAGGAGTATGCTCGATGTCATCGTTAAATGCCAAACATAACATATGTTTCTCAAACATACACTCTATTGTGGTGTAAATTATGGACACAGTCTGGATCTATAAGACACCAGGAGACAAGAAGACCATATCAATCTTAAATTATGCATGCACCAAACATGTCGATGCATAAATCCAAATCATCTTTTATAATGTCAGCACAAAAAAGCATACGCAGAAGCTCTCTGCTTTGCCATATGGTGGCAATAAGTCCTTCAATAGCTGCGGCAGTTCCTCTGAAACAATACTCGATCTGGGTCTTGTAACTTTTACTGCTGCATCTATTCTCATTTGTCTTTTCTCCCATAGACAGACTCGGGCTGGAACATACAGTAATGAACCATGAAGTAAGTAAACCTGAGTCCATTAAGCCCCAACAGATTGATTCAGCCCCTGAATAATGCAGGCATTGAAAAAGACAAATGCTTGATCAATATCCAATAGTACTGTTGCTTTCACGTCGGTTTTATCAATGGAGAGCAGATAGTTTCTCACATGTTGTGGCGAGAGAATGAGTCACGCCTTTGACAAGGACGGGGTGATGAAACAACGCAAGGTTATAGTAAAGGATACCTTAGTCAACACTGGTCACTGAAGAGACAAGAGACAGTGGAAGAAAACAAGTTCTTAAACTGTTAAAAAAGAATTCAACATAAACATCGCCGCAAATTGTGTTTATTTTGGTGTGAAAAAGCACCACCATATGGGACAACCATATTGGACCCTATGTGATGCTTTGTCCAATAAAGCATTCCTCATTATGGCATTTGTCCAGTAATTCCCCACATTTATCTCTTTCTATTTGCAAAAGTGTAACATGAGAATCCCTCGGAGGCATTAGATTTGTTCTCATCTTTGGAATGACTCACTTTGTTGGAAAGGGCTCACATATGGTGAGCGCCCACTGTCATTTGCCGTTTGATGGACATGAGCACGATGTTGATTTGGAACCTACCAGAATGGCTGGTGTCCACAGATGGCTACGGCTCATAACGACATTTCTGTCCTTTCTCAAGGTGACTGCTTTCCGCTGCGGAGGGCTGCAGCCTGGAGGAGGAGTCTGAGTTTGTCACGGGGAATAGTGAAGATATATTCTGTGTGTGATCTGAATATCCCTGAATACTAAATAAAGATAATTCCTAGTGTGACATGTGTTAAAAGCCAGGGAGGGTGGCTTTATGTAAAAGGTAGCTTGCTGTGGGTTTCTCAGAGCTGCCCATGATAGGTCACCGAAACCACAAATGTGATTAACATTTACTATTGTAATCCTGGTACAGATGCCGGATGAAGCTCTTTATTACCATCACATTATTAGATTCTGTGAGAAAGTCGACAGCACACAGCAACCGGATGACTCTAACAGCTCTGTATTCATTAATAATAATTAGATAGACAGTATGATGATAACTTTCAGGGCAGGAAACAAACTGTAGCATTAGAATTTCTGCCCTCGAAAGGAAAGAAACTATTTAATACAAATATTCTCTCACATGTGAAACACAATGTATTGTTAGATGGAAAAATCAACTGATGAGAATCCATGTGTACAGTCATCATATCCTTTACAAACGAACACATCCGGAGGCTTTCTTCTTCCTTTGAATCCATTTGTATCTTCAAATCCAGATGGCTTGTGAGGTTAATCAACTGTGTTAAATTGTCCGGGCTTCATATTTGTATCAGTGGGGCAGATGTTCTCACAACAAACTGAAAGCAACATCTGACTGCATCCACCAACTGCTACGAGGCTGCACCTGTTATAGTACCACCTGAAGTAATGCTTACTGGTTCATCTTGAATTTATATTTTCTTTGTTTTTGTTTTAGTTTTTTGGGGTGGGTGGGAGCACTGTTTGTTTTCATTAAACAAAGCCACCATCTGGAAAAAAGCGGTGGGTGGCATAAGATGCAAAGCACTAGCTGAGCTGCTGGGTTTATCGTCTGATAATCAGAGTTGTTGCTCAGAATAGGAATGTATTAGACATGCACATTCTGTTTAATATGCTTCTGTAGAAACAAAACGAAGGGATAAGCCTAAAGGATCAATCTGTAGATTTATTAACCAGCTACAACTTAGAGGTGGATGCCGCTGTCACCTTGTAATGAGTAACAGATTTTAAAACAGTGCGTTGTGTTAAAGAATTAAATTGTTAGCAAAATAGCGAAAGACAAAAGTACATTATCTGTCTAAAGGTTTTACTTGAGAAAAATTGTGTTTCAGACATTTGAGTTTGTAATAATGCACTGTGCTTAAAATGTGCAGCTATGCAGGGTCATAATGCTGAAAGTGACTTTTAGTGACACTTGTGAATAGTGAATTCTAAATATGGATTTGTAAGTAATGAAATTTGAAATAAGGGGTTAGGAACATGGCAGCACCGTGGCAAGGTGGTTAGCACTGTTGCCGCACAGCAAGAAGGTCCTGAATTCAATTCCACCATCAGGCCGGGGTCGTTCTGTGTGGAGTTTGCATGTTCTCCCCGTGTTTGCGTGGGTTCTCTCCGGGTACTCCGGCTTCCTCCCACCATCCAAAGACATGCACTTAGTGGGGATAGGTTAATTGATTAATCTAAATTGCCCATAGGTGTGAACGTGAGTGCAAATGGTTGTCTGTCCCTGTGTGTTAGCCCTGTGACAGACTGGCGACCTGTCCAGGGTGTACCCCACCTCTCGCCCTATGACAGCTGGGATAGGCTCCAGCGCCCCCCGCGACCCTGAAAAGGACAAGCGGAAGCGAATGGATGGGATAGATGGTTAGGAAAAGGGAAAGTGTAAATTTCATCCTACTCCTTTTTGAGCACACACATTCTGTAGACAGACATATATACATAAAAACTTGATGTTTTTTAAGTTTTGGTTTTGTTTTTTGTTTTTTCTCTTGTTATTTCAGTTATATTTGCATGTTCGAAATAAAATTCTATCCATCTATCTACTTTTCTGAGCTCAGCTTGTTTGACAGCCTCAGAACATGAGCAGGTGTTAATAAGCAACTTGCAGCTGACACCAACGCTGTTTCTTGCACTGAAACTAGCGCTGCTTCATCTAAATGCAAGCTAGCTAGCTAGCTAACTATTTTAAAATACTGTATGGTTACACAGTTACTGTGTCACCTGTCACTTCTAGGTTTTCAAAAGTTAGAAGCTATCCATCCATAAGTTGCCAGTCTAACACAAAGAGACAGGCAACCAGTTGCACCAGTTGACCAGTTAGCCTAACCCCACTAACTGCTTGTCTTTGGACTGTGGAAGGAAACCAGAGTACCCGGACAGAACAGACGCAAACACGGGGAGAACACGCAAACTCCACACAGATGGTGGAAAC
Source organism: Oreochromis aureus (assembly GCF_013358895.1). Lineage (NCBI taxonomy): Eukaryota > Metazoa > Chordata > Actinopteri > Cichliformes > Cichlidae > Oreochromis > Oreochromis aureus. The sequence goes on from NC_052953.1 coordinate 29,362,373, forward strand.
CTGTCTGGGCATGAGGTGTGATGTCATCAAGGCTAGTTTGTTAGCCCAATATGTGAAAGGCATCTGAATTTAGGACTCAATCTTCAGTATTGAGCAACTCCTTTTTATATATATATATTTTGTTGGGAAAATGGTAAACAGAGATTTATTGAAATGTGCAAAAATGTATGAAAATATAGTGTTTGAGGCATAATCCTACAACTCTAATGAGCTAGAAATCAGTATTTGGTATGGCTACCTTCAAAATACTACAGCTATAGCTGAAGAACTTTTTTTTTTTAAATAGCAAGAAAGTCTGACAAAATAAAAGCAGGGAGGTGTGACTCAAGACCTTTGCAGAAGACTGAAGATTAAGTGAGTCCTAAACTCAGACGCCTTTCACATATTGCAGCCCAGAGCTAACAAACTAACCTTGATGACATCACACTTCATGTTCAAACTTCCATCAAGTGCTTATCTAAATTTGACAGTTATTACAACAAACCGGGGCAACAGGTCTAACCTGTTATGTAGTGTCACATTTTAAATGCATGGGATTAAAAAATGCACTGATCTAAAACCAATATAATACATATACTGGACTGTTACATGCTATACTTTGATCCCACCATAATAACTCTGCTTGGGATACAGAAAGAACCAAGTGAAGTGTAATTATGTCCCATTCCTGTCTAGCTGCTGGTACTGCTACACTTTAATTAGCTCAATTCTCCTCACTACAGAGAGATTATGAGCAGATGCCTTGAGGCCCAGCCCAGGTGGGTACGGAGATGAGGCTTCAAAGAAGAAAAAAAAAAGATTATTTTTTGGTTCATTACTCCTGAAAGGAGTTCCTGGTGAGTTTAATAAATGTCATCAAGACAAGCAGGCCACCCCATGAGATCACACTTCACAAGGTTCTTGGACTGATTGATTAGACTGTTATGAAAATGAGACAGATTTCATGAAGCAGCTTGGATGGCTTCCTGATGGCAATGTAAGCTCATGGGCATATTGTGTGAGTAAACCCATCTAGACTCTAGACTTTTTCTGGCAGAAACATGGTTGCCATCATAGGTTGGCGGGCAAAAATGTTTACGAATTAAATTTCTACAAGTCATAAAATGGTATGCCAGACTGACTTTGTTAGATTAGGATGTGAGGGGAAGGGCATGACTGAATGTAGCAGTTTTAGTTTAGCATGGCACAAGTCTTTTACTAAATGCATTTAGCACTGTGTGAACACAGAGTACACAGTGCATTTAGGCAGCAAAAATGAGCTGTGAGCAGCTGCATGAAGCTAACAGAAACTATAGATCTGCCTGCAGAGTTTGCTGAATTTGATGAGTTTCCCTGCTTCATAAACTTATAGGGCACAACATTTTTATATATTACTCCCAATGCTTGAATTATGTCAAATTAACATCCTAATCCTTTCATTCCCAGAAGTACCAGACATTTATTTACTCACTGGAAACAGAAATTGATGGAAGTCCAACACTTATATAGCCTAAAACCAAAAAGAAGCCCAGCTGACTTCATTTCAAGTGCTTGAGAATATTCTCACCTGCATGACTAAGAATCTGCACAGACCTTTCTTATTTATATTTATTATTTACAAAGAGAAGTAATGAAACCTGAGCTGTTAGCATTTGTGGACTCGGTTTTCTATTTTCCTCTTGCTTTAATGTGGTGAAAGAATTAGCATAAGCATAATTACCACATTTCAAAAGGTTTCTTTTTTCCCCTGTTTCGGTGGAAATAGCAGAACAAGCAGCTGGAGGAGTGACCCCTGGTAGATTTTGTGTAGTATTATATTTGGGAAGTGAGTATCACAGTATCACACAGGAATTTGAAAAATGAAAGGCAGTGTCCAGGTCTACTGGGGCTCTATATCAGCAAAGACTCAGTGAAGCAGGTGTGGGAGACACATTGCAAGATAAATTCATATTGACACTTCTGGCAGAATTCACCGTTACTGTCCCAAACCATTTTTCTCTGTTTGCAAAAGGGGCCTTGTGGTAAGTTCAAACATGCCATCTGCAATTATTTACAAGGGCAATGAAAGATTCTCTGGGAGATTTAAAAAAAAAAATCATTCAGTGCAAACGCATTTAATGCATTCCTTTATTTGTTGTGATTATGTAAGCGAGAGAGTGACATCACGAGGCTGCAGACGAACTCTACGTGATCTTTCATCAGTGTGATTTGCCTCTGCTGTCTCTCTTCATTTACAGGTCCTAACTTATAAATGATTTCACTCCTGAGCAAACACATCGGTGAGAAACCCCTCCTCCCCGGTTTTATTCTGTTGTTTTCCTGTCAGAAATGACAGCGCACCACAATGCTATGTGCAGCCTAATCAGCCCCTGCACATCCTTTCTGCTTACGAAAGATTCTTTGCATCCCTCTTAGACACAAAGGAACAACTCACGGTAGATGATAAATATACCATAACCTTTGAATGTGAACCCTGCCTCTCATCAGGATCCTGCAGTCAGATGATCCTGGGCTCCTGTGAGATGCCCTGGCTAATTGTTAAACATGTTCTTGTCAATCAAACCTATCCCAGTGGCAGCTCTTCAACCGGCACTACAATGAGCTGCCTGAGCCGCAGTAGCCAAAGAGGAGTAATTGCAGCTCACTTGCCGGGATCCCGACTCCATTCCATTAAAGGCTGTACATTATGAATGGACGAAGATAGTTGTTGACTGTCAACCCAATCAGGCTTGTGTGTGAGCTGAATGGCCTGTTTTTCCGTGGCATGTGTTTCATTTCCACACACAGACAGGCCAAACAGGAGGATAGGTAATTGCCTTTGTGATGGCACTCTGTTTGCAGACAGACGGTTATCCTTCTCAGTTTATGAATGAAAAAAGCGATAGTAAATATTCAGTGAGAAAAGAGACAATGGGGAGCTGGTGCATATCAGAGCCAGTGCTCACTGTTAAACTATATCACACAGTTCAATAGAGTTGTTCTAGGTTTATTTAGCTGCTGTAGCTGAATTGATCTCCCCCACGAACATCGTCTAACACAGCTGCATGGTTTGTTAGGTGCATATAAGCAGCGCTGCTGAATGTGAAAACTCTGTAACCTTGGGGGAGGCTGTCAGTGGTTGGCACATAATAGAAAATACTGAGTTATTACTACATGATAATGGCAAAACTATGAGCTAAAGACAGAAGAGGCCAGATCATTGTATCGTTATGCAGACGGCAATGAATCATGCCATTTATATAAACAGGAAAAGCCAATCTACATGGAATAATAGAAGGCTCTGAAATAATCATCAGCAACTATAAATGTCTTCAATAAAGCACTGCACAAACACGAAAACATTCTCCAGCCTCTGTTTAAGTGCTCTTTCAAAGGCAGCCGACACTTCAGAGGTGTCGTTGATGGAATCTCGAGATTTTGAAATGTATGTGGGCATGATGTTAAATGAAGAGTGGGATCTTTCAAGCATTTCTCATTGCAATAAGTCCAAGGAGAGCGTCTAGATTCAGAAAGGTTCCACTTGGCTGGAGAGAAACATTTTCTGAATTTAAACGCTAACCAATTCTTCAGCAAGCCCTTCGCTCACATGAAGCGTTAAATTCAACTCAAAGCAGCAGCCAAAGAGATTTACATTTTCTGTATACAAGCTTTAGAGCCTTTGGGTTGGCTAAAGATTTGCATTAAGGGGATTTTTTTATTTCCCTCCTCCACTCCCATCTACGAAACTTTGGAAAGTTTAATCATGGTTTCTGTTGATGCCCCTGGGTTTTGTTTCTTAAGCTGCATCCCTCTGGCTGTGAAACACAAGAAAACTTGATCATAAGCTGTTCCAAAGTCTGAATACAGATTTCACAAATCATTCTAACAAGGACTGTTCATCTAAGCATTACCCCCTCAAATATTGGCTCTGTAATTATGGCTCTTTGTGTGGCCTTCCTGGTGTAGAACTTCAGACACAAAACTCTGCAGCTTTGAAGGAAAGCCTCATTAACAACGTAACTTTTCTCGCAGCTTTTCTCTGAGAAGTTTCATCTCTCTCTTAACACAGTGGCTTCTCATTTAGTTTAAAGAAACACAAAAAAAAAGTCTACCTTTAAGGCTGTTTATAAAAGTCTGCATTGTAGCAGCAGCTTGGGTAATAAAATGTGGTCCTTACCCGCATGCCCAGCTCGATGTTCTCACCTCCGTAGACCTCCATGCCAGGGTCCAGCAGACCGATCTCACCAAAGTATTCCCGATCTACCACGAAAGAGCAGCCGATCATGGCTGGAGTTCTAGTGAGTGAGAGAGTGAGAGACACAGCATGCATCAATGGAATTGAACCGCATGAAACCCACCTTTTTTTTTAAGTCAACTAAAAAAAAAAAAAGATCAAAGAAGAACAAAAAAACTTAATTTAAGGTTTCTTAATGTACATTAAACGCCCAGACAGGTTTAAGTGGGGTTTTAAAGTGAAACTTTAAACCTCAACTACTGCAAATAAATGTGTGTTGCAGATATTCCATGCACATGTCTTTGTATAGCATAGAAAGACTGTTTCCATTAAGGCCCAATCTTACAGCAGATATTGCCAAGAGATGAGAAAGAAACAGCGTCCTACAACAGTGAACCTTTCATTGTTCTCTATTTTCTGGTGTGGCTTTTTTTTAAGAGCAATGTGTAAGGTTTTTTGCAATATATAAGATGTTCTCGTTTCTCCAGCAGATCATCATGCAGGTTAGTTTTTAGAGGGTTTCTATTCTACAGCAGTGCCTGGTAATGTTCGACAAAGACATAGACAAGTTGCTGTTCTCTGAACTTTAAGTAAAACTTTAAAGAAAGTCAGATTATGACCAAAGATCAAACATTTTTGTACATTGCTTTTTTAAATAAAGAGAACACTGAGGCTGGATTGACTGAGGGATGGTATGTAAAGGCCAGAAAGATGAAAAAACAAACAGACACTAGTTCAGTTTAATTTTAAGCACAAAGACTGCGCCTCTGTTGAGTAACCACCTTTGCTAAAGGTGCTGAAAAAGAACGGCTTATATATACCTTGCAATAAAACAGAATTTTTTCAAGCCATAAGACCAAAATTATAAGCTTAAAGACACTAAACTGCTCAGTATTACTGAGGAGAGTGGTAGAGGTGCAGGAGAACTAAATGAGTTGAAGATACCTGATTTGCCTCTGACATGACTCTTTGATTCATCACTAATGAGAGGACTTGAAAGTTCAGATACAACAGGTCCAGTGTTATTGAGCACAAGCAGTTACTAGCTCACCACAGCAGCCACTCTGAAGTACATGCCAACAGGGGTGAGTAAGTTGTTTTATCAGCCATGAAATCTCCACTTCTGCCCAAAATTCTGGGCACCAGCGATCCAAATAAGAGCCAGGTGACAGTTTCATGGTATATTTTGTTTATCTAATTATTTGAAGAAAAAAGTGAACAGCCAAGTCTGACTTTACAGTCGATCATTCTGGCAAATAAATTTCATGCGTTGTAAGACAAAACTATCAATGGTTGCTGTAATAATTAAAACAAAATGAAACACATTATACAACATAAAGAAGAAAATAAAACAGCAAAAATACATAGAATGATTTTAATTCCACCCTAAAAACACTTTTTACTTAAAATCTACCAAAAGTTAGCTGATATAAAACATTTAGAGGATGCATGTTTTTTTAACAAAAGCAAGATTTTCCATCTTCACTAGAAGAAATGGTCCCACTTCGGCAGCTGGGCTACTTTCAGCACTATTATCGGTCCCATCTAAAGTGCTCAGAACAAAGCCCCATTAAGAGCATTACAGTCATACAGGGTCTTGAACAGCATTATCCTTTAAAGTGACCAATGAAAAGCATGAATTTTCTATCTGAAATGATGCCTGAGGTAAGTTCACCATGTATTATACAAACATGCACACACAAACAGGCGGCCAGTTACACACACATGAATGTCAGCCACTTCAGTCTGACAGACATAGGAAGTACTGTAAAGTGCTTCAAGAGCTGCGTTTTGATTCACGGACTGTATTAAAAGAGAGCATTAAGCTGTATGGAGTGCAAGCCAAAAAGAAAGGTGCTTTTAGGTTTAAACCCCCATATAAAACGCTGACTGAAATATAACCATGGGCTGTTACTTTGAAAATCCTGCACCAGTAGATAAATAAAAATTTGACGCAGGGCTCCGAACCCCCTGAACCAATATATCGCCAAGGAAGCACTTTCACCATTTTTTTTTCAGAAATGTCTTTCGAGCTTGACATTCACAGAATATAAGTCTCATGAGCTGTGTCACTTTAATTTAAAATAGCTGAAAATCAAACATAATAAAGAAAACCCAATTTAAAAGTGAAACTTACTTGCGATCACAGATTGGCAGTTCTAGTTAAACACTCTCGCAGTAACAATTAAAAGTCTATCTTTTTTATGAATCATGCTTGCTGAGTTCTATACTTTTATTTCCTGACACACAGTCTTGTTTAAATTATAAGGGGGTGACAGACAGGCTTTCAAGTGCCATCATTTTTTACTGGCTGTGTAGATGAAAAAGACAGACCTGCACACTCTCGGCCTGATTCATCCCATCCTTTCACTTCCCTTGACAAGTGGCCTTCCTGTCTGTACTGCAAACTTTGTGCAAATCTCTTTGAGTGCTCCCTTTAGATTAAGCTTCCTGGCAAGGTAAACGCTGTCTCTCTCCCTCAGAACACTCTCAGCACCTTATTAAGCTGGACGCATCTGACAATGAAATAAAATCCTTGCACGATTGATCGTTTAGCATTTTTCCACAATGTGTAATTTATATTGTGAAACAAACATCCACAAATTGATATGAGAATTTTTGTGGCTTGCATATTTGCATTTTTAAGTTAAGAAAAAAGAAAAGAGTAAATTGTTGCCAAGTTTGGTGGCAACATTATCAACCAGGCATTTTATGGTATTTAATTGCATTAACTATCCAATCAAATTAGGCTAATTAGGCCAATATATTCCAACATATTCTTAAGACCAGAGCCTTAACTGGCAAAGAATAATATGTGAAGAAGGAAAGAAAATCATTTATATCCACTGGAATGACACTGACTATGGCACTGATTATGGTAAAGTGCTTAAAATAGTCAAAGGATGTGGGCTAAACTGGTAATTAGAACCCAAGCAAGGGAAACCTGGTCTGATGAAAAGGGACAGCATCCATCCCACTTTGGGTGGTGCACCTGTCATATAAATATAATGATTAATGTATTCATCTTAAAATGTAAAAATAAAGTAATGAGACCACAAAGTAGAGTTGGTTCTCTGAAATTTCCCTTCAGCTGTCAAGCCTCCAAAACACCATAGAGACCGTGTCTGCTCCCTGACCCCCTAAATTAAAGAAACGAAAAGCAAAATCAACAGATTCATATGGACCTAATAAAAATTAATGACTTCTACAACAGAACCAAAAACACAAACCAAATAAAATTAAATAAAAGAGCATTAGATCTCACTTATGAAAAAGTTGGGAAATGGTTTGATAGATGACCAAGCAATTATTTTATATTATCTCTGAAACCTTGGAATATATCAGCTAACAGCCTGGTTCAGTCATCTGTTCTGCCCCTCAATTCTAAATTATCCAATCCCTTCAACCCAGTAACACACATTCCTCTTTTGTTCTCCTAACTATTTCTGGTCCTTATTAAATGCTCATGCTCATGCTATTGGAGAATGATTATCATTTATATTTGCCCAGATTTACTAATGGTGTCTGCTGGACTAAAACATTTGGCACTAAAAAGCTGCTGTTGGTAAGCGGACACAGGCATTTCTATGGCTGGCCTTTTTCAGAGTTTCCCTTTCACAGAGCAAGACTTGGGGCGGACAGTATTTAAATGAACTGTGCGAACACAAGTTATTAAAGTGTGCCATAGGAAATTCTGCTGAATTTATGCTGAAAAAAGGTCACATTTTATTTTGCATCCATGTCTTATTTGGATTCAACCCGAATCTTTAGAACTAAGCTCCACACGTCTCCGGTCCTTATTGATACTGTTATTTTGATAAAAAAGAAAAGAACTGAACTCCAATAGTACTGAATGTATTAAATTCCATACTGGAATGCCTGTTAATGGGATTTAAACATGTGTTTTATGTGTGTTTGAATTGTAATGAGACCTGGACTTACACTGCATTATCTTTGTTAGTACAGTATTTACTTCCACATCAGGCCTGGTTGTTTTCAACCAACCAATTTATTCTGCTCTTCATACAATACTGGTGATCATTAATGGGAACTGGCTTTGCTGTATTTATAAATTACAATGAAGTGAGTAGATGATCCCCCCAGAACTTTAACCTCCCCCTGGGAAATTTTTGCAGTTGCATCATCATGCTAATTTGCTCCTCTTTAGTAAATCTGACTCATACCAAATATTCCAGTACCCCTATTAGAAACCATACAATCAGGATTTTTTGTAATTCATACAGTAAACTTATCTCAAGGACTCCTTTCATCTGTATAATAGACTATGGTGAAAATTAGGAACATCCTGTCTCAGAGTGATGCTGAGAAAATAGACCACCCATCTGTTAATTCCAGGTTGAACTACTGTAATTACTTATCAGAGGGATGCACTAATAGTTCTCTTAAAAGCCTCTACCAGATGCAAAAGTGAGAGAACTAACAATGACTAGCAGGACAGATCATTTTTCTACCCTGTTAGCTTCTCCTCACTGCATTCAAAACCCTTCTCACATACAAACCCTTAATGATGCTACACTATATCGCAAAGACCTCACTATATCATCTCAACAGAGCACTTTGCTTTCACAGTGCAGGCTTTCTTGTGGTTCCCCAAGTTTTAAAAAGCAGAACGTAAAGGACAGCCTTTAACTATTAGGTCCCTTTTCTTTGAAAGCAGCACCTTGTTTGGGTGCTTTTCAGGTGAGGCTTAAAACTTTCCTTTTTGATCAAGCTTATCTTTCGGGACGGATTAGGTGACCCTGCAAGGTTTCATAATTATATGGGTGCAAGCACACGCTGCTGGAGGAACTCCCATAATACACTGAGCACCTTTCCTCTACTCTCTTTTACTCTGCAGGCATTTATATGCCACTATTGCATGCTATTAACCTTGTGTCTTGTTTCTGCTGTAGTTTGTACTTTGTCCTCTGTCTGTTTGTTACTTTCTGGGGATATTTGGGAACATTTTTTAGTTGTGGTCTCCCTATGCTCTTCTTTTCTCTCTTTACTTCACCCAACTAGTTAAGGCAGATAGCCTGGTTCACGGGTTACTCTACATAGTATTGCAAGGTCTTTATGCAGTGAAAAAGTTATAGACAAGAAAAAAAAACATACTAGTTTTCTCCATTACAAGAACATTCAATAAACTCTTATGCAAGGGGGTGAATATAAAACACAAAGAGTCTGGCATTGATTTTTGCTAATATTTTGCATGGGCGAATGACGCACACTTCTATTGCTTCCTTTCAGCCAACGCTGTTGTTGTGTCTGTATTTTGTACCTGAAGGTACACACAACAGAGATCTCCTTTCTCCGAGGTTTGTCAAACAGAGACTTCAAATAAAGTATGCCCTTCAAAAAACAGGAAATCATAAGTCACAAAACAACTTCTGGAGTCCATCAGACACCACAGATTGATGGTGTAATCATCCAGTGGATTTCTCATTTAACGTCACGAGGTTTAGTTATTTTTAGTGTGCAGATGGTCAGCCTGCAGGACTCATCCGCCCCTTGCAACTCTTGTCCTTGTCTCCTGCTTGCAGTGTAAATGTCTGATAGATGTATGCAATGTATGGCAAGATAAAGACTCCGTTTCTTCCAGATGATGAAATGGAGTTAAAATTCTACATTAGATCTGGCTTGATTCAAACAGCTGTTAAACAGGTTTTTGAAAAAAAAAAAAAGGTTTCTTTTTGAATCAGTGCTTTTAACTGATGGAGCCACATCATCAAAATACATACTTCTGCCCGTAACTCTGTTTCACAATATCGCCAAAATGCTTGCAATCTTCTGTTCTCACAACATGTTTGTGCCGTCTCTACCCTTTTACTCTCTTTGTCGTTGAATGTGTCCAAACAACCAGAGACGTTGTGAGGGAGCTTCTGTTTTTGATGGGTAGAAACCTTGAGGAAGCAAGCAGGAAAATGATTTCCAATAGGAATCCACCCAGCTGACACACTTCAGCTGGCCCTTGAGGCGATCTGTTCATTTTCAGCAAACTGTCAATAGGGAAGACGAACCAGCTTTGCAATGCGTGAATGTCTACTCTTATCATTTCTTTTTATCTCAACTCTAGCAATTGATATTTGGTAATACATGATTCTCGTGGAGTTTTGATAAGACATCCAATATTTAGGTCCACACTAGTTGTTTGTTTGTATGAGAACACCCTGTACCAAATGAAATTGTTATTGCTTTTCCAGCACTGGTCTGTGGTAGGTAATGAAACTCTGGCATCCAATTCATGTTTCTGTTGCCTGTGGTCAGAACAGAACAGTCTGTGTGAATGTCTTGGTGTCTGGGATAACGGAAGACATCGTGGCAGTACACATCAGTAGGTTTCATGCTTATGGCTTGGTTAAAATGCAGGGGCCAGGACATTAAGTGATACAAATGAACACATTTACCTGTTCTGTTTATAGCAGCAATGCCGTCTGCACATAGGTTTACACCAGCAGACAAGAATTGTTGATTCCTTTTAGCGCTTTACAAAATCAGCACTGACATTCTGCAGGCATTTATTCATCATTGTGGAGCACAGGGTTGTATATTGACGTTCCAGATGTTTTTTCTGTTATGCTGCTAAAATAAATAAGTAAATTAAGCTAATATTTGTGGTGAAGTGAGGAGGAAGAGCTCAGTAGTCTCACAGCCTGAAGAAAGAAACGGCTCCAAAGTCTGGTGCTACAGCAGCAGATCTTGTATCGGTTGCCAGATTCCAGCAGGGTGAACATGCAGCCACAGATCCTCATTGATCAGGCCTTTGTTGAGCCAAATTTAGCTACTTTACTTACAGTATGTGATCAGTTCTACTTTTGATTTTGCTGAATGTTTTTGCCCTCTACTCCTGTCATTGATCTTTCAGTATTTGTTTTGTGCTCGTGAGTATAGGAATCTGAAAACATGGTGCCTTTTCATTTACAAATCTAAGTCTGTTTAAATGTCTGATTAAATGGGTTACTCCAAGTTCATGTTCATACAGAGATGAAGGCCTGTTGGCGCATTCCACATCTCAGATCTTTAAAAACAACACCCTTTTCCTCCTGTAAATGCTTGTCTTTGTCAACAGATGTATTACTGAGTCTATGCAGTCTGAGAAAAGAGGAAATACTTTTTCTTTAACCACATGAACTGTGTTCAGAGAACACTTCAGCTGGATCCATTTTACTGAAGCATCCTTGAATGGGATAAAAAAAAATGCAGCTCAAAGCTGCCGATCTCTTGCTACCGCTGACCCGCACCTCCTTGTGATTATATTTATGTTTATGTGTCAGGATGTGCCATCTTCAGTTCAAGTTTGATGCTCTACTGTAGCACTAGTTGTAAAATTGCAGTGGCAATGCACCAGGGATGCAGCAACATTAAGCAGTCCAGCAGCCCCATAATTATGGAAGATGGAAACCAAGAGCTAAGCTGAGTCAGGTGGCCTTGACCTGTGTGCTTGGTGCTTGCACTGCCGTTGGCCGTACAACACTAAAACAAAACCGCTACATGATTACAGATATGTATTATAAAGCAACATAAGAAAAGTTCAGTGCATTTTTAAAGAGTTCTATATAACACAAGACTATTAGCAAGTTCACTGATATAGTAAAGGTATCAGAGGTGAAATTCACTTGTTTTTATTATTCTAATAAACTAAATTTAAGCAGACTTCTAAACATCATCACAGCTACTAACAATCATCAACCACAAATTTTCTACAGTCATAGGGGACAAATTCAAATTCATCAACAAGTTCAGCTCCTGTCCCCATCCTATCCAAACAGCCAAAACATCTGCAAGAGCAACAAAAGTTTTAGAGATGCTGATGTACTACACTCTTTTCTTTCAGTGTATTGCATTCCAGTAGAGTTTTGCCAGGGATACACGTAACCATTTCTAGAGCTATATAAAAACCTGACAGAAGCATATGCTCTCCTTTAATCTAAGGTGGTATATTATAATACCCTGCTCATACTCAACACAAAGTTACACTAATGACACCACACCGCTGAGGCCCTGTGCTTTAAAAATGATATTTTTCATTGTAATTGGAAAGTTTTCTAAAGGCAGCATTTATTCATGTGTTCGTGTGGCATAGTAAACTACAGGCAGTGCAGAATTATTAGGCAAATGAGTATTTTGTCCACATCATCCTCTTCATGCATGTTGTCTTACTCCAAGCTGTATAGGCTCGAAAGCCTACTACCAATTAAGCATATTAGGTGATGTGCATCTCTGTAATGAGAAGGGGTGTGGTCTAATGACATCAACACCCTATATCAGGTGTGCATAATTATTAGGCAACTTCCTTTCCTTTGGCAAAATGGGTCAAAAGAAGGACTTGACAGGCTCAGAAAAGTCAAAAATAGTGAGATATCTTGCAGAGGGATGCAGCAGTCTTAAAATTGCAAAGCTTCTGAAGCGTGATCATCGAACAATCAAGCGTTTCATTCAAAATAGTCAACAGGGTCGCAAAAACCAAGGCGCAAAATAACTGCCCATGAACTGAGAAAAGTCAAGCGTGCAGCTGCCAAGATGCCACTTGCCACCAGTTTGGCCATATTTCAGAGCTGCAACATCACTGGAGTGCCCAAAAGCACAAGGTGTGCAATACTCAGAGACATGGCCAAGGTAAGAAAGGCTGAAAGACGACCACCACTGAACAAGACACACAAGCTGAAACTTCAAGACTGGGCCAAGAAATATCTCAAGACTGATTTTTCTAAGGTTTTATGGACTGATGAAATGAGAGTGAGTCTTGATGGGCCAGATGGATGGGCCCGTGGCTGGATTGGTAAAGGGCAGAGAGCTCCAGTCCGACTCAGACGCCAGCAAGGTGGAGGTGGAGTACTGGTTTGGGCTGGTATCATCAAAGATGAGCTTGTGGGGCCTTTTCGGGTTGAGGATGGAGTCAAGCTCAACTCCCAGTCCTACTGCCAGTTTCTGGAAGACACCTTCTTCAAGCAGTGGTACAGGAAGAAGTCTGCATCCTTCAAGAAAAACATGAGTTTCATGCAGGACAATGCTCCATCACACGCGTCCAAGTACTCCACAGCGTGGCTGGCAAGAAAGGGTATAAAAGAAGAAAAACTAATGACATGGCCTCCTTGTTCACCTGATCTGAACCCCATTGAGAACCTGTGGTCCATCATCAAATGTGAGATTTACAAGGAGGGAAAACAGTACACCTCTCTGAACAGTGTCTGGGAGGCTGTGGTTGCTGCTGCACGTAATGTTGATGGTGAACAGATCAAAACACTGACAGAATCCATGGATGGCAGGCTTTTGAGTGTCCTTGCAAAGAAAGGTGGCTATATTGGTCGCTGATTTGTTTTTGTTTTGTTTTTGAATGTCAGAAATGTATATTTGTGAATGTGGAGATGTTATATTGGTTTCACTGGTAAAATAAATAATTGAAATGGGTATATATTTGTTTTTGTTAAGTTGCCTAATAATTATGCACAGTAATAGTCACCTGCACACACAGATATCCCCCTAAAATAGCTAAAACTAAAAACAAACTAAAAACTACTTCCAAAAACATTCAGCTTTGATATTAATGAGTTTTTTGGGTTCATTGAGAACATGGTTGTTGTTCAATAATAAAATTATTCCTCAAAAATACAACTTGCCTAATAATTCTGCACTCCCTGTATAGTATGCCTGAGTTTGATGCCTCTACATATGAATAAGTCATATCCCAAGGCTGTTCATATTTCATCAAACATCCTCATCTATAATGGACACTTTGCACCGGCTGAGGCCCTCACCTGATAGGGGCTGTCTCATCGCCCCTGTCCAGCCACTCTTGTGGAGGGATGATGTACATACACCATAGACCCCAGTTGTAGCCGTGGGCGGCATTAGCGTACTGCTGCACCTCGAACGTGTTGTACTTGATGTTGTCTATGGCGGGCAAGATAATGCGGGTATGATCCTCCTTCATCCGGGTCAGAATAGGTTCAGACCTATGGATAAGAAAAGAGACAGGAGTTAAGAGCTGGCTTTCTGGATTAGGTATGCCGAAGATTCATTGCATAGTTGCAGGAGGTGAATGAAAAGAGTGAGAGGTGTAGAGTCTGCTACAGGGCAACTAACAGATGTGTGCATATATTCATTCTGTTCTGCAGAGGTTTGAAGGATTAATATTGCAAAAATACTGGTCAAAACTGACTGAATGGATGACTTAACTGAATATGAATGTAATGTGAAAAGCTGTGGATGTGTATGTGCAGGAAACCAATGCATTTAAATGTTAAACAAAAAGTTCTTTCGTCAACAGTTACAAAAAAATGCCAGGAGCAGCTACAGATAGCTGCAGACGCTGTCTCGACTTTTAAACCATTACCACACTGACATGCTTTTTCAGTGTCAATGCAGTTGGTAAACCAGCATTTATTCAACTTTAAAACCAATTTCCAGCATCTGCTTCCCTCTCCTGTTGATGATATGAAGTTCTTGCAAAATGAATTTTCTGCGTAACGACAAATGATATCGTATCATATTTGATATCGCTCACTCACGAAAATCCAATGTCAAATAGTGACACGCATTACAGAGAGACTCTTGATAGGAGCCTGATAAAACCAACCACAGCAGCTGAACAGAGACTCTCAGTCAGCTCCTGGGAGAAGCATCCACTCTTCTTCTTTACTTTCTTACCCTGTGCGGACGGTTGCAAGGTAGAGTCTGAAACAGCCCTGCTGTGATCTTCATCTCATGACTTTTTTTCTCCCAGGCAGTTTTGGCTGGAACATATTAAATGGACTACACGCTTTCACAGACTTTAAAAATCTTAAGGCAACATCGGGATATTAATAAGTGAGATAAAACCAATTCACAACTATCTTAGTTACAGCATATAAGAGAAGTTACATGATGAAGCTAAGACTCCAGTATGTCCATCCATCCATCCATCCATTCATTGATTTTTCTTCCGCATATCTGATTCAGGGTTGCGGGGGGCTGGAGCCTGTCCAAGCTGTCATAGGGTGAGTGGTGGGTACCCCACCACACTTGACATGCTGCAGAGCTAACACACAGAGACGCAAACATTCATGCTCACATTCACACCTACAGTCAGTTTAGAGTCACCAAAAGGCAGTTCTGGTAATAGTAAATGTAGTAATAGTTAATAGTTCTGTTATTATCTTCAAAGGAAACACTTTTCTTCTAAAGGAAATTAAGACATTTAGAATGATTTGACTCACTTGGTCTATAAAACATAGCACTGCATACCATGCAATAAGCTCTCCTTAGCTTGGCCATGGGCAGAACACAATGACAGTCATGTGCTTCTGGCCCTAGTTACATTTGTATAATCTTCCTATGCTGACAGACGATGTCCTCCATATTTTCAAAGGAGCACTTCATATGCTTCATATGCTACTTGGTTATGGGAACACTTTTCCAAATTAAAAAGAAAGAAAGAAAGAAAACAAAACCTGGCTGCAATCATTATTTGATAAATGCATGTCTTTAAAAAAAAAAAACCCAAAACACTCCCCTCTCCAGTCTTCTGACTGTCAGTTTCTTGGCCCTGACTCATGTCCTACTTCCTCTCTCGCCCTCTTCAAAAAGTGGAACTCATTCATCTTCCAAAAGCAAAATGACTTCTTATCACATGAAGGTAAAGGACAGAAACTACAGAGGGGAGTGATACGAATTGAACTGTTTTGGGTGACAAAATAATCCTTTAATAACTTGAAAGCCTTGTGATTGACTGGCCACCTGTCTGAAGTCTAGCCCACCTTTTGCCCTATGACAGCAGGAATAATCTCCACACCCCCGCGATGCTGAATGGGACAAGTGCTTAAGAAAATGGATGGTCTGGAACATACAGTCTTATCTGTATTTACTCCCAAATTATATTAAGTGTTAGAGAAACACGAGTTCCCTCATTTAATTTGTGACTTTACTGATGGATGTGGGTAAGTCTAACAAAATGATAACGTATTATTTAGCTTTAGAAATGGTGGTACAGACAAAAAAAGCTCTTTCATTTATTTTTTGTCTTCATTTTATTTTATACAAATATATTTTATGATAATATAAACCTAAGGAAACTTCATATCAACAGACATGACACTGGTGTCAGTGTTTTAATTCAGTTGTATTTAATGTAATGCCACAATGACAGTCATTTCAGAGTGCTTTATATTACATTAAATACACAACAGCATTAGAGAAAAGACCCCAGTGATCCCTTATATCCCATAATTTCTTACTCCTCTTGCCTCACCATCACATTTGCAACAACAGTTTTCAAAGAATTATGATCAGATCTCTTGAGAATGCATTAGGTGGTGGTGGAGGCACATGCTAGCACCTTTGCACAGCTTGGTTGTGTTGTTTTATTGTCTCAGATATGAAAGTCAAAAGTTTCTATTTAAGGCTTGAATCGGTGGGAGCACAGTCAGTCAAGTTTGTTTTCACTCACTTAGGCACCAAGGCTACTTGGTTATGGGAAAATAATGGTAGTTTGAGTCAAATGTTTGTCTCTTCACAAAATTAACCCTATAGATTTCAAACTTAAGCTTCCCCAGCCTTTGTTCCAGTGTGACGCCTTTCAGTTTTATTTTCAGTCTGATCAGTCTCCTAGCGATAACACTGCATAGGGGAGATGATCTAGGTCATTTGCGCTGTAATTTTTCATTAACACACAAAAAATAAGGTGCTCAGTAGTTCAAAGTGAAAAGTACCATTAATTAAATAAAAAATTCTGAGTACACTAAACTACAGTAGACAGTTTAAAAAACAAAAAATAAACAAAACAAAACATTTTCAACTAAATATCAGTTATGCTTCAGGGCCACTGTCTGCAACATACTACGGTTAGAAACTCTTTGTGAAGGCTGTCTCTGACAAAACTGCACACAGTGTTTGTTGGCTTTGGATGACCGTGCGGTCCCTGTCATGGGCTGATACAGAGGAGCAACCATACTCCTGTGTAAAAATATAAACCATAACCTGACTGTCATGCACTGGATCATTCAGATGTTAGAAGTTGGGGTCCATGATGCTGGAGAACACTTTACAGAGCTCGGTCATTTTCATATATTTATTGACTCGCAAACTCTGAAAGTCTGCTGCTGATCTCAGGAAACGGAGCAATGTCTCTTTGCCTATATGGAGATTTGCAGATGTGGGTCAAAGTGGGGCAAATTGCTGCAGATGATGTGCTGAAAAAGCTTGATATGAGGGAAGCTACTGTAATGGAACATCAAATATGTTTAAATTGCCAACAATTTATGCTCCTGCATATATATATATATATATATATATGCACAGCTGGGCAAATGTCTATATGAAAAATGACAATCACTAATTTCACTAATTATGTGTGGTGCCTTGTAGGCACAATGATAAAAGCTTGTTAATATTGCATAAGATACTGTAGTAGACATAACATATACAAATCATATAATAACAGACAATGCATTCATGCAGAGCTACATCTTCATTTTGATGACGTACATATGTTTCTACCTCTTCTTCTTTAAAGTATTACAAGAATAAAACATATCTGACAGGTAACAATAACTCTTATGTTCAGTGAAATTTGCATTGATTTTTTTTTTCCATTTAAATCATTTGATATTTCCAAGCCATTTAAAGGGTTATGTGTTCAATCTGATGATTCAGTCTCCAACTCACACATTTAACCTGCGTGAGTAAGAACAATCTTTTTGAAGGCTCAGATGTGCCGTACAGTGTTTGACTATGTAGTGAAACAAAGGCTTTGCTTTTACTTTGAAGACATTTTTACAGTAGCAGAACGCGTGACGTGCTTTGCTTGACATGTTCAGCAAAAGTGTTGCTCTGAGCACTTCCTTACCTTGGGCAGATCTCCCTGTCATTCCAACCTTTTCCATTCATCTCCTTCTGTCCTTGAGCTCCCACAACACCCTAACCCAGCCCGCACCTTCTTTACTGCTGGAATACACGAGAGTGATAAGATAAGAGACAGTGTGGAAATGAGGACACATCTGCTTTTGACAGACGAGGCTGTGTCATCCTCCTTTCTTTATCTGCTATCTCGTGTTCCTTACATTGAGACCGTTATTCATCCACATCGGTCCTAATCATGCTCAGTTGCAAATAGCAATGAGATTTTCCCTTCTACCAGTAATGACTCATCCAGTACAGCAAATACATGCTGACAACATCCATCACCGCTGGCTCCACAATGCCATTTCTTATATTCAAAACAGAAGTCCTCTTGATTAATGAACTCTTTGACTACTTGTCTTTCAGTGCAGTCTACACTTTTGTGGAGCTTCACACCAGGCTGTGCATGCATTTCAGATATTTAAAAAAAATCAAGGAAACACAATCTATTCATATCTACTTGATTTAACAACAGCAGCGTCACAGGATGTCTCATTATCTGTCCTACCTTTGTCCAGAATTGACGTAAAAGCCCCGCAGTCCCCCTTTCAAAGCTGCATTTTTTATTAAAAAATTTCAGATTAATGGATCTCAAATAGGGAACGATACTCAGGCAGAGAGTTATCAGATAATGGGATCTAACTACACCCTAAGAGCAGCAGGGTCCTAAGTGCCTAAAATAAGATCTTCTTTAATTCTGCATTAAACTCAGTGCTGCAGACCGTGTGAGCTGCCCTATAGGAGTAGCTTTTTTTTTTAAATTCAGTAACTTAAAAAGAAATGAGCCTAACAGACCCCTAGCAGAAAAAAATGATCTATTAGCACTGAGGTCTTTAAATCTGCTTTGAGTGAAATCTGTCAAAGTTCTTAAAACATATTTATCTTTATTTTGAATTGTTGTTTTTTTTATAACTGTGCTTTTACGATCAGGTTTCTCACTATTGCCATTGCAAATGCCAGCTGTGTTTTCTTATATATTATAGGAATTTTAAAAAATGTGTATTTCATCACAACACTTTAAAACCAGTTAAACTGACATTGCAGTATGGTACAATTTAGATCTGACAGTGCTAATTTGTGTTTGCTGTGTTATATAGGATAAAGAATCTAAGCCTGCAGTGCCTCTAGCCATCTTTAAGCGCATTAATCTTTAAATGTGCAGCCGTCCACAGTCCTTTCGCCTGGCTGTTTTACAGAGCAGCTCAGACATGCATATGTAGAGTAGATATTAATATTGGGCCAGTCTCCTGCCTCCAATAAAAAAAGATGCAGGATTCAAAGAAGGGAAAGGTAGCCATGCAGAATTTAAATTCATTACAGGGTCGAGGCTTTTTTGAAGTAGATAGCGGGATGCAGAGGCATGAACTGGAAAAGGATCAAGGCGCAATGTTAGATTCCACACCACTTCTAAATGCATTTGCCGAGGACGTGGTTGATATGATACAAATGTAAAGGCAGCATAAAGCCCTGTCTTTTCAGTGCTTTTTGGAGGTTTGCCTGGCCTGTGCTCTGTGAAGCACTCAGTAAGGCTGCAGCCTCCTTTCTCATCTCCAGACAGATATAAACACTGAGCCACTGCCAGACGCTGTGAGCGAGAGGAAAAACATGATTTACTTTATCTAAAAAAATATTTCCCCAGCCTTCAAGACCTCTGGAATTTATGTACCATTGAATTTAATATAATACCACTGCACCTGCATGGCATAATAATAAGCAGAAGGAGTTCTGTGAGATTACCAAAGGAGCCAATATCAAATAAACATGTGGCAAATATTACATAATTAAAAATTACAAGAGGATTGTTTAATCCATTCCTTAGCGTTCTGAATTCTGCCAGTTTGTCTCTTTCTTACAAACACTCACCAGGTCACAGTGCAGCAGAACATTCAACATTCATCAAAGAGTTGCTTTCTGAAGCATGTATTTCATTACAACCTCCCTGCATCGACAACCTTATCTCCAGCGCACACTTACGGGGAGCTGCTGCTACGCTGTTAATCATTAATCGTTAATAATCTGAGATTGCAACTGTGCAAGGGACTTCAAAACCAAATAAATATCAATTTCCTGCCCTCCGCAACCGTTTGGTTGAAGTATGGCATACAGTAGGTTCTAATTACAACATGTTCCCCTTTTCTGCTATCAATCCTGTTTATTTACATAGCACGGGGAAGGAAATTGGTCCTTTTTGGAACCCAATGGACAACGGCTGCCCAAAGGATGGATGGTTAGAAACTACAGGAGAAGATAGACTGCGAGCATTAAGCCGGTGCAAAACCGCATTAACCACAACAACGATTTCATATCCTCATATTAAAGCGGCGCAAAGCCACAGAAATCAGACTCCATCGCTCTTGTGGTGCAAAACGTTTGCTTATTAACTCCTGAAAAACAAGTGCTTCACCAACTTTTTTTTTTTACAATCTTCCTTTTACAAAGCTGAAAAAAAGACCTGACACCACATCATTTCTATCAGTCGTGAGCACTCACGGTGGAAGTAAGTAATAAAAAAGCCTTGAATGTGAATTTTAGAAAACTCTAGTTTGTTTTTAATCCCCATAAATCATGTTTATTCACCTCATATTTTTCTCCTGGTCACCCCCCCACTCCCACCCCTGCAGCTGCTTAATGCCCCCCGTGTTTGAGAACCACAGTCATAAACCAACATGCTGTGAGGGAATGGGAAATGACTAAGTGCGTGATACAGCATGATACAATTATGTTTGCTTAAACCCAATAATAAGTTATGCGAAGTAGCAATACATTTCAGCTGCGAATGTACAGCACCTCCAGGGAATACCACGCCAATGAATCACAGCGATGCAACTAAGAGCTGGCAGCATTGTCTCTGGCTCTGTATGCATAGGCACTGTGTACAAGGTCATTGAGGGATATTCACCACAACATCTAGAGGAAACATCCATCTCACTTATCACTGTATGTGCCATAGTGAATAATCACATTATGATAAACGGCTTCTCTTCCGTTTGAACAAACAGAAAGTGTAGATACCGCGAGTGAATCTGAGTAAGAGAGTGCATGATGTTTGCAGGCATACAGTAGATAATAAATGCACACACTCTCTCATACACAAAGAAATCTAAGCGGCGTGAGCAAGCTTGTTGAAGTTGGCTGTCATCTCTTCAGTTGCTATATTCCTTTATCCTGCAACTACTACTAAAAAAAAAAAAATCACAGGCATTCTGCTCTACTTTCCACCGACTTCTGTAAATAACACTTCATGCAAAAAGCAAAAACCGGGGCTGCAAAATAAAACAAAACTAACAAAACTACAGCTGCAGGTTGTCAAAGGAAGACGGAGGTGATACATCGGTGAAGGTGTGTGGAGCAGAAAGAAGAGAACGTCGCACGGTGGCAGCAGATTGGCCAACATGAACAAAATATGCTGAGGTGGCTTTGGCATGTGGAAGAGGGACGGATGGAGAGGAGGAAGCCTACGCGGAGGTGAGTGGGGTATGTTGCATCAATGACAGGCAAGTCTACTTCTGAGCAAGAACAGATGGGGAAGCAGATGAGGGAACCACTGGGGTGTCAGTTATAATCAGAAATGCACCTAGGCATTGATGCAACTTCCTTTGTGAGTGCTGTTTGCTGCCCGGGTCACCTGCGCCGTGCCACTTCTGGGCACATAGTTCCCATTTGGGCTATAAATGGCCCGTCAAGCTTCAATAACCACGGCTTATCAAGTCATCTCTTGGTAAAGGTCCCTTTGATTGCTGACTAATGTTGTGGTGGGATGTTTATAGGTCAGGCCCACTCTGACCTTTAGTGCTTTAATTTCATCTTAATGAAGCAAAACAGAACATTCTGATTACATTATGCCAGTTTACAGAATAAGCACACAAAGTTCCCATGTCTTTTATTATAAAAGTTTTACTTGTGAGCAGAGAAAATTTACTGGTAGTATAATAGAAAGTTAATATTGGAGTTTATATTTGTTCTAAAATAATCATCATACTTCCTTAAAAATCCTTAAAAGCAAATTCATAAGTAAAGCTTAACACAGAATCACATACTGTAGTAGTAAATGAGCCCAAGAAATAAATAATGATTTTTAAATGATCATCAAAATCATCACATAAAGAAAGACGAGTTTTAAAATGCCGTTTAAACCAGAA
The DNA here is from genome assembly GCF_013358895.1 of Oreochromis aureus. Lineage (NCBI taxonomy): Eukaryota > Metazoa > Chordata > Actinopteri > Cichliformes > Cichlidae > Oreochromis > Oreochromis aureus. The sequence goes on from NC_052953.1 coordinate 29,384,579, forward strand.
TGACATAGAAACAATGTGCTGCATAGTCGATTGGATAAACGCAAAGATGATCTGCAGCATCTGTGGCAAGTGAGACAAATGGGCCATAACAATAGCAAAAACCCCAAAAAGAAACAAATTCAATTGTAACTTTGGGCACTTTGTTACAGCAGCCTGTCACAAACACACATCACTTTTCCAAACTGAATCGTGAATGTAGATTTTGATCCATCATGCAGTACCATCTGGAAAAGATCTGACTGGAAACAGCTTCATTTGTCAGTGTGACTATGATCCCAAACACAGTGCCAATGCAGTAAAAGCATGTATAACTGGAAAAACGCACAACACTATCAGCCATGGATTGACCTCCCCAGAGCCCGAACCACAACATTACTGAAGCAGTTTTGGATCATCTTGACAGAGAATGAAACAGAAGGCAGCCAGCATCCAAGGAAGAACTTTGAATATCCTTCGAGAAGCCTGCTTAAAGAAACTACAAGAAAGATGGTCTACAAGAGTTCAGGCTGTGTTAAAGAATAAGCTGGTCATACTAAATACTGACTGTCAGGCTTGTTAGAGTCCTGTTTTCATCAGTTATGTCTATTATTATGTCAGTTTTCATCTTATTTTAAAGCGAACAGTGACGTCTGGAGAGAAGAAGTGAAGGAGTATTTACTTGATTATATATTGCTTACATTTATTGTCCTAATTCTGGAAGCATTACAGTTTCTTGAATACACTGGAAATATCTGAATGTCATAATTATAAGCAAGATTTGACTTATTTGGCAAATTTTGGGAGGTTTGATCAACAGTTCTGTTGATTGTAGAGACATGTGCATAATTTCTTTGTGTTTTTCTTTCGACCAGTTTATGACTAAGAAGAACTGGTGTGACAACTGTCACAAATCTGAATAGCACTTTCGGATGTGTTTACATTTCTTGCATCTATTTAGCCATAAAGATCGAAAAGCATTCAGAGATGCTGTAGACTCAGTCTTCTGCCATCCTCCTCATCTTCTTCCTTGTCCCTTTCTTGACTCTCAGGCAGCTTCCAGGGAACAAAGCTTCATCTTCCGACACTGACGGCATGACAGGCTCAAATTAGGTGCCAATTACATCTTTTTGAGTTACTTGTTTGCTGTTAAACTTAAGCAGCAGGCAGACATTGGATTGAGACCCCCAGAAGTAATTTCATATCGCAAAATGAGCCCAGAGCCCGCAAGTAAAATAATTTTGAAATGCACAACATTTGAGCTACCTCTTTAATTACACTCACTCTCACATTTCACAGTGTTTGACTCACTCTCACTTGTCGTAAGTGTGTATTTGCTCGACAGGTAAAGCCATATTAGCCGGGCTGTCTTTTTATCCAGCTCTAACCAAAAGTGATTCTTACAATTTAAAAAAAGGAAATGCAAAAAGGCAAAGGATTACCAGCTAGAAACCCTTCTGCATAATAAGCACCATTGTCCTGAAAACACTGTCTCGGTTAGAACCTCGCCTGGTGTTTTATCAGAACGCTTAGATCAGACCAGACTGCATAATTGAGTGATAATAAATTTACATGACATCCCTCTGTTCTAAAAAACATAAAAAGCAAAGCACAAAGGTAAAGGTGAGAGAGGACAGAGAAACGGCTTAGACCTTTTCAAGTTAAACATGACCTTACCAGCCGGTGTTGAACTCAACGTGAGCGTCAAAGAAGCCGACGACGGGAGCCGTGGCCGCGTTCCAGCCGTGTATACGGGCCCGGATCAGACCCTCCCTCTTGCTGTTTCTCACAATCTTTACGAGGCCCGGGTAGCGTTTGTTCACATACTGATCCAAGTTGAATTTCAGCTCCACTGGAAGACAGCAGATTAGAGAGAGCCCTCCTTTAAAAGACACCCACATGACAACAGGAAAGCATTAACAAGGTAGCTGTAGTCAGTGATTTTTTGCTTAAAAAATCCCTTCTTTTCCCTTTTAGAGTGTTTAACTTTTAGATTACACCTAAAGAGAAATAGTGATCAACAAAGGTACATGAAAATGCAATCAGTTATCCATATTACTCACTAAAAAAGCCATTACTTTTCTTTACTAAGTACTCATCAGCAAGAGCAATCAGCAGCATTACTTTCTTAGCCAACCCAGCTCTCATCAAACACACACCTCATCATCTCTGAATTTGAAGCTTTATCCAGTGATTCATGAATGTGTGCTTATCAGTGACTGAGGTTTGCCAGCTCAGTCAAACAGAGAGACACAGAGCCTAACAGAGTCCTGCCCATACCACCGGTAAAGACAACTGATCACCCTCTAGTGACTTTACATGTGGTCATGGTGCCTCCTGGTCGATTAATGATGGGTCTGTCTAGCACAACCCCTCGCTGGAACGAGACAATTCTACTATAACAGCAAAAGCAAGACGCAAGTCATCAAAGTTCTTTGTGTTACTCGTGCACGAGGGAGACCCGACTGGAGCCGAGTGTCGTTCCGCTCACTTGACCTCTGTCGGACTCTCAGCCAGGTTCCCTGTAGCGCTCCTTTTATTGTGGTTACATGAATATGCATAGGTTCATCAACATATGACATCTTACATAGATATACATGTGAACAGAGAGTACCTGTACCTACTACAAAGAGTCTGTGTGTACGTATAGGTATGTGTGTGTGTGTGTGTGGGGTCAAGATGTGACCCCATGAACAACTTCCTAAACCTGCTGGCCTGGAAGTCCAGCAGTTCATCTACACAAGAGGCGCTTATACTAAAACAGACATACATGTGCTTATCATACCATAAAACAATAAAAGAAGGTACGACCTCTCTAATGACCCCAGGATGTGTGTGTATGCCAGAGTGCTCTGGGATGCACACAGAGTCTTTGCAGACTGCTAAGGATCAGACATCCTATCATTATGCAATCGATTATAAAACTAAGCGTATATAAGTAAATATTTCTAAGCATAAATGACAATCCACAATGTAAACCTGTCAGTTACTTCTGCTAGGAGACCAAAAATATCAGGAAAACATGATTATATACCTCCTTCATAGCTCCAGTGTGGTATGATGTACTACAAATGGGACTAAGGTACCCAGAACAAAGTCTGTATGAGCTGAAAAACTGAGCATAAGTGCAAACGAGAAATACGACCCGAGGCATCAACAAGAAGAAGAGGGAAACATCTGGGATCCTGACACTAAATGTCTACTTGTGCAGCAAGCAGTTTGTCACCAAGTCAAATATCCAGCTGTCAGTTTTAGTTTCCTGTACTCTCCAAGTTAAACTGAAGCATTTTCACATCAGTGTGTACTGGAGTGAAATTTGGATAAATTCAAAAGGCTGTGAAATACATTAGCTTTCTTACAGCTAACTCCATAATGTCCGATTCTGAAACTGCTGGGACTCTGTGTAAAAGGGAAATAAAACCAAAATGCAATGAACTGCAAATTTCATCAACACATATTTTATTCAAAATATAACTCAGAAAACAGATCAAGTCTTTAAACCGAGCAAAGGTACAATTTTAAGAAAAAATATAAATTCATTTTGAATTTGATGGCAGCACGAAAGTTCCGACTGAACTATGTTTACTGTGTTTACCGCTCTCATCTTTCAGCAACAGTCTGCAAGTGTCTGGGAACTGAAGGGACCAGCTGCTGGACTTTTAGACGAGGAATATTTTAAGCTGGTGAAAGGATCTGACTGCAGGTGGGAAAGTTCAGCACTCAGATTCTTTTAGTACGAAGCCATGTGTTTGCAAAATCTGCACTATGCAGCAGTATGTGGTCGTGCACCATTGTCTTACTGAAATATGCAAGTCCTTTTCTTAAAAAATGCCGTACAGCACATCTAGATGCTTTTCTAGATGTGCAAGCTGCCAATTGCATAGGCATTAATGCACCTCCATATGACCGATGAAGGACGCTTCCGAAATGACTGCTGATATTAAGCTGGATGGCCTCTCTGCTCTTTAGTCTAGATCAGGGGTGCCCAATCCCAGTCCTCGAGAGCTACTGCCCTGCAGCTTTTAGATGCGTCCTTGTTCCAGCACACCTGAATCAAATGAATGGCTCGTTATCAGGCCTTTGCCAGACTTAATGGCATGCCGAATTGGTAATCCAACTATTTGATTCAGCTGTGTTGGAGTAGGGATGCATCTAAAAGCTGCGGACTGGGACTGGGATTGGGCACCCCTGGTCTAGATGATGTGTGCATGTTTTCCAGAAACACACGACTTCTTCTTTGCATGCAGGGCTTTAACCAGCTTTTTTGAATTTCTGGAAGTGTTCCTGAGCCAGCGCTGATTTCCTCAACAAAATCATGCCTGTTTATAATGTCTCTTGCACACAGAGATTACTCCAGATGATCGTAATCTTTTGATGATATTATGTGGATGATGAGATACTCAAAATTTTTACAATTTTTATTTTGAAGAATATTATTTTGTATTTTCTCCTTAGAAACTCTCCTCTCTAGGAGCATTTACTTCTCCAGCCTTTTGCTGCTCCTGTCCCAACTCTTTGAGATGTGTTTCTGCGATCAAATTCAAAACAAGCCAATAATTATTTTTTCATGAAATAGTAAAATTTGTCAGTTTAAACATTTAATGTGTGTTCTGTGTTCTATTGTGGGTTTGTGAGTCTCGGCACTTTCCTATGATAACATCTGCTATAACTACAGCTATTTTGTGAATGTCTCTTTATGTTATCTGATAAATGATATTTATATGAATAAAACTAAACTGAGGTGAATCATTCAGAACTTGAAATAAAGTTTAAAGCTTCACCCAACTTAACGCTTTTGAAAAAAAAGCTCAGTTTTCTTCAGTTGTATTGCTTCCATTAAAGCATCTTTTAGAGGACAATGGTGGATTTGATGTACTCGTTAGAGGCTTATTCAAGAAAATCAACTTGCAGCCATTGCTGACCTGCAATAAAAATGGCTGTGTCGGGATACCAGCAGAATATTGCTTACTTAAAAGCATTGTAGGCTTTCTCAGCATCAAACCATGGATACACTAAAGGTTTCAAAGCAGACAGGGCACAGCAATCTAAAACATTTAGTCTGATAGAAACTTGATCAGTGGAATCCAAAGCGTAATAAGACAGACCAAAAGTGGGTACGCCATTAGAAGATCAATACATCAAGCTTTGATCATTGATACAGAATTTGCAAACCAAATACAGGAAGAATCCAGAAAGTCAAAGTTCTGTCAAAAGAAAAATGTCTGATAGTGGTCTGAGAGGACGAAACACAAAAAAGATCTGCTTCAGATTCCAAATAAGAACAGTAAAAACCCTCTGCTTTGCATCTTTGTGAATAAGGATTTATAATGAAGCAGAACACTGATTCTAAGCATACTAAAAGCATGCTTCCATTCAAACAAAAGGGGAGCATATCAAACACAAGAATACTTAGAAATTCATGTTAAATTTTCCAGTAATTTTTTCATTTAATTAGAAACTGCTGGAAAACATGAGCTTTTCCTTTAATATTCTGTATAGATTTATAAGTACATTCACTATGTTAATGTTGTGTATTTCTATTCTAGTCACATGAGACCAACTTAACGATTTCTATACAAGTTACTGTAGTCCTAAGGCATTCCTCATCGCAAGTCTTTATTCCAACTGGATTATAATATTGTCTCTGCTCTGCTTTCCTCTCACGGATGAGGCTGACTGTCATCACTGGAAACAAAGTTTGATGGGTAAACAGCCAGTTGTGCAAATTGCTGTCTGTGTTTCGTCGGAGGATAGATGGCTGTTTGAGCTTCTCCTCTGGGTTACTGCTGAGCGCTCCACTTTCTGAGGGAGAGATTAATAAGGAAGCGTGTGGCACATCGGCTCTGAACAGCATCCACACCTAGCTTCTGACTTCAGCTCGCAACATAAATCAGCCGGTGAAAGTATAAAAAAAAATGGAAGTCTAATCCCCCGTGTGTCATTGAGGAGACATAGTGAAGGATTGTCAGGAGTCTTTTTCTAGCTGAAGGTCTTAACATACAGTGGTGACTGCTGCAGGGAGAGAGGGTGAATTTGCTGGTATCCTACTGGCCCTCGAAGAGACAGAAAAAAAGGCATGAGCATTTAACACTAAATTAACCTGTAATCCCACTGACTGCAGTACCTGCAGACCCCTGAGGCTTTTTTCCATCATTTTAATTTCCAAGATTTTGTCATTTAGTTCCTAATGACTTCAAATCATTCGTTTCTAGTTCTATTTTACATATTGCTTTTTAAAAGTACCGGTGTACTGAGGTCCTAGGGGACCCCAGTCAAAAGTATCCAATTTTGGAGATTTAATAGATGCCCCTCATATTTGCCACGGGTCCTAGCTACAAAAGAAAAAGAAGAAAGAAATCACACTCAGAAGGAGCACGGGTATTCTTTCATTTTGTAGACAGATACAGATGCATTAGATACAACTTTCCTAATAGGCAATTTGCGAAATTGTCTAAGCTAGATTAATGGTGTTGTAGTCCATGTGAACACTACATCAGGTAAGTAAGCAATTAACCAGAATTTGAATGACCATTTATTACTATAAATGTATTTAACAAGGGTGCCATGGTAACAAACTTTGAAGGCATATAAAAATACTAGTAGTTTATACTATTGAGGCTTTGCCCCTGCTCTTATTTTGACACCATTGGTACTATTATGAGTACTTTTGCCACTACTACAGCTACTACAGAGAAGTCATCTGAAGCATTTTCTGTAAAATAATTACTTTTTAATATTTGTGACTGTGATGACATCTTTTCTGTTTTTGAAGTTGCGGCGGGGCGTGGTCTGCGGTGCCGCTGCAAGGGAGGTAGACACACCTGGACAGCATCTGCAATCATGCCTCGCCGGCATAAAAACCTGTGCTGTCTGTCTGTGGTTGTTGTTGTTGGTGATGTGTGCGGCTAATCTGGAAAGTTGCAGCTGGTGTGTATACAGCAGCCGACTTAATAAAGCAAATATGCTGAAATCATTGAACTGTCATCGTGTCTGCAGTGGGTCATTTACAGTAGTAAACTGCTTGAGTACCTCCTCTGCTGATGACATATATGAAGTGGTCGTTTAGAACATTCATCCTGACAGGTTAAGATGATGTTGATTAATTTTAGTCAAAATCAGCTTCTACTGTTTGACATTTTCAAATCACTCAAATTAAAAGTTGAGAGAAAAGTCAACGATTTTTTGACTCTTATTTTTCCCCTTTATAAATCGGTAATGATGGGCACCATGGTGGTGTAGTGGTTAGCTCGTTCTACCCAACATCAGGGCCTTTCTGGGTGCAGTTTGCATGTCACGTGTGGGTTTTTTCCAGGTACTCCGGCTTCCTCCCTCAGTCCAAAGAGGTTAGTGAGGTTAGGTTAATTGATGATTCTATACTGGCAATGTGAGTGCAAATGGCTGTCTGTCTCTCTGTTCCAGCACTGCGACACGCTGGCGACCTGTCCACAGTGTACTTGTCTCTCACCTTATGGAAGCTGAACTCTGAATAAGATAACAAAATGGATGGATGGAAAAGTTAACGATTAAGGAGCATCGACAGAAGAGGAAATGTGTTTGCTGTGCATCACTTTGCAGTAGTTGGTCCCTAACCACTGCCTAGATAGGTGCTGTCTTCAGTGTATTGAAAGGTTTACTTGCGATACACCCACTCCATGTAGCCAGCAGTTACTGTGCCTGTCATCTGTTGAAGGTTGAATGCTGACATTGACTTTCTGTGGTCTCTGGCCACTGCTAGTCACTTTCTGTGTTGATACCCTTTTAATGTGTCCCAAATGGTAAGAAGCATTGCATCCTGCAAAAGCTGGACTTAGTAAAGTTTGACTTTTTCTCTTTCATCTACTTTTTATCCAGCTCTTTAAAGGATCACAAAGGGATGGATACAGATGAAAACGTTGTGGGAATTTAATAATAACATCACGTAAAATAATTTATGAACTATAAGGTTTGTAGGGTTCATCTTATTGCATTTAAATCAGTCACTGTTAGAAGCTGCATTGTAAAGCACCTCAGCAGCTTAGTTCTGATTGCACCCATAGCAGGTTTCGGACCTGTGCAGTGAGGCTCCTTCATCATCAGTCTACCCTGCAGCTACAATACAATAAAAGCTATTAGGGTGTAATAATTACTAGGCTTTGCTGGAAAGAAGAAAAGTTATGGGAGTCTCTCTGATCCTTGCAAATAAAACGCTGGAATGCATCCATCGGAAGAGAGTAATGGAGCTGGGAATACATTTTAAAGTACTGGCAATGCAACATGGCAGAGGATAACTATCCATCATACTCGAATTTAAATGAATACATACTCTACTGTGCAAGGAACACCATGAATCCCTGGAAGTCATGGGAGATTATAGAGTGCTGTGTTAAGGGTGGATGATGAAGTGTTACTGAACATTCCTTTTAAACCTGAACATTCACTCCTTCCTGCTGTCCAAAGAGATGTCTAACTGGCAGTCTATTAAAATTAACCCCCAGGATTTTCTCCTCCAGTAAGACCAGCCTCAGAACACCTCTTAATTATGTTTTTGTCTGGCGAAGTAAAATGATCACCTTCAGAGGAACGAGATTTACTTGTGCAACACAAACCACAGGCCACATTCTTTTAACTCTGGATTTATTGACTTGTCTCAGACACTGATCCCTGAACAGGCCAGATATTGATCTCTCTCATCAATCATGAGCAGAATAGTAAAGGTACCTAATGGGTAAACTGGCTCACCACAGGTAATGTGATGATGGATTAAATATTAAAAAAGGAATCATGTGCTTGTCATCCTGACACGAAAGCTTCCAGCTGAAACGCTGCGTCAGAGTACAGTACAGTTCTTCACTGTAAGTGGAAAACGTTTTCGTCACACACTTCAGAGTTGCAGAAATGATTTGTGCCGCGGCATGTCAGCAATATTGAGGTCACCCACCTCTCGTGCATTTATTGGGAACAGCATGACAGTAAACTGGTTGGTGTTTGATCTTTTCCTCCTCTAACATACCTGATCTTAATGTCTGTGCATCTGCTTCATTTAAAATTCTTATTGCTCAACATCTTGCTTGATTTTCTCTGAATAACTGACAGATAAATTGCTAGAGATACCGTAGAGCTTGTTTGCTGCAAGCAATGACTGAAAGCTGTAAAAGTTGTAGAAGGCAAAATGCTTTTTGACGTCGTTAGGGGAAAAAAGTCTGCGCTAATCTTTCAATATATTGGAAGTGAAATTAGAGGGAACTAGAGTCCTGTAGCTACTCTAGGCTCTGAAATCTGGATTTAGAAAGCCTAGCCAGTTTTATCAGCCCAGACTAAAAGGGTAAAAAGGTTAACACAAGAAGTAAGACGTGGTGCGATGGGCCAGAGTTTCCCCTGAGAGAGCACGATTCCAATCCCAGGTTAACCCAGTAACACCTGAACCATGAAACAAAGAACAATTCAATTTTTTGAAACTGAATTGTTTCTTGAACCTTCTATTAAAAAATAAATATTTAAGCATCAATTTGCATATGTGAGTTTTAGTTGGAATCATTTTTGCATGTATTGCTTAAAAATTTATTGAGCAATTTCTTCATGTTTTTGTCACGAAAACAAAAATTAAGCTGATGACGCAGAGGTCTCAAAGACTCACAAAAGATCACGTCTTACACTTGGGTAAGACTAAAGTCAGGCGTATGACTTATTTTAAACAGGAAAAAAAAAAATCCATTCACACCTTCACCACCATGTATTATTTAGGACAGTTTCATTAATTTTTTTAGGTTCCCAGAACTTAAAAATCTTTTGGAAACTTGGTGGTGCTTATTTAAGATAACTACGTTAGAGCGACTTGGCTATATCACGATACAGCCACGATACACGATATATATCATGATGTGTTTAAATAACATTCACAAACAAATGTTATTTTGAAGCATATAGTGTTTAAAATTACACTGCTATACTCATTCAAATTGACCATTCCATATTTGTTTTCTACTCTGAATACAAAAAATCAGAATGAATTGAAACATTTTTTAACCATCAGCTGCACACAGATGTTTTCACAAATGGCAGTATTGTCACAATAAGTCTCTATCTGTGGTTTTAACAAACAAATAGCAACAGAAAAGGACATCAAGCAATAATTCATGAAACAAAATAATATTTTTGCTTGTAACATATAAGAATTATAAAACAAAAAAATGTGGTGACCTCAAATTACAGAAAGAAAGTCTAGATGGTGACTATAAAAACGACTGACCAAGAACAATCACAGGCGTCACAGCTGGTTTATTTAACATTTTCTGTGATGTGTGGGGAAACGTTGATATGCAGAGTTTAAAACAGTGATAACTTTTCAGCTGGTGGAAGAAATTTGCTACCTTTTGCAGCAATAGTTTCAATAGAATATAACATGCATGGCAATTTATACTTGACGGTTACAATAAAACCATTTGAACCACCATACGTGGAAAAACTTGCGATGCATCGCGTATATTCGATATATCGCCCACCCCTTTTTCTGATACTACTAGATGCAGTTAATAAAGAAATTGGAGTTGTGCATTGTGCGAACTATTTTTCTTATTCGTATATTTGCCTGTATAAGGCAGTTTCAATCCTTTGCTGGTGGGAGGAGCTTAGAGCAGAAAAAGAAGAGCTGCAGGAGGAAGGCTGTTTATCTTTCTATTTTTCTAGATTTCTGCTTCCTGCTGCAAATTTAACCAAAGAAAACTCTTGTTCCTTAATTATTTCTTGCAAATGAGGACTCGGTTCCATTCAAACAAAAAGAAATATACAAGAAGGAATAAATGAATTGTATATTCAATTGAATGTGCATTTTCTTTCCGTAATTAATTGTCTGTGAGAGGAATTTCTTGCTCTTTGCTAATGAGCACGCCGTCTGTTCTAAAGCTTAAATCTGATTTAATGTATGCAACGTTTTAAGCAATTCAATATTGACTTGAAATTTATATTACAAGCTGTAATCAACATGGCTTTCAGTTTATATCGTGTTTTCATTATATGAATCATTAAGTTATCAATTTATGGTGGTATCTGCTGGAATTTAATACTGTAGGCCTCATTGAGTCTTTCCTTGCTACTGGTATTATGAACAGCTATGAACTGGAGTCATCCTGACTGACACACACAGCCACAGCTCATCAATGGGGAAGGGTAAATTTAGTACAGCACACTAGAAGCAGTGCTACCTGTCATCAAACAAATGTCACAGTGAAGAAAATGTGTCGCCGAGGCATTGCAAACATGTTTCCTGTGTGTGATTCATTACTCCAGGAGTGGCTGTGCCTCAGTTCATTTCACTGAGTTTTACTTAAATGAGCAGGGACAGTAAGAGGCAGCCACTAAAGGTCAAACAGTCCAGTCCGCATGTTAATTTTCTAATGTCACAGCACCGCAACTCCCAAGACACCGCTCACACATCTGCACAAATTATCATCAGTGTTGGTAAACATACACTAAGAGGAGCTGATGGATGCGATAATGACCTGAAACTGACCTTTCATCACAGATGAATGAGGCAAGTGGTCAATTAAAGCACAGTGCAGTCACATGCTGTTAGTCATGTAGTGTGATGTCTGTAGACTAACATTCACCTCTTTTACAGCAGTTTTAATTTCTCCGTTTTCCTGCGTAGACACAACTTTATCGTGACAGTTTTGACAAGCTTCCATTCCTGCAGTGGCCACAATTCTGGGGTGAAACAACTTGGAATGGGATGCCGGCTTTATGTTTTGCTACGTTATGTTTGAGCCAGCATTCATTACTTTTTTGCTGAACCGTGCGAATGGGCCAAAAAACAATAAAGGTGAAGATAAAATCAAAAGAGTGAGTTGAATACAAGTAAAACTCCAGGACTGAGGGGAAATGTAATGTTGAATCCATGCAATGCTTTATCAGTCAAAATGAATGATTATGAATGGATAAAAACATTGTAAACTCATATTTTATTACTTCACAAATACATAATTGATTTCCTCTTTTGTCCTTATTCCCATTAAGGTAATTGCTTCAAAATTAGATTTTTTGAAGGAGTTCTACACGTAGCCATGTACTTCGAAATGCAACCTAATTATGTATTTGTTTTGCAAATGCTGCTGACTGACTGGCTGCATTAATGTGTCCTACCGTCTTTAAATGAGAACCTTAAAGAAGAGACAGCTAACACAGGCAGGTGCTGGACCAGAAACAATCACACTAGACAAAACAGCAAGTGGAGACTGTGACATGACCAGAACTTGCATTATCGATGCCTTTGAAATGGTTACTTTGAAGATGTTGACCAGGTCTGTGACCATTCACCAACATTTGCAGTGTTCAAAGCAACTTTGGTACTTCAAGATGGTGACAAAAACGTAGTCAGCCTGCTACCAGGGCCATCAGTTTGCAATTGAATGTAGTCAAGTTGGCAACTACTTGCAGCTGTTTATAATAATGTAGTAATTAGCTATAATAAATCAGGAAAAGATCTGTGCTGGATAACCTAAAATGCATGAGAAAATGACCAGATTACAGCCAGCAGAGCTGAGTCCCCTACTGCAAAGAAACACATAGAATCTTGGCACAGCTGACTTGGATTTATTGAAATTTTCTGGCAATATCTCTTCCTCTATAAATTGGACTGCAATTATTTGCAGTCCAAGTCAGTCAGGCCTCCCTGTCTTTCAGCACCGACAGCTTATACGTGTGCGTGTCGTCGGGTCGCGCTTTGTGTTTACATCTTTTTGCGGCATCTGTTTACCTGCTCTTTAATCGATTGCTGTTTGAGCTGTTTGGCAGTTGTTAAAATAGTTTTGTGAGCTTGAAGCTGAGATTCTGGCATTTCTGGCAAAATACATTTAGATTTAAAAATCGATTCAGGATTTAATGAATCGAAAAGGCTTTGTTCAAACTAAAATCAATTCGAATCGAGAAATCAATTTTTTAAATCCACCCCTAGTGGTCGCTCAGAGGTTGAGGGCGTTGCATGTGCAACCACTGGGCACCCAGTTGGTTATCGTAATTACTTGCAATCACTTGCTAAATGCAAAAATATTTAATTGAATCACGGGGTAACCACTGATCGCTTCTAGCTGCATGGAGGTTGCTGTCCTATCTTTAGTGTAGTGTGACTGAGCAGTTAGTAGGAAACAAGACATAGGTGAACGCTATGAAGCAGGAAAGAATAAAAAAGACAGGAAGCCAAGTATATTTCAAAGGGAAATGACTGCAGAACACATGCCAACCCAATTAGCCCGAGCTTTCGTACTACTAAATAAAAACAATTGTTCTTCGTTTTAAAATAATCCACTGACGAAGTCACTGGAGAGGTTTTGTTTACTACTACAGTCAGGCCGATATAATGAGACATGAGGTCAGAGTCCATTCTCTCTGTTCGCTGACTTTTAAAGCCTCCCTTTTTAATGGTCGGCAGTTAGAGGCTTAGTGGGGAATGGAAACGTGCCAGTGGTGACTCCTGGTTTGCCTTCTTTTAGTATGTTATTTATGCGTCCTTTTCTTCTGCCAGCCTGAGGGAGGCAGGCTTGCTACTCAGTGCCAAGTGAAGAAGGGCCAAGCGTGGTCTGGAATCTAGTTCATTGTGACTCGCTCTCCAAACAGGAAAGCTTTGGGGAGATGAAGCTAAGCATCATCAGCTGCTGTGGGCACCGAGGAGTGGAGACCACTGAAGGATTTGCCCACATCGCCATGGAGACAGTAGTACACGGCAGTGTAGACGAGACAAATCCATCCCTGCTCCCCCCACTTTTTTTATGCTATTTTAAAACCTGATGCTCAAGTGTTTACCCTCAGGGGTTCGCCATCACCTCAACCATTACTCACAAACCCAAACAGACATAAAAAACTCAGAAAAGTGTGGTACAGGAACACATAAGAAGATACTAAAATATACCGTAGCATAAACAGACCAACAATTCAGACATGAATTTAAAAACATCATGCTGTTCCATGAGAGAAGACAGCCAGAGAGAAATAAAGTGGCTGTCGCAACTGAATAAGCAAACCATAAGATTTTTTTTTTAATTCCCTGTTCGAGAATAAACTTAGAGATAGGACCCGATACAAAAAAGAAAAACATGTTGTAATAAGGAAATACGGCAAATATCCAACATTAGTAACTGGCTAGATTTCAATTAAAGCTGTCAGTTAATGTTAAAGAAAAAAGACTGACCTCAACAGAAAAACAACTATACTGGTATTTTTTAAGAGAATTAAAACTAATTTAAGATATTATATTAATAAAACCGTGAAAGGTCTTACCACTGTCACTGTTGTCATCTACCAAGATGATCTCCTTCAGCAGGTGTGCCGGTGTGTGATTGACCACACTGTGGACGGAGCGCAGGATCACTGACAGAGCCTCATTCACAAAGATGAAGACTACTGAGATCTGAGGAAGGTCCTCTGGGTACGTCAGCTGCTTACACCTGATAAGAGAAATGCAAAAATTATTCACCGATATTAAACCTACGCTGACTTTATTAATTGCATTTTTCCTTCAAAGGATTAATATGAATATATTTGAGAAGACAAAGAGTATATCCAAGAAGCAGTTGCTTGCTGCAAGATAGATTGTGAGTTTTATACATGTATGTTAATGTGAGTCTACAGCAAGGAAAAGTTTGCTAAGTTTGAAAATTGTGGAGCCATCTCAGGGACCTTGGTGTGACCTTCAGGAAGGCTGAAGCTGACACTTTGAAATGTTGTAGCAGGGAAATCACAGGAGTAACTCATGGTATTAATAATGGCTCTGGTCCATTTAGGTGTTCAGGTAAGCAAGGACAAAGTAGCATAGAGACAATGTCATCACTTACAACCATATCAAAGGCTAAAATGTTCATATCAGAGATGTTCGTGAGTTGAATGTGTTAACATCGGGCTCATTGTTTGCTTCTGCTGGTTGGATTTAAAAAAGATGTTTTTCCCTTGAGTGAGTAAAATGCTCTGTAAAAGAGGAATTTTCATAGTGCAAACACTTATATTTCTCTCCGATGCACAGCTGTTTTTCAGAGGCAGAAGAATAATACATATTATAATTTACAAATGACCCAGTTTTCATCTGCAAAAGAAAAGAAACTCAAAAAAATAATGATAACAAAGAGACCACATGGAAAAACACACAGCACAGCCAGCCTACCAGAAACTGTAAGTATGACTTTGGTAACATGGAGGGTAAAGTTTGTTGTTATAGTTTCCTTTCAGCGCTAATGGTACGATGAAGACAACATATCCTAGTAGAAGCAGGCAGCGTTTTATCTTTGTTGTGAGCAATGGGAGAGTGTGTGCTGAATGTGAAGAAGCCAAATACATGAATAATAAAGACTCAATAATAAAGATTGCTATTCTGTGTTCTTCTCAAATGTAAGGCCAAATCAGATTAAAAAACAACATACACAAAACTGAGATATAAATGCTAGAAATACTGAGCGAAACAACTATTAGACAATTTAACAAACTCTTTGACGGCCATTTTCAGGGAAAGTAAAAGGACCTACTCTGGAGTGGGTACTTCTGAGAGTCCCTGAAAAACTCAATGTTGATTGCTTTGACTTGGAACATGTGCCATTGTGGAAAAAAGAAAAAGAAAAAAAAAGCTACCTACTGGAATTAAGATAAAGAAAAACAGACTGCTGCTCATTCAAACATAATACCATCTGCCACAGAGGTGGAGAAAAAGAAATAACATAAAATGAATGCCAGGGTTGCATCTGTCACAAAATGATTACATCACTGTGTGAGTCAGACGGATCTTATACTGCACAGAAAAGGCTTACAGGGCCAATCAGGGTGTCTGCTCATGGTTCCTGCAGTAGAAAGGCTGCTGATATGTTCGGTGTCCTCCTCCCTCTCCCATTCAGCCTCCTTTCATCCTTCATAACCGCGGAGGCCTCCCTATCCATTTTCAACTTTCTGCCTCCTCCTCACACAGACTCCACAGTAACCCCTTTTGTACATCTGTGATTAGAGTCCTACATCGTGCCGCTACCGAGACTGACCCAATTATTAAAATGATCTGTGCGCTAGCGTCACTTGTTCTAAGTTCACACATTCTGTCACGATGCTGAGACTCTCCTCGGCTAATAATAGTTGTTTTCAAGTCTGGCAAACTTCCCTGTCATTTCTGGAAAAATACAGTATTCTCTGAAAGACGCACTGCGAGTTTGCAGTAAGAAATAACAGTGTTAACCGGACAGAAGCACTTAACTGATTCCTATGGCAAGTGTGAATACACGCAGTCAGCATCTTGCGATTGCCACCCCCCCACCCCCGCCACACGGCCCCAATTAGGCTCAGAATTCAATGCCTGACAAACACATTTCACTCACATCTGCTTTTATTTCCCCATGTTTTCACGTCCCTAATTCATTATGCGGGGATAATGAGGTGGCTATTATAACTGCTGTGGCTGAATTATTTACAAGAGCAGGAAACACTTGTAGTACTGTTCTGCGTCTGAATATTGATAGAAATGAACTACAGGGTAAACAAAACTAGGATTCCCATTTAGCTTCAGTAAATCCTTCTCAGCCTTTAAAGTGTTTTGCTAAATACGAAGACGGAGTGGCGCCAACACTGCTGACATCATCCTTACTCGTAAAAACAGTAATGGCAGTGGTGATATTTTCAGTTATCACTATACTCATGTAGTCAGACATATTACGACAGGCCACAAATGCTGGGATCTCCCAGATCAGCCGATCTTAGTGCCAGCTCACATTAGCCGATGGCTCAGCTGATGCATCCAATTAGCAGACCTCATCTAGGGTGCACTATTTAAGTTGTTTACCTGTCTTATCTGTAAGCTGGTTACGCCCTGCTCTTCCCACTAGATCCAAATATAACTTACTGAAATGGAAATAACAATTTTCTATTGGCTGTAGTTGTCCTGACTGAAGTGTTGTAGCATTGATATGAAAATCAACACTCTGGTGTGTAAACTCTAAAAAGAAAAGAAAAGAAAAAAAAGGTATGTTTGCTGCTCGTTCACTCTTCCTGTGAGCTACCTCTCTGCTGGTGCTCGGTTTTCTAATACCCCTCTGAACCAGAATGTCACTTTGACTCAGCAGCATCCGTGGGGTCAGGCCACAGAGGGATGGCCACATAGCAGATGGAGCCCGGCATGGTGCTATAGTTACATCCTTGTTCCACCCAGTGGAAGGCTCCTGGTGCTCACTGCACAGCCACTGAGTGTCTGTGTGTGAGCAGGTGTTTGTGTGCGTGTGTGCACGAGAGTGAAGAAATTTCTCACCTTTTAACAATGAGAACTGGCAAAGGAAGAAGTAGCAAATATGTGGGATGGCACAGCAGATGGCATCTTATTTACTTGTGAAGTTATATAGTAAATGCTTTCCATATCTCTCTAAAATAAATAAATAAATAAAAATATAGAAAAGCATTTCTGAAAGGTTGTCTTCTATTTACCTTCATCCACTTTGCATTTTTACTTTGCATATCTGTTGCATGCTCTCCGTATCACATCTTAGTATAGCGAATATGAATTTTAGACAAAATTAAACTTTTTAATGCCTCTCAGCTTTAAACTGCAAGTTTGAACTCCCTTTTCAACTGAAGTCTAAGGTCTACATGCAAAATATCGCATGTGCTATCACTGGACACATAAACTGTTAAGCCACGGCATTAAAAAACAGACATGTTTTATGAATGTTAACTATCTTGCTAGAATGTCCAGCTGGCAAACTCATTATTCATGTGACACCTACCTTTTTATTTTTTTTATTTAACCTTTATTTAACCAGGAAGATCCCATTGAGATTAAAAACCTCTTTTTCAAGGGAGACCTGGCCAAGATAGGCAGCAGCGGTTGTCTCACAGTTACAGAAATTACTCAATTAAGACAGCAACAACACACATGCAAAAATAAATGAAAAAAACAAACAAACAATTAACGTTAATTAAATTAAAAAAATAAAGTAAGTAAAATTCAATAAAATTCAATAAAGTTGAACAAAATTCAATAAAATTCAAATAAAAAATTTTATCTAATTGAAACAGTTGCATGTTTTGGACTTGGCCTCAAGGATTCTTAGTTTCGATTTAAAAGCACTTAATGAAATGAATTCAGTCATTTTCCAGTCGCTCTGCAGTTTGTTCCAAGCCAACGGTGCTAAATGGGCAAAAGCTCTTTTACCAAATTCAGTTCGGGCAAATGGAACAGAAAGCAACAAGTAACCATGCGGACGAAGAGAATACCGACCAGCATGCTTCATTGCAAGCAGGGAACATATATAAGAAGGCAGCAACCCAAGTAATGCCTTATATATAAAACTGTATAAATGAGAGTTCCTCCGACTTTCCAAAGCAGGCCATCCTACCTGAGAGTATAACGCACAGTGGTAAGTCTGAGATTTACGGTTAGTGATGAACCTCAGAGAAGCATGGTACACAGTATCAACCATTCAAAGACATGGAGCAGAAGCATTCATATATAGAATATCTCCATAATCCAGCACAGGCAAAAATGTTGCAGCAACAAGCCGCTTCTTTGTATTAAAAGAGAGACACAACTTATTTTGAAAATAAAATCTCAGTTCTAACTTTAGATTTTTTATAATATTCTCTACATGTGGTTTGAAGGTGAGTGAGTGAGTCATCAATCAAGATACCCAGAAATTTATACATGTGAACCAACTCTATCTTATCGCCTTCAAGAGTGGTTACTGATGGGATTGTTTGGGCCCATTTCCTTGATTTAGAAAACAACGAACTTTGTTTTGTCTGCATTGAGAACAAGTTTAAGCGGAGGTAATGAGTGCTGGACAGCAAAAAAGGCTTTCTGCAAGGAGTCAGTGGCTTTCACAAGAGTTGAACCACAGCTGTAAATAACTGTGTCATCAGCATAGAAGTGCATGTTTGCATCTGGCACATTTAGATCAAGATTGTTTATGTAAATGATTAATAGAAGGGGGCCTAATACAGAACCCTGTGGCACTCCATTGTGCACTGTAACAAATTCAGAACATAGACTGTCGGATTTTATGCACTGAGACCTGTTACTGAGGTAGTTTGAGAACCATGCCACTGCTCTCTCAGAGAGTCCTGACTGGAGGAGTTAAAGTTTTAAAATACAATGATCAACAGTGCCAAATGCTTTTGACAAATCAATAAAAAGGGAAGCACAGTGTTGGTTTTTATCAAGTGCAACAGTAATATCATTTACTACTCTCATTGCAGCTGTGATAGTACTGTGATTTTTCCTAAAGCCTGACTGATATTCAGATAAAATGGCATTGCTGTGTAAAAACTCCTTTAACTGCTCACACACAACACCCACCTAAACATTTCAGCAGGTACCATCCACAGTGATGGTACTCCTGGACAGCAGCACCATCACCGCGTTTTAGCTCTGTTCCTTGAATACAACCCTCAAGGGTTTTGACCCAGCCTCCCCAAACTCCCCAGATCCCAGTCCAATCATGCTTTCACTGGATGCGTTGGAACAAGCCCTGTTCACTGCCAATTTCCCAGTGACAGACACAACAGGATACCCCATGAGGTCCCAGTCAATTCCCTCATGTGTCACGGCTGTTTTGGCTGCACAAAAGAGACCTACACAATATCAGGTTCTAATATTGTGGCTGATTGGTGTAGAAATAAGAAAGAAATAAGGGACAAACATAGACTAAGACTAGCTTTATGTCAAAAACAGAGATATGGATAAAGATGGGTAACTCACTCCCAGCTTGTCACATGTGGATGCTGCTGGGCATGACATATAAATGTACAGGATACTGTTGAGTGCAATTTGTGCAGGATTAATGTTGGGAAGAAGCATTTAGAAACTACTTTTCCTAAACATAACAGAGTGGTTTTTAGTGATGAAAACTAAACCAAACAGCCAGTGAAAATGAAGAAAAAAAACAAAATTAATTCGCCGGCATGATGTTGGATTATTTTTTTTTAATCTGGGTTTATTAAGTAACTATTTGAGAAGCAACTGTAGTCTTTATGAGATGTTTTTCAATACTGATTTCTTTTTATTCACAGGAATTATAACCAGCTGTAGCTTTTAGCTGTTCATGTTTGCTTCTCTTGACTTGTAAAGCTTGACGTCACGCTCTGTTATCAACCACACCCATTTCCACAGCCTACATGTATTTGACAGCAGAGCTCATAAAAGGACAACCAAGCCACAGAGAGTGTTTATGATGAAGCACCCTGTGTATTTTTATGCTTTAAGCTAGATTCTTGTTTTGCGTACGAGTAAATGCACGAGCGTTTTGATTGATAACCCCTCCAGTGTATCATTGCAGCCCTTCCGTGTGCATTTGTGCTCTCCCTCAGAAACTCCTTTGTTCCCTCTCGCAGCTTTCTCTATTGCCTCTCTCAGTCTTCCCTGCCAGGTCTATAAATACAATGACAAATCTGGCAGTGAGTTTGAGGAGGGATCTTTTGCGCCACAGCTCTCCTTTGCAGAGACACAATTACAGCATGACAAATTTGCAAAACAAAGTAATGTATATTTCCCCTGCCAGTCATATATGCAGTGCAGAGATTGTGTTTAATGAACATTACCAGAGTAATCTTGAAAATGTCACGGGCAGCATGGCTGCTTCTAGTTGAGACGTGGTGCGAGAGTGGATTTCAGTGTCGACATCGTAAAGTGATATTGTAGTTCCATTGCCCTAGTTACTGGATCCAATTTAGGGCATCGCTCAACCTTAAATTTGTACCTGTCTAGAGTAGCGGGGAACCCTTGTAAAGCCGTAACAGGATGAGCGATCGACTCATCTGTTAGTAATGGGACTGAGCTCACTGGCCAGCTCTCATAATTTGACCCGGAACAAGCTTTGACAGAAACAGAGTGCCAGATTAAGATGTATTCCTATCACACCTCCCCCTTTTCTCCTTCTCCAGCAGCCTGCAGCCCCAGCCACTCCATCTGACTTTTTCCCCGCTGGCCGCTCTTATTTGCTGTGTAATTTCACATTAACCTCCCATAACCCGCGCATTGCAGGCAACACCAAAGCAACTTTCCAATCTGCGAACACTCCTCCCTGAAAGATAATAGTTTGCTTTGTCATTTTTCTGCCCCCCACCAACACTCCACTCACGCCGACCCCCAGCCGCCATCCGGGCGATAAACTGTAGCACTGGAAAGAGCATCAATTTGCAGCAGGAGCTTCTGCACCGCGGAGACCTTATGATCCCATTCTGCAGTATCAGACGCTTAGGAGATGAGGTAAGCCTGTTTCTTCAGCCTCCCTTGCTGGTTATCACCCTCCCACAGGCAGGCAAACGCAAGACGTGGGGTCCTCAGGGAAGAAGGGCACGCGTTACGCTTCGATACGGTTTTAGCTTTAACAGCTATTTTGACAAAACAGAAATCAAATCAGCAAAGTGACAATAAAGATAGAGGTGAGATTCGGAGTAAGTGAATAAAAATCCTCACGTATAACCGGAGGGTGAAAAGCAGATTGGATGCTTGGAATTGTATTTTCCGATTTGTCAGTGACACGAGTTACATAAAATATATATATATATATATATATATATATATATATATATATATATATATATATATATATATATATATATATATATATGTATATATATATATATATATTTGTTTGTTTTCTGGGCATCAGTAATCTCTCTGGCTTGTCTGCCTTTATCGCTTTGTTCTCCACAGCCCAATGAGCTGTTATACTTAAGCCTCCCAAGGACAGCGAATGGCAGGTACAAAGTCACATAAAATAGATCCTACTTAAGTCCTTTGGTATTTCAGTTAAGAATGTCACTTGCAGAAAGAAGGGCAGAAAGAAGAAATACAGACAAGCAGGTGGCGAGCGGGGATTACAGGTTTTTGGGAGAGACACAAACGCTGCTGTATTATTATGAATTGGTTTTGCTGTCGACAGGCAGGTTTAAAAAGAGAGGGCTTGGAAATGTGTAGATTCTTTTGGTTATGGTGGTGGACTTTGCTTCCCTGTAGTCATCAAAGTCCTCTCTGCTCAATGGCTTCTGCTCAATTAAAAGCCCATTAGACAGGAGGTGCCTGGTTCCTGCATTTAACCTCACGTCGGTACTGCGGCAGTCACCTTTTGCCGGCAGGATATAATTACTGAATCTGAATTAGAAATCAGAAATATGTAACTCTCTTGCACACGGCTGGTGCAGCCACCTAAAGCAGGAAGCCAGTGGTCCTTTCTTTAATAGGTTTTTATACCCGAACCTTCCAATATATTTCTGTGAGCTTTCCTGATGCAGCAATCACTAAACTCTCTGAAACAGACAAACTTACAAACTTTCTCACTCTGACAAACAAATCTGTTCAGCTTCCTAGGCTTAATCAACACCTCTCAATTGCTGTATAAGAATTGTGCTTTGTTTGTGAGCAAGTTTCATCGAGACAGAACGAGTGAAACAAAATATTCCACCAAGTGGACCTGGGAGGGAAAAAGACAAGAAGCAAGCAGTTCCTTCAGCAATATTATGTTGGGGGAGAAAATGTGTCAGCAAAGCTGCACTGCACACACTACAGTACAAGCTGTGGTCCAATGTGGATTTAATTTTACATTTTAATTTAATAAATTCTGAGTGTAAAAATGTATAACTTTCCATAACAATAGATAATTTGAAAGGGGATTTGAGAATCACAGAGATAATAGATCAGACGATGGGTGTAGGAGAGGTTGGAACTAGAAAGACCTCGAGGAAGCGGCCTCTATGTTTATCTCTTCCAATAAACTGCAGATCATCATTATAATAATACGGCAACTGTTTCTCAATAAGATACACAGACTACAAGTTAACTAAGATGGAGACCTTCATGCATTTATACATTTTGTTCATGATCAAGTTTGAGAAAACTGGTGATTGAAGCAATACGTCTTCACAAGTGGAACAGAGCCAGTGGGTGCTACATGGATAGTTGAGAGTGTTCTCCCTTTAAAAAACAACCTAACAGGTCATTTATTCAATCATGTTATTATAGCACATAATTATATTCATTGAGACAGTACACAAAAGCAACCATTATAAATATGGTCAGCGAAAAGAAGGTGAAGTGGTTACACAACCACAGAGTCCATGTAGGGAGGATACAAGGATGAGGTTACAATGTGTTGTACTTTAACACAGGAGACCCTTGAAACTTATTGACTGCATCTATAAAAATGAAAGTCCTGTATTTTCACTGTATTTTAATCAACCTAATGTATATTGTTTTTGAGTCTGTAACCAAACAGAAATTAAACAGATACATGAATATTATTCCCATACAGTATTTCCTAACATTTGAGCAATATAGTCTACCACTGGTATGATTCAAGGCATGCTTCTATTGTGACAGGTGACTGACACACTGTATGGCTAACCATATGTCACGTTACTAATATAGTCAAAAGAAGTGATATGTGTGTCAGTGTTTAGACAGTTTTGCTGAAAATGTCATTTCTGTCATAAAAAACCCCCTAAGCATGCTAAACTTTACTGCTTCATAGGCTCTGTCCTCTAATCCTACAAGCTCAAGAGCTGCAAATGCAGTGAAAAAAAAGATTCAGCATTATTCATTATCATAATTATTGCATTATTAAACTGCAACTCACCCTTCAACAACGAATAACAATTACCAGGTAGAAACATGAGGCAAAAAGTCTTTTATCATAATATTAACATTGGATAGTTTCTAGGTGTTAATATTTTTTCATTAACTGTAATCAGACGCTGCTGAGAAACAATAAGTAGAACAAAAGCACGTACTACTTTCTGATTTGCGGATTGATGTAAACATGTTTTCCAGGTCACTGCTTATATAAATCTTAAGAGTTCATTAGATTTAGTGTACATTACAGCAACTGAAGTCTTAGTCATACATTCAGTTCTAGATTAGCTTTGGTGTCACACCACTTTAAAAGGAGGCTAGAACAAGGTCCCTGCTCTAAAGCAGTGCAGCTGTGTAGTCTGAGGCAGAAATCTTCTCAAAGCCTTAAGAGCCTTAAAAAAAACTGAAAACTTCTGGACAAAAACACTAGAAAGACAACGTGTGAAGGCAACAAAGAAATCCACAACCACTAGTGCCACAACAATGCTGGCTGTTGCATTGCTGTGTTGATTGCACACGCAATATTTTATTCCTCCAAACAATTCTTTCACATGCTCAGAGCGCCACTTCGATGTTTCTATTGTTCTTCAAAGTGCGACTTCAGTGACATAAACAGAAAAGGAAAAAAAAAAACTACATTCACTTTCCACTGTATTGATTTTCATGCAGTTTCTAAAAAAAAAAAATAATGACAAAAGCTTTATCTAGTTTGACATTGTTTATTTATTTTTGGAGTCTGAGAATGTCTTTGTGGATATGGGTATATGAGGGTGAAGAATTGTGAAAATACATGCATTAATATATGGACACATAAACACAGGTAGAGAAGGAGGAAAGCGGATGAAGAAAAGCTGGCAGCATCTGATCAGTGATGGAAGTAGCACAAAATCCAAACACCAATAAGCATCTGAATACTAACACTAATAAAGGCAGCATCATTTTAAACTGGAAACCAAACCATCCACACACACACTTTTTTTTAAAATCTTGCAGCCCTCCAACAACCAGCCAACCCTTTTAATTTCTCTACTAAAATAAAACCTCTCTATTCCAGAGGCTGTCCTAGCTAACTTTATTAATTAATAAGCTCTTTTTAACCCAATCTCCTCCTTCCAGTTCCACCCTTGTCTAATTTTTCTGGGCGTGAAAAAGAACTTAAAACAAAGTAGCATGGATGAAATGATTAGCTATCCACACTAAAACCCTCTCTGGGCTGTCAAATTTCTTCTCTGTGTTTCTGCCTGTCACCATTGTTCTTTGACATTGTGTGATATCAGCGCCACTGACAGCCCCGATTATCCCCCAAAACCCGAGCCATCTCCTCCACCTCCTATTGTTTCATAATTATAATTCACTTTCTAAATATAAAATTTAACATCAAAAAAGGAAAATTAAGGCTCATTGTTGGGTGTCTGCTGGGTTTCTTTTGCAAAGAAAATAAAATCTACATTTTAACATTAAAACTGCTCAAACGTTGCTTTCATCTTATGCACTTCCTGTCATGTTAGGCATGTCTAGCAATGTGCTTTCATGTCACGCCCCATAAATACAGTAGAAATGTACTTTTTGCAAAATTATATTATATATTATTAGGAAACAAAAATAGCTGGATTATGAGGCTCCTCATTTAAATTTGGGGCAAGTTTACTACATGCCATGTGCTAATAGGACATTCAGTGCAGCCAGTGCAAAATTAATGATATAAACCACAGGAATTTCTCCCGCTGGTTGCCATTAAATTTACAAGAGTGACATTAGCAGTTTTCTATTTAATATGAAAACTGGCATGAGACCATTTTTGGCCTACATGACATCTCATCAACTAGCCTACAGCAGGTACTGAGTACAGTGGGTCCAGTGTTTTGTGGAAGAATTTCTGAAAATACATAAAAGTACACTTTGAGGGAACATGCTGTGTCTCACTTTAAGCTTATACATGCATGCTGGCAGTGGAATTGGCTTTTTATCTTAACGTGATTAGTTAGTTTCTTTCCAAAACCTCCTTCAATTCCTAATATTAAGCAAGAGAAACTACCGAGGGTTAAAAATGGTCCAAATTCTTTTGACTCCAGTGAAATGATCAATGTGCCATTTTTTCCGGGTGAAACAACAAAGCATAATGTCCAGGCATGCACAAAAAAGACGATTTAGTAGTTTGAGTTAGCTAGATGTTACATCAGCTAGCTAGTTGACATCAAAGATGATATAACGTCACATAGCAAAACAAAAAAAGAAAAATGTACAGCACTGCTACATCTATCGATCTAAAGAAAATATGAGCTAAAACTATGTAACAGCATGCTATAGAGGCTTAGTTAAGTTTGGCTAGTTAATATATAATGATCTGTTACCTCATTGCTAGCTTCCACAGACTCTATGCATCCATCCATTTTCTTCTGCTTCAGGGTCACAACTGGGCTGAGCCTATCCCAGCACTCATTGGGTGAGAGGTATGGTACACCCTGGACAGTTTGCCAGTCTGTTGCATGACTACATATAAAATCTGTGTAATCTACAGAGCTATTATATGGCTAATATACATTTACAGTTAAATTGCTCTCAAAAGCTGAAGGTCGCTCCACCTGGGTGCCTGCACAGCACAGACCAATACCATTTTATGGCAGGAAAAAAAGACACAAAACAGGAAAAACATCAGCTAAGGTCAGCTAAGACTAATGCCGGGCTCACACTGTGCGATTTTTTCAGTCGCGCGATTCAGCTCCTGCTCAAACTGTACGATTGACTCGCAGGGTTAGAAGTTCATAGGTCACGATGCAGGGTCTCACACTATACGGCCCGATGCTCTGATGCGACCTGAGTGCTCAAACTGTGCGTTCATAAAATGAAGGTTATAACAGAAATTCTGTCGCTCGCTCTGCCTCTGTCTTTCACTCACACAGACACGCACACCACCACCGTCAACTTTATGAAAAACATTGATCAGGCAGCTGTGATTGAGCAGCAGTGTAGATCCAACTATTTTCACGGTTGTTGTGGTCGTGATAATTTTGTGAGGCCACATCGAAAAGGCTCGGGTGAGCTTTCCAAAGTTCTACAAGTTGTGCCTCCATCGCTTGTGTCCAGATCACACGCTGCACTGCCGTGCTGCGCCGTCTTTTTCGCTGACATTTGTGTTTGCGCGTGCGCAGTGTGAGAAGCTGCGGTGACACCCTCACAACGGTCGCGAGGATTTGAAATCCTCCTGACCAAGCGATTGATGATCGGGAGCTGGTCATGAGGTGTTAATCGCTTCTCGTTACCCCACGTATACTACACGATGCACGACGCACGATGAAGGACAAACTCGGGCCGATCACCAAAACGGTCGCACGACTCAAAAATCGGCTCAAAATGGGCCAAAAATCGCACAGTGTGAGCCCAGCATAAGGTAAAGATCCAGGGGTCAGTATTTAACATGTGGAAATGCTACAACTTAGCCTAAGACTGTTTCTTTCTGAGGTGTTTAAATTTTTGATGTTCAGGACAGAGTGAGCCTGGAGGCTGTAGTGCACACTGTGAGCTTTTAAACCCTTAGCTTAAAGACATGCTACACAGAAATACTGCTGACACAAAGCTGTCTATTCAAAAACATCTAAAACAGTGGAGGCCTGCACCCAGAAGCTGAGTCAGAACACATCCACATGTGACTTTCTGACTTTAAGAAAGTATTACAAAAACATGA
This sequence comes from Oreochromis aureus, assembly GCF_013358895.1. Classification (NCBI taxonomy): domain Eukaryota; kingdom Metazoa; phylum Chordata; class Actinopteri; order Cichliformes; family Cichlidae; genus Oreochromis; species Oreochromis aureus. Next base: position 29,411,785 of record NC_052953.1, read on the forward strand.
CTGTTCCCAGCACTTTTGACCTCACCTGAACCTGCAAGAAGCTCTTGCAAAGTCCACTAATCCTTAGCCCCAGGCTATATTTATACAGTTTATCAATTCTAACACTACTTGTATTGCAATCTGTTTCAACTTTGCACAGTAAATGTTGCAGAGGATAACCAAAACACTGGTTTAAAAAAATATATATATATATGTGTATATATATATATATATACATACATATATATATATATATATATATATATATATATATATATATATATATATATAAATAAAAGAAGAGGACAAGGAAAAATGCACAATACACTCAATGATAATGTAAGTTCTGCCTTACATTGCATGCAATAAAAAAATAAAGCCGACCAAACCTAAAACGAGTCTTTTTTGAAGGCTACAGAACCATCCACAGGGGGAAAAAAACAGGTGTTGAGCTGTAGCTGGAAGAAGAATGTACATGACATAAAATGAGCAGAAACACAGGCAGACATACTTCTTAGGCCTGTAGTCTGGGATGCTCCTGTCCAGGGAGATACGATCACTGAGCTGAGCATTGTAGCCATACTCCTCATACTTCCTTTCGGCATCGCGGCTATCTTCTCCCAGAGTGGCAGCAGCTCCCCCCTGGCCGAGGCCTCCGGGCCCTTCCACCAGCCCCATGGGCTTCGCTAAACCTGCCAAGAAAATAACACACGCGACAGACAATTATACAGATGTAGCCATGAATTCCAACACACACATACAGACACAGAGCAGACATAGACAGGTGAGAAGAGGGGGCAGGTGATTGACATTGCCTAGCAGTGTGAAGAAACTGGTGCATGGCAGCTCTGAGACCCAGCGGGGCTCATCTATAGGGTACCATTATAGTGTCTGTCAATGAAGAAGCTGCAAAACACCCACACCGAAACAGACGTCACAGGGAAGAGCAAAGAAGAGCGACACAGTGAGAGACACAGTGGCAGAAGGGCCAACTCTACAACAGACACCAGACAGAATTTATAGTGCACAACCTTAGGTCACATATGGAACAGCAGGCATGAAACTGTCAGTGGTTAATCAACTGTGAAAGGAAAAACTCTCTGAAACCCACACTGAGAAGGATAATGATTATAGTTTTACCTGGGTTACCGATGCGTTTTGTACGGGTTACCATTTTATTAATGCATATCACTTTGATGTCATCAAATCAAAGCTCCGTATTATAAAGCTAGATATGCATTGTCTTTTTGTTTGTACATTCAGATTAAAATGTTCCTCCTTTTATTGTTAAAAAGCTCTCGATTCAGTGTTTGACAGACAACAAAATAAATAAATAAAAACCTAAAATTACTACTGCAGAGACAACAGAGTTTAGAATTTTGTGAATAACTTTCACTGGATCAAAATATTGTGTGGATGCCTTTTTAACAACATCCAAAACACAATATGCTCCAGATAAATATGCAGGATGCACTTTAAAAACATCGGCACCACATCATAAACAACTTTAAAAAAAATCATGACAACAAAGATGTTGGGACCTCCTTGAGACTCCAGTGAGGAACGCAGTCCGCAAGTCACTTTCAGATACTTGTTTCTTAGCTTTTTAAAAACAGCAGGACTTTTAATAGTGTTAATTTGACCAAATTCGTGTCTTTAAATCCCTCACATCTTAGAGTTCCGGGATTTCTTTTCAGTTATTATAAACTATCAATGATTTTCACGCTTCTTGCAAACCATTGCACTAGTCTGTGGTTTTCAGACTTCAGAAGCATTCCCTTTCCTCCCCATATTGCATGAGAACTCTAAGAGGGTTTCCTTTTAATTAAGATCACAAAGATGGCAGACTAATTAACAACTCTGTCTGAGGTTGATACCAGTTATCTGAAATGATACGAGAAATAACAGAAGCAAAACCTTCACAGGAAGAAAAAAAATCTTGCAATCCTACTGAAATATCGGCAAAAGACAATTTGGGACAAATTCAAATCTGGCATGATCACCGTGGAGTCGATGTCAAGCCGTTACACTCGGTTTCCATCTTCAGCCTGACATTCCATCCGGTCTAAAGCTGGAGTTAATCTCCATTGTGGACATGTGTGTGGACTGCTGTGAACACATCACAGAAGCATTTGTTCTGATTGTACTATTTTTAATTTGCTTAGAGAACACACGTGGTAGCTCACGGCTTTGCAAGCATGTGTCAAATGATTGTATGCATGATTTTATATATGGGTCTTCACTGTGAATCAGCTGAACAGCTGGTGGTAGCATAGATGTAAAAAATGCATTAATGATGCTATTTTAGAAACACATTCGTAGTTTTTTTTTCTCCTTAAAAAAATCCATCAATTTGTATAAAAAATATTCTGATATGATCATGCACAACTTTACTGTCTTGAAGTCTTAGTTTGTTCTTGTAGATTTAAAATGACTGATTCTTTCAGAAACCTTTGATTCAACAAGGCCACACCAGATGTTGCACTGAACACCTAATGGCTCTATTCAGCTAATTATAGAAGCATTCTGGGAGCATGTGTGCAGCAGTACCACGACCGTGGAGTGGTTATTCAAACAGCGCTTGTTCCATGCAGGTCCTTTTATCTCACAAAGAGCCCGAAGAGTGGCCAGATTGCCTGGCTGCGTGCTTAGCAGTGAATGGGAGCCCGTTCTCGCTCAGCCTCAGTCGTGTTACAGTATGCTCCTTCGGTCTAACACAGCTAAATTCAGCACCGGACTCAAACCACCCTTCTGCTCTTATTAAAATGACTCATGACTGTGTTTAACGAGCCGTCGCTTTGGTGCTGTGACACTGACATTTTCAGAAAGCGATGGAGAAAAATGCGGTGCGGTGTCAAAAGTGAAATCTCGGCTGAGGGGGGGAAAAAGTGCATGTTCAGACCTCCACAGTACTGTAAAATACTGAGGTGGGACCGAGTTTCTGACTTTTGAAAATCCAAACCCTCCTGGGTCACAAGCAGCTGCCCTGAGCCAGCTATATTTCCACTTCAGCCATTACTAGAAGCATTTTGGCTCTGCTGAAAATCTGTCATCAGGTTGGAGAACTCTGCACTGTACGTTTAATTGCACATAGTAATGCTTTGATGGCATCACAGGAAAAAAAATCTTAATATGAGGACATGATTGTTGTCCTCATTTATAGGCTTACAAACACTGCAATTTTTATGGTGCAAGCAATCTCCATGTTTGTAAAATAGCGATTGTTATATTCAGTGTTTTTCTCGGGAGAAATACAATATAAATCTTTGCCATGGGAAGATTAAAAAGCCCGCATTGCAAAACTCCCATTAACAGCGCCCACCCTCCAAAAATAATTTTTGTGCAGTGTCTAAACTACAAAGAAACTGTTATAAGGACATGTTGTCATGCGTCCGTGCCAGCCTTCACTATTGTTTGACTATTTAAAATTCCATGAAACTGTGGGATAATGTCAGATAATTGTTATGCGAGCCAAGCTTCCACTGTGGCCTCCACAGAATAATCGAGCTGCGTCTGTTCTCCATATCAACAGATGGACACACAGACAGTAAGCAAACAGCGCATACCGATGAAGAGCTCAGCTCTCAGCTTCACCCCCTCCAGGAACTGAGGAGTAATCACCATATTTGGATGGCCTCAAATCCTCGGGTGCGACTGAAGATTTGTAATTGGAGCTGAATGGTTGCAAACCGACTTCTCCCACGAGAGGGATTTAGCATGCCCGACACCAGCCAATGTGGTGGCATTTTGACAAGTATGGGTGGGGTTCACGTCACGGACAAGCCATCTGTCATAGCTGCCCGTGTCACACAATAACACAGATCGCCTCCAGAGCCAGAGTCTCAAGTCTGGAGGGCCTCTCTGTCTCTGCGTGTGTCTTGGAAGCAGGACAACTCCTGCCAGCTTTGTTTTCTGGTCACTGCGTTATTTTTTGCTTCCCACCTGTCTACAGCTGCCTCGGTCTGATTGAAGGTTCCTTTATGGGATGAGACCTTAAAGTCTGATCCGCTGTTGTCTGTCTGTTAGCGTTTCAGCAAAAGGTTGGATTGCTGACATGTAAACTGTACAGCAACAAGCTTTAATGATCTTTAGATTTTCTTTTTAAATGTAGCTGCTGATGTTGCTCCAGAGATCACTTCATATAGTAAAATAGCTTTCATTGGCAGTGATTCATTCATCAAGTTTTCTAGAGTTTGGTGTCTTTTCGTGTAAAATTGGTTTGGAAGAAATTACTTGAATATGCATACATTTATCAAGGGCAAAAGCCACATGCTTCTGTTGCACAGCAAATTTTCTTTCCAAAAATGCACTGCTTTCAGATAGAAAGCTTATCTGAAAGAAATACCTAGACTGTTTGTCTGTGGGTAGAGCACGGTACCAACATTGTGAGGACTAAAAGCTCTCCATCCACAGCGTCTACACAAGTTAAAAATGTATGTACACATGATCCTGCAGGGTACTTTGTATAAAAGCATCCAGCTAGTAGGCTCTTGTATTCTGGTCAAAAAAAAGGAAAAAATGACAATGACTAAAAGCTCACAACACAATGTGAAACTCTTGTGAATGAAAACTAATATTCCAGCATAAAAAATTAAATTTCACATTTTCCGCGAGCTTCTCTCCCATTCACTGTTTCTGAAGCGGTAGTAGCCCTTCAAGCAGCGCCGTTGCACTCTCACCACTTCACTTTGAGGCAATTACAGCCCAGCATCTGCTTCTCCCACTCAGGCCTCACTCCCATCCAAAGGATCAGCGCAATGTGGCTCATCTGCGACGACATGCGCCGGTTTCAGTCTCATTGTGTCCCAGCTTGTACCCGTCTCTGCGCTCTTTCCTCGCAACCCGTTTGTCCAAAACCATCTGACATGACACAGTAAGAGCCACAACAGTTATAAATTATCTAACAACCTTCAGAATGACTCCAATGTGGCCTTCACAAGAAAGAGTCTCAAATTCAAAGATGACCCCATTTTTAATAAATGATTTAAGAGCATGAGTGGTTTTAAGCGTGTCCAAAGTGATGCAGCAGAGTTCTAAATATTGATGCTGAGGGGAGGTGGAGGATTTCAGTGATCTCTTGAAGAGGAGGAAAATAACTCATTCTAAAGAGATTTAAAGTCTTCAAAGGCCAAAACAAATCTATGAAACACTGAGAGCTGGGAGAAGCACTGGTTTAAATCTGGGAGCCAGGCATCTTAAGAGGATGAGAACTCCGATTTGGAAATTGATACCAATTAGACCACTAAGTTATCTCTAAACATGCAAAAGCACTGACGATAGCTCATGTACTCCAGATATAAAGCATAAAATAAATCATTGAAATGTTTACTGCCGCGTTGGTCGGGTTAAAAGTGTGCAATGAAATGAGGCAAGAATAAGGTCGTCGATGGAAAAATAGCAAAAAGTCTTTGAAGTGTGTCAGAATGTTACAACACTGAGATGGGACCCAGTCATGAGGAGCTCCTTTCCGTAGGATGTAGGAGCTGTTCTGCATCAAGAAATCATGAAGAAAATTTACATGATCAGTTATCCAGCCTGGCAAACTGGCCTATGCCCTTCAGTCACTGGATATCATCATTAAATGTTGGTAATGTAATCACTGCATGACTCTAAGCCAGCAGTATAAATAAGAGGGATGCTCGCTCCATTTGAAATTGACATTATTGTCTGTGGCTGCCTGCTGATTGTCAGGTGAGCCGCTGAATTTGTTATCGTGATTCCTCAAGGCTGAGCAGAATTGATTGTTATCTGTTTCTGAAACTGTGTTGTCAACCAGCGCCTCATCTACATATCATTATTATAATATAATTCATTTCATCAGGATTCATCACGCAGAGATGTGATGTCCCTGCAGCCACCGCCATTACACGCTGCAAAACGTATACGCGCACCATGATACGTATCATTAAAATTGAGTTTGAGCGCCAAGCGCATGCCAGCGTGGAGGGGAGCGAGAGGGCTGTTTCTCCATCCTCATCAAGTCTTTGTTTGAGCTGGCTTGGCCTATAAACAGCGTTAGATTTTTCCCTATAATTGGGCATATAGATAAGAAGCATATCTGGTGCTACAGCTGGACCCGTGAGGCTGCCATCCCATCAGCTCCTATGCAGTGGGGAAAGGCAGGAAGTGACATGCATGGCTGATGACAAGCGCCTCAGTGTGCCTGTAAGTTTTGGGACAACAGCTGAGCTTAAACAATGATGCTTGCAGTGGCGGTCAGAGGAAAGCAGTAGACACAATAGCAGTACATGGGCTCTCTAACACCTCTGTTTTTTTAAGAAGTTTATTTTTAGAGCAGTTCTGCTCTAAGGTGATAAAAGAAGAGAGGCAGCGAATCAAATGGCTTTCAGGTACTTTCATTGGTGTCCAGTCCAAGTCAGTTCAAATGTAAGACAATCAGAATGAAAATAACCAAATATGATTTATTGATGTATTGTATAAGCCTATTTTTAAATACCTTAATCTTGCAATTGCTGACTGACTATAACCCCTCTGGGAACAATAGTTATCCAAGCAGCTTAGCAATTGTCAAGCTCTGGAAATCTCCCCACACTGAACCGCTCTGTACGGGTTTATGTGAAAACACAAGTATGTTTGAATGTAACAGCTGAAGCTGTGTGTTTGTTTTGCAAAATATAAGCTCCTTTTGTTTGCTTTTCTTGATACCAAATATGACCAAAAGTCGCTGATGTCACAGTACAGAAACGTTTTACTTAAAGTCACTAATGATCTTCTACTCAGAGTTGGCTTTGGTCTGCTCAACATTCTCGTCCTTTTGGATCTGAGCCTTTGACACTATCTCTCACTCCATCCTTCGAAACAGACTTTCCTCTCTTGGCATCTCCGACACACACCTAGCCTGATTCCAATCATATCTCCTTCCACTCTTGTTTATTCCTTGTAACTTCTGGTGCACCCCAAGGTTCAGTCTTCCCTTCATAATAAACATTTTTCCTCTTGGTACCATTTTCCTTAAATTTGATCTTCACTTTCATTGTTTTCCTGATGATACTCAATTATATCTCTCCTGCAGGTCGGATTCCTCCCTCCCACCTTCTTCTCCCACTGGACTGACAAACACAAGCATACATTCATACACGTCACTACCAAGCACTTATCTGAACAATCTCATACACACATACATGAACACCTTCATACACCAAGTTACTTTTTGCACAGCACTCAGTCTTTTGCACATTTCTATTGCACTGTTGTGTCTGCACCGTCTTGTGTCTGTTCTGTTCTGTCTGGTGTTGCACTGTCTTTGTTTTGTTTATGTAGTCCTCTCACTATTGAGAACTCCACGGTTTTCCCTTTACCTCTGAATAAGAGCCTTGGTGTCATCCTTGACAACTCACTATCCCATAAAAATCCTAACATCAGTGATCTCACCTGTTCTGCCTATTTCCACCTACGCAATATTAACCAGTTACGTCCATTCTCTTTCCATCCAGTCTGCCTCCATTCTAGTTCATAGCCACATTACTTCCTACATTGACTATTGTAATTCTCTCTTACATGGTCTCCACAAAACTCCCTTCACAAGCTTCAACTGGTTCAAAACTCCGCTGCCTGCATTATTACCAGAACCCCCTCCTACTAGCACATCATCCCTATCCTTCAGGAACTTCACTGGCTCCCTGTGAAATTCCGAATACTATTCAAGCTTCTTCTTTTCACTTTCAAGGCCCTTTATAACCTTCCTCCTCCTTACCTTTCTGACCTGTTTAGCACTACCTCTTCTGCCCGCTCACTTGATCTTCTTCTTCTATTCAACTTGCTGCACTTCTTTCCGCCTCGGCACCATGGGAAGCAGAGCTTTCAGTTGCTCTGCTCCCAGGCTGTGGAATTCTCTACCCCCGGATATAAGAAACATTGGTTCTCTCCCCCAGTTTAAATCTCAACTAAAAATCTATCTGTTCAAATCTGCATATTCACTGTGACCTTATTGGTTGTTTATTTTATCTTGTTTTTATTGTTCTTCGTTCTGTCTTTGTTCTATTATGTGTTTTTACTCTATTGTTAAGTGTCCTTGGGTGTCTTGAAAGGCGCTTTTAAATAAAATGTATTACTTTTATTATTAAAAATTTCAAAAGACACCATAGACCAAAGTTCACTGATTAATTCAGTTGTTGAAATAAACTAATGTTTCACCAGCGTCTTCCTCTGCCTTCAAAAAGCAAAGGAAGAGACATTTTTTAAAACTGTTGACATCTTCAACTGCAAATGAGATCAGATTTACTATATCTTTTTAGAACTTTATAAGATCTCAGGCTTTTTTGCAGTCACAGAACCTGGACACCTTACAGTGATTGAGTCGACCATGAGTTCCCGTGTATAACCAAGTATTCTAATGATTCTAGTGTAAACAGTGATCCCAAGCACAGCAGGAAATCTACAGCAGAACGGCTGAAAAAGAAAATAATCAAGCTGCTGCAATGGCCCAGTCAAAGTCCAGACCTCAACCTGATTGAAGTGCTGTGGTGGGACCTTAAGAGAGCTTCAAACCTCGATGAACTGAAGCAATGTCGTAAAGAAGAGTGGACTTAATACTTTAAAACTCAAAACATATTACTTGAAGTTGTTGCTGCAAAAGGCGGTTCTACGAGCTTCTGAATCATGAGCTGTATTTAGCTTTTGACACAGTTTTCTCAGAACATTTTTTTCAGACTACTTATGCTGACAGTCCTACAATACTGTGCACTACATCTCATAAATGCCAAAATGATGTAGCATGTGAATGGGAACAGTACATAATTCAAATTAGTTTGTTTTTGCAGTTGTTGCAGCTGTGCCAAAACGGACATAGAATATCAATCAATCGACGTTTCTTTCCCAAATAAACTTTGAAAGTCACAGTCAAGTTTTCCACTGGATGAATTAATCTTGCAATCATGGAGTTTTTTTCTCACTACAATTACTGAAAATTAGGACTTCACGATGGATGTCTAACTCTAAAGTAAAAGATTTCCATCTCAATATTGACCAAAACACCCCAAACAAAACATTTTAACAGTGTCAAAAGAAAATCTTTAAATGGCCAACAATATCTGGGTGTACTGTGCATTTAAGTCAGTAAGACTTAGAGGGCTTCAGCAGCTAAGTACCTGCAAGGAAGTATTTACCGGTGCTAATGTTGTACTTAAGTCGAAAACACTACTTCATAAGCTTGTTAACAAGCTTAAAACCTCTCATCTGATTACTCAAAGCTGGTGGCATCCACAGCACAGCAACGCTGCTGATAACCCTCATGTTACTCATTTCTGCACAGAATGGGCTGCTGGAAAAGCTTGACCGTTGTTTTCTTGTTGGGAGTCTAGTGCTCGTTCTTCAGGCAACCATGAAATAAGAATTCTCTGAGTTTTTTATGTCCTTCAAATCTAATTGGACTGTACTGCATATGCCATGGCATGCCATAGGTAGGCAATAAACAACAGGAGGAATGGGCGATTACTTCATATCGCTGCTGGACATGATAATAGTTATTGGCGCGTTGATTCCACTCACCATAGTTATCCCCAGTGGCCATAGAATACAGTTTGTGGTCTCTGCACTGTTTAGAAAAAAAGCCCAGTGACCTGGGATATGAGGATATGATCAACAATGCCATTAAAGAGTGTAAGAAAAATCATGCAAGGCCTGTGACGGTCAGCATCCATCCACTGTGCGCTCCTGCTTCTGCTTAAGACAAATGACTATACCGAAACGGATTGATGTTTATGATTTGGACCGCATAGAGATTATTTACAAATAATACATCTGCATTTGTCACACTGTACAGCTGTACTTTTGCAGTTGAATTCAGCAACTTGTCATGCGAAGCTCCATTTGAAATTCAGTGTAACAGCCTGACACTCAGTGTCATTGTTAATCAAAGAATCTCACTCCAAGGTCAAAAAAATGCTTTCGTTCTGTCATATTTTGTATGATACCTGGCAGGCAGGGAACTGTGCCAGCTCTGCACTTTGTGGTTTGTTCCCCTCTTCAGCACACTTGTGAAAAACCTGCAAATTGTGCCCCAGCTACTTGGACTCAGCAGTGCAGCAGCAAAGACAAGTCAGGTCTGAGAATATTTTATGAAATTGATGTGACTCTTTTGACAGCGCATGCCTAGCTTTAGAGGAAACACGCCTTACAGGACATAGTCGGCATTCAAAGACTCAAATATGCATCGCACTTATGGAATAAGACAACGTACGTCTCGTACTTTTTCAGCTGGGACAGCAGCTCATCTTTAAAATCTGAAAAATACATTTTGTGTTGGTATAAAAGCCTGTTGTTTGACCTTGAGTCCCGCAGTCAACAAGATCTGTGCAGACACTGTGTGCTCAAGCCCAGTAGCAGTGATACTCCGCTGTATTGACTGTCTCGCTTTCATCCTGTCTCCACTGGGGGAAATAATTATTTGATCCCCTGCTGAATTTGTAAGTTTGCACACTTTCACAGAGACCTTAACAGTCTCTCATTTTTATTGTTGTTTCATTTTAATGGAGAGAGAGCGAATATCAACCGAAAATCCATAAAACAACACAATGCATATTTATCATATCAGTGGGTAAAATAAGTATTTGATCCCTTACAGACTATCCTGAATTCTGGATCCTATGGATTGGCTGTGTGTCCCTGTGGCACAGAGATTACAATGAATCAGTCCATTACAGATTCTCATGATCTCAGCTCCTTATATGTATAAAGCACACTTGTCCACAGAACAAATTTCTTTCATTCCAACCTCTCTACCACCATGGCCGAAACCAAAGAGCTGTAAAAGGACATCAGGGACAAGACTGTGGAGTTGCACAAGGCTGGAACAGACTACAAGGTGTTGGATTAGCACAAAACTACACGGGAGGAGCTCAATGATGTTGGGACCACAGTCACCAAGAACATCCCTGGTTATGCCAGATTCCTAGTTATTAGAGCAACCCCTAATTCTTCCTATGTTGGTTCATGGAGTTTATTTCTTTCTACTGTTTTGCCTCCAATAAAAGATTGTTTTCATTTTGATCCCTACCTCCATCTGGGGTCCTCATTCACCACCTAACCTGACAAGTCCCTCTGCATTCATGAAATACCTGAAAACTCATCTCTGATCATTAAAAATATATATTTAGATTTTTTTCCATGAAAATAACCTCTTTATGCCTTGAAATGGTCTTGATGTAATTCCACATCATTACCTCATTTTGTATGCACAGTTTTATGAATATGCAAATTAATTCCCACCTCACACTCCTGCCACAGCATCCACTAGAAAGCCCTGTACCACTTAAAATGTTTGCATGTTAAGCAGGAGTGGGGAAGGGAGAGGACAACACACTTATGCACATTGCTTCACTTGTACATCAGGATGTTCCTGAACACAGCATGGTGTTAAGAGAGGACAAACTAAATCATATGAGTGCGTCTGAAAATTCAAAGTGCCTGAAGCAATGGCTAGGTTCTACCTATTAAAATTTACTAAAACAAAACTGTGTCCCTGTTTTGCTGTTCAAGTTGCACACAGAAGCAAAACAGAATGTGGAGCAGAGAGAAAGAAGCAGGACCGCCAATGACAGCAATACTCACACTTAGCTTAAATAAAATCAGTACACACAGGTAATTATCACGCAGTTAATCACATGTTGATAATATAGGATAAAACCTGTTCCAAATCACTAAACACTGTTAAAAAAATAATATTCATTGGTGAGGGTCTTAAAGGAAACAGTCCAATGGATTGCCCTACTTTGTCTTCTTAATCTTTCTCCATAGAGTTAAGATAAAATAATGCAACTTCAGTGGCAAAAGAGACATGCTTACTTTCTTCAAATTGTTCATGTCTTTATTGTAAAGTTTCTGGGTTAAACGGCTTTCGGGAGGCTGAACTATTAAAAGGTTATGATGAAATCTCTGCCCTCTATCATTAAGCCTTAGCTATTGTGTCAAGAAACAAATCAGTAACTCAGTGTAACAGTCTACCATGCAGCCTTCTCATTATTTGGCTTGAAAACAAGAGCCTTTGTAGATGAGGCATCACTGGATCAAAAACAGATCCCTCCTGTACTAGTGAGAGAAAAGGTTGCCCAAATAACTGTGAATACAGAGTTCCAAACTGGATGCGCTCTTCAAAAGGCTGAAGTTTAGCCGTCCCTGAGTCATCATCAAGTCAGCTGCATCTGGTACGGTTCATGACGCAAGGTAGAAAAGCACTCCTGTGGTAATCACAGGATGCGAGAACATATTAGTTGTGATCCCACTTATCCCTTATTATGTGAGTGAGCACTCTGGGGAAGAAAGCATTTAATTCAACAAATCTGTTTCTTTCATTGCAAAAAAAAAAAAAAAAAAACTGCCAAAAAATTATTTAGTACTCAAAGATATTTTTGGTGCAGAGTCACTTACAGGAATGCGAAAGACACTGGATATTTTAGCTAAACTCGTTTAAATAGGTTAGACGTGTGGTTGCTTAACCTTTGACCAAAAAGCCCATTGACTTCTCCTACTTAACATTTGAATCAAAATTGCAGAAATTCCCTTAAGAAAAATGATGCTCATAAGAATAAAAAGTACTGGTAGAAAGTGTGCATGTATATATGAAGTACACATAAACATAGAGGCTGAGGCTGATGTAGTCATGCCTCATTCATTTCAAGAATCTTCTGAAGCCCACTCACTCACCACGACCTTCTCCTGCTTAAAACACGTAGATGTATTAAATAAAACAGTAAGGCAGAGTAAGACATAACCTGATTTAAAAAGATTTCTGCTGTGGTCAAGAGACCAGATCTGACCCACAGACTAATGCCCGTGTAATGAAATCCTGTAAAAGTCTGTCATTGTGTTAGAGGTAGAACATTAGACTCTCCTTCAAAACGCAGACTGCCAGTTAAATCTGACATATTTCACCAGCGATGCTTCCAGTGAAATGGCAGGAATGCTGCTGGCGTACAGACTTTCTCCAAGTGCGATTCTGCACCGACCTCGATAATTATTAGAAATTCATGTGAAGTTTACAAGAGGTCAGTGACAGCACAGGGAAGTACATTAACACGGATATAAATTGTGCTTAAGCACATGCAAAAAGTATACAATGCATAATTAGCCTTTTAATGCGCAAGTCTGATACTATAGCCATTAATTTATGTGACAGCGAAGCGCTTTTAATAAAGAAATTATGCTAGACTGACAATAAATAAATAAATAAATAAACAAAATGCATGAGTCACGGTCCAGGTCAAACTCACCTGAGCGCATCTTATTACCCGATAAATTGGCTGACAAGGACTCCCTGTGTGCTAAATATAAAATGTTTGCTTTCATAGATCACGGATTTAACAACTAAGAACTTCAAGCAGTTTCCTACCGTTTAACTGGTTGTAGACCACATCCTCCAGCCTCTCCAGCCTCTGGAGAATTGACTGCCTGTCCACCAAGTTGGAAACTTTGCCATTCCTGGCTCGCAGCCTCTGGTCAGAAATACGCCCTATCTGGATGAGCTCCTCGGATCGGTCCTGGATCCTGCAGTACACCGAGAACAGTATAATCCCCACAAACACTAAGATGTTGACGGTCAGCAAAGTTTTGATTTTGCGTGCCACAGCCATGAAAGGAGAATATTGTCTGGCTGACTCAGTCAAGCCCGGCAAAAGCTCATGAGTGGTGGCCTCCTTTGTCACCTTACAGTGTGTCTTGCGGCGGGGTGATTTCTGTGCTCGCTGGGGAGAAGGTCAACTCGTGGAGACCCGAAGGGCTGGCTGATCCGTTCAGCACCACGGACAGCTCGGGAGGCTCCGTAGTGGGACACCGCAACGGTCACATAGAACTTACAAGGTGGGAAATGTTAGTAGCGTCCCCGGAGCTCGGCTCCAACCACTGAGCGATGCTTTATGAGCTTCACTAGCCGACAAACAGCTGCACTCGCTTCACCTACATATTACAAGCGAGAAATGACGCCAGGGGAGGCATTCATCCTCCCGAGCAGCCCCCGGCAGTTGCAAAACATCTCTCGTCCGCAACGTGGTAAGTCGCCAGTTCCTTAGCATCAATATGTCTCGTCCATCGCGCAAGAAAAGCCCTGGTTTTGAAGCGTCGCACAGCTCTCACCGCTCCTCTGTGGCATCTCCTTCCTCAAAGGCGTTGTGGTCACCCGATCCGTCCCGCTCTGCAAATATGAATCCAATGTCCAACAAATAAATAAATAAATATATATATATATATATATGCGTGTGTATGTATGTGCGCGTTTCAAAAACAAAGCGGCGTTTCTCTTTCTCCCCTCTCTCTTTTCTTCTCTCTCTCTCTCTCTCTCTCTCTCTCTGCCTTCGAGTCTCTTTCTGTGTTTGTGTCCCGTCAGACCATCGCTGCCTCCTTTGGCGCTGCACCGTGGGATGAGTTGAGAGCAGATTTGCCCTCAAATGCAGTCAAACGACGCTCGGTGTCGATGGGAGCGATGCATACGGGCTCTGGCATGCTGTCGCTCCTCTCTCAGCCTCCCCGCTCTGTCAGGGAGGAAGAGCCACCGCTGCGTCCTGACGTTTAGAGGCACACAATCATGAATATTCACAAGCAGTGTTGTGTCGGAATAAAATAAATAGGAAGCAGCGTGTACTTCCACTTGGTAGAGCAATCTACACCACCCCACCCCACCCCACCCCCTGTACAGGTGAGCTGTGGAAATCTGTGTGAAGATGTGTTAAATGGTTTCTCTATGTTATTCACAAGGCCGAGCCTATAGGTTAACCAATTCGCACAAATGTTTCAGGTTGCATGCATGCACTCCTATACATACACGCTCTGCTTCAGAAGTAGGCTATAGGGATCATTTCACAAATCCCATGCTTGACTACAGTTTTAACGCCAAGCTAAACAGAATAAATGTGTATATGTTTGAATTAGAAAGGCATGTAACATTTGTTTATTATAATACAAATCCACTCTCAGGAGAGAATTTGAGGTTTTGCCAACCAGATAAAGAAAAGAAAATCAAGCAAAACCACACACTGGTGACTGAAACTCCACATTAAACCCACAGATATTGAAGGACATCTGTTTTATAGAGCCATCCAGATTCTAATCATTACTCAGTTCAAATTACTCCTACTCCATACTGTAACCTGCCATTGCCAGCTCCTCATCTCCAATTCCAAATGAATTATGGCTCCAGTAAATCACGTACAAAGAGCTTCGGGCTCTCTGTGTACTTTTACTTGATTAGGCAAACCCAGACACGGTAGTGGCTGCCCGAAGTACTTTGATTCCACTTCACACCCACCAGAGGATCTCAGATCTGTGCTCTTCAGTTTGTTTGCTGCTTCACTACACCGAGATAGTGCCAGGGTAGGTAAAGCCTCTATAGTCTGCACATTTCTTTGTCGGAAGACATTTGGTATGAACGTGAGCTTGTAAGTTATTTTATACTTATACACATTTCTTGATGGTGCGTGTCTTCAAGAGGGAATCGGTTCTGATTTTCTGAGAGCAGATTTGAGGGCTTTTATTTTTAGTGTTTTCAAAGAACGAGACCTTGTCATATAAGTCTAGGCACAAACTTCCTTGAGAGGTTAATTTGTTCCACAAAGCTCCTGCAATCCAAAATAGTTTTTCTTTTAAGAGGGTAGAATAACAAAGCTTAGGCAGGGCTCATACTGTTCCCTGTGTGGTCATGATACTGATGATGATGATGATGGTAATGCATACTTCCTATTGCCTTACAGCTCCCAGGTCTGCATAACAAGGACATTTAAAAGGATTTTCATTGTATAGAATGTATAATAAGGTGCACACAAGGTGCTGCTTTGATTCATAGTTTGCAGAAAGAGTCTGTGGGGAAATCATTGTTACAGACACCTCAGGCACCGTGCAGGCCTAAGCACAGCTGCTTATACAGCAGCTACAGTACTGTATATCAGCTCCCCGCGCTCCCCTATAAGACTCTCTGAAGACTTGTTTTCAGCATTCAGCACCCTGCATGCCTCTGTAACTGCAGACACTGGCACTCAAGTGTTTTAACCATATTAACCTGGGTCACTGCAAACTACACCACAGTCATCCCACTCAGTGTCTCTGCATAAGCCACTCGAACATATTCAGAGGGAGAGCATGAGCTAGACAAAAGAGTGTGAGTCTAGTAGTGCTGTTAAGAAAGCCATAAATATCTACTGCTTTAGTTTCTGTTTTTATATGATAGTTACCACCTCATGAGCCCCGTGAATGCAGATCACATGAACACAATTTCAAACGTGCTACTTAATCTGCTTATCAATATACTTTCAGTCTGCTGGTAATATAAACACATGCTTTTAAAGAAACCTTTCACTCGTGCTTCTATAATTACTTAAGAAATTTAATTTAAAGAATATTTTTTCATTACTTAAAGGGAATTAAATATTTCTGTATTATTATAAGACATTTATGACAATGCACTGAAAACATCATCAGAACATTTTATGTTCAGTTTAAATATATGCTAGCTAACTAGTTTACTTGTCTACCTTTCAAAACTAGTGACCTTTGCCCACAGTGGACATTTGCTACAACAAGCAAAGGTGCTGGATAAAGTGTAAGGAAACGGTAACAAACAAGACAAGAGTATTAACTTGAAAGTGGTTTGGGGTTTGTTTTTGTTTTTGCTTGAATCATAATTGCCACAACCTAATCAGCAAGCAGTACCACGTTGAGATATAAGTATTGGTGATCTAGCCACTGTAGGTGACCATGTTTATGGTCCTTTCAGGTCTATTGTGGTCTTAGAAAATACCCGGCATTTCAGCAGCTACATTTTCAATTGCAACTTTGTTTGTGAACCTGCTGTGCACTATTTTGGGCTGTCTTCCTAAAAAAAATAAAGTTACCTCATGCATCTGGAAATCGGGTAGGAGAAAACCAAGGCCACCTAAGTAATGAAAAGAATGATGCTAAAACAGTTTAAAGAGCAATAATTTCCTGTGTGTCTATCATCATGACTCACACCTTTCACTTTCAGCATAACCACTTGATCTGCTGGTTATACAAAAACACTAACCAGAGCAGCTTTAAAAAGAAAAGGAAAACACACTGCACTATAGAAATCTCGTGGTGAACGCAGGCAAGGTTAAGCCTAGATATATTTTTGCTGAAAAGAAGATAGCAACTACTGTAAAACACAAGGCAGTAAGTGCTTTGTTGGGGGCCATTTAGTTTGCTACACTCCAGTGACTTTAGTACATTAGGCATTCTTGTCAGTTGAAGCTGCTCTTCTGTGTTTGGTTCACAAGGCCAGGCAAAGAGAATGTGTTCAGACAAGATGCTACAAAGCAAGGACAGCTGGAAGTCAACACATCACACATGTCCACGGCAGAGGCAAACATCACAGTTACTTCTTGTCAGTTTTCAGGGTGCTAATGTGTTTATGTCAGATGCGGATTCAAGCTAACAACATGCCAATTCTGTGTTGCTGCCATTCTAACAGTATGCAAAATGGATTCTTGACAGAATCCAATGAACAAGAAACCTTTTTCGGATTTCTTTAGAAGTAAAGTAGTTTGTATTCAGTGTAATACAAGCTCAAAATTGCTAGTCAGAATTAGCAAGCGCTGAGCACAAAATAAAATATGCAGCATTTTAAAAGTAAACTATTAAGGCTAATTTAATTCAAAACTTTCTCCCTAAAAATGCAAATGTGTTTTCCTAAGAGAAAAGAAAATCTGTTTTCCTTTCCTATTCGCGGTGGTTAATATGCATACTGTTTTGGCAAAGGCACAAACATTTCAAATAAAGGTCAGCGTGACCACTGTGCAAAGGCATTAAAAGTAACAAGTGGCAAATCTGATACATGAGGAACATGAGTAATTTTATGGCACGGCAAGTAATCCACATTTGTCCCCGACTGGCTGGCATGCAAACTTGCCGTGTCACTTTCAGAGTAAAGCGCCCACTCTGAGACACTCACTGGTCACTAATGTAGTGCTGTCTCCTGGCCTGCTGGAGCTAAGTTCATACATTATCACTTTGACCCCGAGGCTAACAGCTAAGCCCCAGTTCTGTCTGCCTTAACTTAGCTCATTCACATTCCACCTCCAGCAACCTCTCCCTACTGTGGTGCTACGGGAGCTGTTGATTTGCCTAATGCCTTAACTAAATTAGAATGATAACCCTGCGGACTGGAATATGTGATGTTCAGCTTGAGGCAAGTTTTTACATGTTTTTTTGTACAACAGAGATGAGGCAACACTGGGGGCTGTCAGCCGAATGTTTATCAGAGCCTGGGGCCTTATTAAGACACAATGTGCTCCTTTACCTTGGCAGCCAGCTATGGCTGTACCATAATGCATCATTCAGCGGCATCCCAATTGCAAATGCAAAGTGCCTTTTTTTTCCAAGTGGAGACGCGGCAAATCTTGACCCTGTGAATAACATAAAGAAAGAAGCAGATGTCACCTCTGTATGCATGCTTTTGAGTAAAACAGAAGCAGCAATTATCAGTGTAAGGACTGCTAAGACGCTCAGCTGGAGATTGTGCATATCAAATATCAAAATGTCAAAAATACTGATTAGATTTATCAATATGAGCATAAGCCTGGCTTCTCAATGTTTTTGTATTAATGGAGCAGATACTCTGGAGACGCCCCCAAATGTTTCTTGATTTATGGCAGAAGCAATTACATTGCGCCAGTGTACCGATGCTTGATGGGCGAATCGGTGCAGGTAATTAGAAAGAATAATGAAACAGGGAGTCATGGGAATTTATCCCTACATCAAAAAAACTAATCAAAGATAAATGGGCTATCCATATTACCCAGTCATTATGCCGGAAAGATTATTGTTTTAAATCCCTGTGTGCAGCAGCTATGGACTCGTTCTCAAACAAAATCCATTACTCTGCTGACACCTCCGACTTATTTGGAGACTGATTGATATTCCACGGCCTGCGAGCATTCCTCCAGTTTATGTTTTCAGTTTTTTGGGCGAGACGGTGGACAGGAGAATTTCTTAGTGAGAAAAATGACTGTTGATGGATTTACAAAACATTGCAGAAATGAGAAATTTGATCCATATACATAGAGACACAGACAAACACACAAGATCCATCTTTTGATGACTTCAGAGGGATAATTTTTTTTAAAGTCATTCAAGGCTAGAACTTATTCATAATGACGTTGAGTGTTTTCAAGTAGATCAAAAAAGCCAAACAAAAGTTTCATAGTAAGCAAAGGAACACAGCAATACAATACATAAATGCAATTTAGGATTCAGAACCACACTAAAGTTCAGGGCCACAGGGGGCTGTAGCCTATCCCCGCTGTCATAGGGCAAGAGGCAAACTGTCACTGGACTAACACATAGAGACAGACAACCATCCACACCTATGGACAATTTGGAGTTACCAATTAACCTAACCCTAATAACTGCATGTCTTTGGACTGTGGGAGGAAGTCAGAGTACCCAAAGAGAACCCATGCAAACTCCACACAGAAACACCCAGCCAGGTGGTGGAATCGAACCCTGGACCTTCTAGCTGTGAGGCAACAGTGCTAACCACCGTGTTGCCCAAAAGACAAAATCGTGAATTAAAACATGAAATTATAAATTTGCTTTATGGACCTCGAGTTTTTAGTTTAATACTTTTGTAGAATAATATCATGTCCTTATTCATGCTGAAGTTTAGTTTAACTTAGTTCAAAAAGTGAAAACGGAGAAAAATAGACTTGCTCTACTCGACTAAATGAATGAATACAAATCAGCCTCCTCTGTGCAAACACACACAGATGTACTAATTCACATAAATAGATGGATAGACTGAGAGACAGATAAATGATAGACTCTTGCTTAGAATTAAGGTTGAGGTTCTGGCCCTGACTTCAACCCTACTGAAAATTGTTAGACTATGTATAAAAACAGTGAACCAACCAATTTAAATGAACCCCATTAATTCTGCCAAGAAGAGCGGTCGAACGTTCAGCCAGAAGTCAAACCTTTTTGATGGCTACCAAAAGCATCTGGTTGAGGAGCAACTTGCTAAGGAACATTTAATGAAATATTAGTGGGGGTGTATGTATACCTTTGACCCTGTGTGGATGAGTGACAATCCAAAATAAATTCAACCTCGTGCCCCCAATTCTTGTTTTTTAAAGTCATTGAAGATATATACTGTACAATCATTTCGCTCTGGAAACAAACAGTTCAAAGAAATCATTAAAAGCTGAAAATTACCATGACATCCATGCCCATGATGAGTTTATGCAAGCTTTTCACCACAGCTGTGGACAGATAGATAAAAATACAATACTTTTGGATGGCTATATATTTAGCATACAGAGTGACAAGTGCATCAAATCAATCGTCTTGTGAAAGAACATTTATGTGGATCAGGCTCATATTTGAAACAACAACAGCATATTTTCCAGCTTTACTCTACAGACTTTCGTTAGTTTTGTTGTTCTATCCAATAACTAAACAAAAATACACAGAAGAATAGCTTGTATCACAGTCTAATAGCAGGATATTAGAATCCATTCTTCACAAAGTGAGTGACATAATAGCTACGGATGAGAAAAGACATTGTATCAGCTTTCATTTCGGATGCTTTATTTACAGAGCAGGGCTACACTGAGCTTAGAGTTAGACAGAAAACCGTCTCCTAGAAGGTGGCAGACTGCAATCGCTGATTCGGTCCGGCTTCTTGTTCATTTGTGGCCAATGAATCAGCAGCCAACATCTCAGCCAACACTCTAATCACAGGCTCACAGCAGCAATCACAGATCTAGCCGCTAATCAGTCACAAACACGTGCGCACAAACAAGCCTAAATGCATCTGGTGCAAACCAGTTCCTGCACGTATGGTCCAGCAAACACAAATCTATTTAAGTTAAATATATTTTAGCTTCGATAGTTCTCCTGCAATCTTCCTGTAATGCAACTTTGTGTTGCGTGAATGCATTATGTGAAGACATGCTTCATAACCTACAGTACAAGCTAAGTGATGCCCACACTCTCCTTGCACACATACAAATCCCCACCGCTTGGGTTTCCTCCAAAGGAACAAAGTCTTCACTGGCAGCAGGGATCAAAACATGCGGATGGCCAAACTGGAATTTAGGTTTATAGGAGAACAACATGCTGGCCTTTAACTAACATCACAACCCCAGAAAACAACAACAAAATTTAAAAAAAACAAAAACAAAAAAAAAAAAACAGATTTGCATCCAAATTTTTACAATCTGCTTCGCACAAAGACACCATGCTTTACATCTCCTCGCTGTCACGGAATATGATGCTGGGTGTTCAGCAGGGTGGTGTTGACATGTAAGCGCTCTGCCATTTGCCTGGGAAAAAAAGCAGAGGGGCCAGCAGCAGACAACATCATAGCAGCATGCCTGGTCCCTCCTGTTAAAGCTCTCTTTTGCTTGATTGTAATTAAAGATAGAGGCGAACGCGAGCAGTATGTCTCCCAGAGAGAAAAATTATGTGGCTCTTCCGGTGAAGAGGGCAGGCGGGTGGTGGAGAGAGGAGAAGAGGGGAGGGGTGGTGGTGGTGAATGAATGTTAAGCCGTGCAGCGGCTGAGGTGTGTGTGTGCGTGGAGGCAGGGAAAGCCACAGGGGACTGCAGCGGTTGAGGTCGAAGCGAGTGCAGAGGACTGTGGGTCATCGCTCCTTTTTGCACTGCTCTTCATTCACAATCCCTGTACACATGCTCACACACTGACACACACAATCCCTGATGGCTGATTAGAGGGTGGAACGAGAGAAAAAAGATAGAGAGAAATAGAGGTTGGGGGTTAGGATGTGCATGCACGGATGCCTTTAAGACAGCTTTCCCACCAGAGGCCGATCGGGATGTAATGTTAAACGGAGGCGAGGGTGAAATGAAGTCCACTAGTTGAAGATGCAGATCATGCGGCTGCGAAAGAGAATTCAGCGCGCCTAATTTTCTAAGAACCATTCGTTCAGTGTTCTTGGCACCGTACCAGGTAAATATCATGCTCACTACAAAATCCCAGCACACACTCAAGCTAATTTCATGTGCTTGTGGCTTTGATTTGTCATTGATGTTTTTGCAGCATAACAAGATAGTGGTCCATGACAGTATCCATAATGAAAGTGCATCCAGATAGTGATCCATGATGGCCAACAGTGAGCTAGTGAAGCAGGATGGTGATCCATCAAGCAGGCATCATCCAGCCTGGATAAAGAGAGATTAGAGCTCGTCCTTCTCATGTTGCATACTACAAATTTAAAAAACAACAAATTCTAAACCTGCACAGCATTTTTGTAAAACCAAGCCGCGCCTTTTTGTTGTACTAATTATTTGCCATTTGAAGCTAAGAATTGTTTACTCAAGTGGAGATTATTTAACACTGTTGTCAAGCTATGTGCCCTTTCTTTGACTCCAAGTGTAGAGGACTGCTATGTTTCGTGGCTCTTCAATCAGTAAAAGAAAACTCATTTAATCAAACAACACAGCTTGTCTACTTAAGTGTTCTTTTTTCAGAAGCATAGAAAAATATTGTCTTGACTTGGCTGTCATATTGTGCTTTTCTAATTTATAATTAAAGGCTTGCTGCTTCAGTGAGCAGCAAGCCTTTAATTGTAACATTGTTGCAACGTTACCATGATTTGAGCACTGGCACTGCTGTAAGGCTCAAATCACAAGTTATCAATACTTATTGTATTGATAACATGTACCAGACCAAATATAAAAATTAATTTATTAAGAAAAACGTAACAGTGCTTCCCTGGTGACATGCTGAGTATACAAATTTTGCAATAAATAAATAACAACAACAAAATAGGAACAAGCACCTGGAATGATGGTTTCAGCGTGGTGACTTCTGTCTCCTTGTAACACCCATTTACTCATAATAGAAGGAAAAAGAAGAAGAAAGAACCATTACTGAATTGGTATGTATTATATGGTATCATGGTTGGTTTTGCTCATTAGAAAAGAAAAGAAAAGAAAAGAAAAGAAAAGAAAAGAAAAGAAAAAGACAGTTATTTGCTGCTCCCTTGATTGACATTATGGAGTTTTAGCAATGCAATTCCAGCATAATTAGTGTCTCTGCAGTAGGTTTTAAAGTCAAAGCCTACTAATGACTTTAAGAAGGAAATTTCTGTGTATATTGACTGTGCTTTCAAAAGAGGTTGAATAACAGGATTCCCATATATGCTGAGTTTTATGGTCTACCTACATTACATTGATCTACTGCTCCTTTGCCCAGCTGTGGCAAACTTTTGCCTACTTTTTAGGCGTCTTACAGCACTTGTAGCTACAATTTGATCTCAAACCCCCGAGCAGAAACCAGTTTATACAAGCTTAGTGTATTCATCAGATACAACTCATTACACATTACAAAGATACTGCAGTACAGACACAGATTTACAGTGTAAATTTATTGAAATGAAACACTCTCCAAGAAATCCCAGAATATAGAGACAAATTCCCTGCTACTAAAAATATTACCTCAAAGATCACCTTACTCCTGCAGTACTTATTCTCAAAAGTGACCCATATTTAAAAAAAAAAACAATTCTATGCTTCATCTGACGATATTTAAATGTCATATGAGAGAGAGTCTTGTTCACTCTGATACTGTATTGTGCCCATTATACAAGTGTTCAGATTCCTCAGACAACGTATTTTAGATCCACATAGTGGCAAACACGCTCCTTCAAATCCTTCGTTAGCTTTCAGACACATGTTTTTTATATATTAAAATATGATTGTGTATATTTCAGACAAACAAAATATCCTTTAAAACTGTGTATAACTGAACATAAGACTGGAAAACTACACAGACCATGGACACCTGTGAGTCATCACACGCAGACAAACCACGACTCTGCAACATCTGAGTAACAGAAAAAAAATCTGTCTCCTAGAGGCAATGACATCATCACCTCACCACTCTGCAGGTGAATGAGTATGTCACATTTTCTCTCATTTGAAATAAATTTATGCTTATAACTAAGTTTAGATTTGAATTCTTGTTTCTTGTTTCTGACTTAACGTTAGCCATCCTGCTTACATAAAAAACCGTGCCACTGTGTTTTCTTGGAGCCGTCGTTCTTTAACAAATGTAGACTATGTCCCTGTATATTTAGGGGTTCTGTGTCTCTGTTTCTACCAGGCCACTGGGGGTATGGTAGCTGGACATATGCTTACTCTCAGTCTTTGATTCATTATTCAGTTAATTTGAAATCTTGTCCAACCAAATGTCCAAAGAGGGTTGTACACACAGTCTGGGCTGACTATAACTGGTTGCCAAATGTCATTATCCAGTCTGACTTTGAAGACATAGTGGTGTGGAAACTTTAGTGTGCTTGCACAATAAAAGGCTGTTAATTAATCAATCCCTGCTGACCTTTCAAAGGTTGCTGTTATACAGCTGAGAAGAAGTTGCTCTTTGCTGAAGGATTTACTGGATAAATTTAGCTGGTCCATTTTATAGTGTGACCAGGCCAGTATTGCAGGGGGTTATGTGCCTAACTGTCAAGTCTGAGCTAGTCAGAAGGTAGGCATTTTTTCTTTTATTCTAACACAAAGCTTTATGCTAAGCTAAGCTATTAAGCTGCAGGCTGTAGCCATACACTGTACTGATAACTCTGTCTCAGTCCCTATACATAAATGAGACTGATATAAATCCTCTTATTTAACTCTCAGCAAGAAAAAAATACCTTTCCCAAAATGTCCAACTGTTGCTTTAAATTCATCTATGGGCATTTAGCAGCAAGGATAACATGATGGCAAAAAAGCAGAAAAATGTAGCATTTTACAGATGTGAAAAAAAAATCTGCCAAAACCACTTACAGATTCATTACATGAACACTTTGCTGTTGATTAGTGACAACAATCCCATTAACACAACTGTCGACATTCATTAAAGCATTTTAGTGGCAGGTTTTACTTCCTTTTACCGGGAAAACATAAGAGTTTAAGATTGATCTATACAGCACATAGAAGTTTTTTCTTGACTTGACTTGACTAAAAGGGGGAAACAAAGGAGTACAATGGATGTTCAAAAATTACAAAGATCACCAATCATCTCCCATTATTATGCTCTCCATTGTTATGGAGAATCCTCATTGAAATAAAAGCACTTCTGGGCCTCTTTTATTACTTTGAAACACAAATGAAAATTGAAGCTCTTCCATCGTTTCATTTCTTTTTCCTTTTTTTGACTGGCGTGACAAACTTTGTCTTCAAATTAAAGATTGCTTGCTCACTCCATTTTTCAGCCATGGCATCTATTTTATGCGGAAGGATAAGAAAGTCAATTGAAAGTTAATTCCAAAGCATTTGATTAATGGGCACTGGAGGATGCACTCTAATCTGCGCGCTGTTCAACTGTTCTATTTCAAGCCACACACGAGTAATTATTCCCTGCTTTCTCCAGGAGTAAATGTTATTGTTGCACATTCCCCTCATTTGACAAAGGTTGTCTTGTTTTCAGGCATCCTCCAAATACGGTGTAGGGTAAGTAATCTGGTAATGGTTTATTTTGTTTCATTTCAATCGTGATTATAAAACAGACGGAAACTTTGTAATGAAAGATTTAAATACATGCACAGTGGATTCTGCAGGGCATGCTGGGCTGTTGCGTCATCCACAGCAGGTAAGACTGGAATTTTAATGCAAAGAAAGAAAAGAAAACGTCAGTAGCCTCAATATCCTGTACTCTAAGCAGTCCGTGGGAGAGTGGACACTTCAGCAGACTGACTCAAACAATCATTAAAAAAAGGTAAAAGAATGCTAGAAAAAGACAGCATGTAATTTTCTTTACTGCCCTGCGAAGTTCCCATGTCTTTCATGACTCACAGTGAATGAGAGAAATCTGACTTTTCCAATAATTCTGTTGAATGAAATCTTGCTATAAATTTAGCAGAAGCAAAAGGAAAATGTAAAGTTTGTATTTGCTGATAACACAAGAGGTCGCATTTAGCTGTGCTGGTATTTTTTATTTAAAGATAATGGTTGGAAAAACATCAAAGCAATGTGACTGAAAACATTAAAAACCACATCTTTAATTATTGAGAAATACTATAATTAATTATTTTTAAATAAGTAACAATGGAATTGGATCTAACTTACTAAGTTATTTATTTTCAGTACCGTGCAACAGTCTTAAGCCACCTCTCATTTCTTTATACTTGTAATTAAAGCACTACTCTAAAGTCTGTCTGTAGCAGATCTAGAGTCTCTGAAGTAATAGCACCTGAAAGTTATTCTCTTGAAAAATAGGAAAAATCCAACAAAGACTAATTGATCCAGCTACTGTTTGCTGAAGCCTGTTCAGAAATGTCCTCAATGGAAATGAAATGGGGAGAAAAGGCTAAGGTTTGCCAGATTGGACAAGAACTGGACTGAAAATCAGTGGCAGTGATGAATCCAAATTTGAATTTTCTATTTCAAATTGTCATCCTTATGTAAGGAGGAGGTTAGGAGAGAGATACAATAGTGCATGTCTACAGACATTTCTAAAAAAAAAATGCTTGAGGCTGGTTTGGGACTTATTTCAGTCACTGATGCTGGGGATCTCATCAGAATTGATGGAAATATGAACACAGAGAACTTTAGTCAGATTCAAGAAGCCTGGACAACTATTCCTGAAGACCGCTTAAAAATGGCAGGAAAGCTTTCCTAGGAGAGTTCAGGCTGTGTTGAAGAATAAACGACCTCTGTTTTTGCCTTATATGCTGTATTTTCATGTGTGTTTGCACGTATTTCAATAAATTGTATTGTCATGTGCAAAGTGATTCATCAGTGGAGCTGCAGTGACCCTGTGTGTGACCATTACCATACAACAACTGCTTGTATATTCATGTAAATATATAACATTAACTAGTGACATAGCCAGTTACAGCACTGCAGGCACGCTACATCTTCAACATGTGGAAGAAACCTTTAATTCTGGGGCTGTTTCACTGTCGTTCTTTCATCAACACCTTTCAAAGGGATGCATACTTACCCATCCTAACAAAGAAAACTGAATAAGCTGCTGCTTGAAATGTTTGGCACAATTCAGCAAACCAGATTAGATGGTTACATCTCCATGTAACTGCACTGTTTTTGGCATTTTTGGAATGTGTCAGCAATTCAGTGAAGTGAAAAAAAGATAAGATATGCAATTCACACATACTTGAAATGTCACAAACGTAAGAAATGAAAAAAGAAAATCTGTGGATTTAAAGCAGAGCCTGGTGCTCAAGTGTGTACCCCACGTTGTCTAGGAGTGAGTTCAGTTCAGTTCACATCCTTCAGGGTGTACTGGCTCAGCTCTCCAACAGAGCCTTGTCTTTTTCACCAGTTTGCTAATCCTGTCTGCATCCTTGCCCTTGATGTTTACACCCCTGCATTCATCTGCAAAAAACAGAGAGCTGGCCAGCACTGATTGGTAGAGCGTGTTTAGGTACGTGTCCATGAGCCCTCTAAGGAAGAATTTATGTGGAAGACTGCACTGACTTGATGGACATTGAAGAGAGTGACCTGAATTCTGTTTATTTCAATCCATAGTTTGTACTGATTTGGCTTGCAAAATAATAATACAGCACATCGAGTGACCTTTTTTAATCCAAGCTAAGTCATCTGCCTGAAGTGCAGATCAGTGAGTAAAGTTCAAACTACCCTCTAGGGTGAGGATCAGATCAGATTGGCTTTGACTGTCCTCACTAAACATCTCTCCAAATAAGCTTTTTTTCCATCATACTCACTGCCTGTTTTTGACACTCAAAGCTTGAGCGGCTAAACCAAGCTTTAACAAAGAGGATGATATAACAGTTATTTTGTCACAGACATAAGAGTTAATTTACCATTTGGCTAAAATCATCCAGTCATATCAATAGCTTTCCACTCATTTTATTTCCGTTATTTGTTATCCTGTCAATGCTTCTTCATAGTGAGCTGATAATAACGATGGTTCCCTACAGCAGAACATGAAAAACACATTTATTTGCTCAACCATAATAAAGCAACGTGAGCCACTGTGTTGCTTTTCTAAAACATGACATGAAGATTCATCAGCAGTGGGGCTCATATTTTTGAAACTTGCATCCTCTTTCCTGGTTTTATTACACTGTACACATACTAAGAAATTGTGGATGCCTCCATGCCAGTGATGGTCCACATTGTTCATCCTTTGTCCCATTCTTGGGAACTCAGTATCTGCTAAAGACTGCCGATTTCCATTGGGGATCAGTCAGCAGCTCGGAAGCAGCGAGTGTGGAGGTGAGAGTACGGGCATCTTAAATTTAAATGACTGGTAAAAGGAGAGAGAGAGCTGATATGACAAAGAGAAGGAAGGCAGATATGTTGTGTATGAAAGAGATCAGGGGGAAGGGAAGCAAGGCCAGGAGCACTGGAAATGATTCAAACTGCTCCACAATGGTGTAGATGAGAAATGGAATAAGTCTAATCTTAAAAGAAGGTGGATGGAGATGATGGAAGTGCCAGACAGGATCATAAGTTTGAAGCTGGAAGTTGAAGGGGTAATGTTGTACGTTGCTCTACAAGTTTTATGTGTCACATAGAGGAGAAAGATGAATTCTGGAGTAAGGTGGTAAATATTGTCTCTAGAAGGGAGAAAGTGGTGATTGCTGCAGCAGACTTCACGGGGCTTGTAGTAGAGCCAAGGATTCAATGGTGAAGTTGAAGAAGGAAGAATGTTGCACAGAGTTTAGGGAGGGGTTGAGGCAGGCGCAGGAGGTACACAGAAGTATTTAAAGGAAGACGTTACCAAAGAAAACGTGGGATAGTCTGGAAGAAAAAAATACCAGGTGTAGGCCAGGTGTACAGAAAAGAATGAGGCAAATGAAAGGTCTATAGTGAGCTGCATGTGAGGGTGGACACTTAAGAAGGACATATGGACTTGTATTGATTGGCTAAACAGAGAGATCGAGCTGAAAGGGATGTCCGGCAGATTAGAGTGATTAAGGAGAGAGATGGAAATGTACTGAAGATTGAAGAGAGCCTGCCGTACTGCTGAGACAATGGAAGGAGTGCTTTGAGGGGCTCATGAATTGAGAAAATGAGAGAGAGGAGAACAGATGGATGAAAGTTAGCAAATCAGGAAGTATAGAGGTTAGTAAGGAGCAGTTATGGAGAGTGGAAAGGCAGATGATCCAGATGACCTAGCAGCGGAGATTTGACAATGTCTAGGAGAGAAGGCAGTGGACTTTTTAATGAGACTGCTTGACATAATCCTGGCGAGTGAGAGGAAGTCTGAGGAAAGGACAATGTGATTCTGTTTTTTTAAGTTTATTTTATTTTGAATAGATCGTTGTCCTTAATGTGGCATGGTGCAGGCACTTCTCGACCTTGTGTTTTTGACTGTTTGCATGCATCCTAATTACCCTTGGGTTTACCAAGCGCATTTACTTTATTTTCATTAATTGTTTTTTTATTGTACTTTTTCTTTCTACCTTTTTTGTGCATCTTGTTATTGTCACTTGGACTTTGGGGCCCCTACAAGCTTTGAATTAAAATGTGTCTTTTGTTTTGCAGCCTGCCTTCTGTGGGCTGCATTTGGGTCCTTTCATGTACATCGCTCCCCACACAACAGATAACTGCAAAAAAGCACCACTACCTCTTTGTGGAAGAGCACAGGATGTTTAGAGGGTATTGTCTCCTGTTACCACTATGAAGAAAGAAAATACTTAAAAAGCAGAGGAAGTAAGAAAAAGGAGGAAAAAAACAGCTTTCAAACATAAAAGACAGGCAGCTTAATCTGTGATAGTTTTCCCTTTACAAATGTGCCATTTATCTCAGCATGAAAGGCTTAGTTAGAATTAAATTACCTTAAAATGTTTCTCTAGAGTTAAGGCTTGATATATTTTGATATTTAGCATTCTGGCAAGAGATTTACATATCATGGAGAGATAACCACTATTTGTAAATAACTATATTTTCTCTTGCAAAAACACCTCACAGAAAAAAAGAACATCACAAGTAAGTAGAGGTGGTACAAGAAAGGTAGCCAGGACTGATTCGCCACCATTGTCCCCCACAAATAAAAGAAGCTGATGAATCATCAGAATTTCTCTCTGTGTATGGACATGAGTAACTGAATAACTGTTAATATGATAGAGGCAAAATGAATAGAGACAGCAATGATTGTGAGAAACTGCAAACAGAGGTTCAATATCTGAAAAAATTATCATATAGTAGCTCACAAAAGATACATCAATGGTGTCTTATTGTATCTCTGGGATACTAAGTAGCAGATGCAAACTGACCACAAAGACAAATAAAACAACAAAAGAGACACAAAATGAGTATTTGCACCTTTATTGACATTAGCTCATAGTAACACATTCCAAGCCATTCATTACTGTGTCGATTCCTGTTGAGATTCACATAAACACATATTTCCTTACTTCTGAAATGTTCCTCTCTCACCGCCTCTTGACACCGAGGTCACGTGACACACACAGACAAAAAAGTGCAACAGCAAAACTATCAGAAATAATTCAGTGGATGTCTGAAGAATCCCCAGGGTTTGAGCTGTTTGACACTTTCTGCACAGTCCAGGTCAAACGTGTGAGGTGCAGTTGCGTTCTGTGCTATTTCTGTGTTCCTGCCAACTGAGGCAGTATGAACAATTTAATATAAGCCTCTCAAGCAGAAAAAATGTGTGAGGTCAACCACATTTTTCATGCTAACTAGATACAGATAAATGGCAGTGTGTGCTTTCGTTGGGATTGAAATGTCAGGGATGGTGGGTGTTCCTTTTGTTCCTGCAAAGCTGTGCTTGAGGTCTGCAGCTAGCTAGGTCATCGGCTAATAATATTTAAACCCTTTCTTGCACTAGACAGTGGATCAGAATAAAGTAACCGGATGTATTGCCTCCTCCTAGCTATTTTAAAGCGTTCCGCTGTATACAGTATTGGCTTGGAGTGGCACTGCACCACCCACACAAGGACATCAGTTTCTTTTTTGGAGCAGCTTTTGTGACAGATCTGTTCTGCACTGTCTTTTCTATAAGAAAAGTGTCAGAACACTGTGGTGCAGGGACATTTTGATAGGCATTGTATTTGTTGCTAATCCTGTGCACCCACACCATCGCTGCTGACTGAGTTTTACACCAAAGCGAGTGCCCTAAATGTTGGTATTAACTGCACATTATTTAAATGAAATGGCTTAAAATAACATTGCCACGAGGCCATAAATAGATTTCATTTAACCATTTGTTAAACTTAAAACGAGATGAAGCGGAGCATGTTTAAAATTTCGATTTTCATGAATGTAATTTGGGACTGTAACATTTAGAATGCAAAACCAAAACAAATCCCCCCGAAGCTCTGCTGTGTATCAAATCAGGATAAGTACTACTAACAAAATGTTGCTGAATAAACTGCTTTTAAATCCCTTTTTAATGGAAAAAAATGATGTGTTAACATTTTTATTTCCAAATTCCCGTCACATTGCAGACCTTAGAAGACATGAAGCGCATTGATCCCTGCCATAAGACGCAGCCGACAGAAATCAGCAACCTTACCTGATTGCTGAACTCCTCTTAAAGTAGCTGTACTGCATGAAACTTGTCACAGCACATATTATAATGTATTTTTAAATATCAGTCATTTTTAAGCTAAAACGAGCTAAACGGTTTGCATACTTATTGGAGGTTTCTGTTTTACCATCACTTGCCGCATGGGTAGGTTAAGAAAAATATTGGGAAGTAACCAAGTACAAATACTTTCTTTCTGTAGGGGAGACCGGGGATAGTTGTAACGTGGGTCAGTTGTAACACTTCCAATTTCTCCAATCAGGGCTAAGTTTCAAATGATGTGACTCATCCTGTGCATGCCCAATTCAGTTCTTCTATCACATGTGAAAAATCAGCACATTTTGTCAAACACAGACAATTTAACACGAAAAAAAGTAATTTGTATGCCAAAAAGTAAGTTTTTCTACTTTATTTCAATTTCTAATAGCATTATCTGCTTTGCAGTTAAACTCATCAAACTTAAATGATGTTATTTGTATGTCTATGGGGATATATTCTGTGTAGGTCTTTAGTGCTAATGTTTTAGCCGTTGGCTGTAATCTTAGCTAGTTCATGGCTATAGGAGTCTGGGTCAGTTGTAACAGCAACAGTCTGGGTTAGTTGTAACAATAATGCAGATGTTACAACTTACCACACTATTACTTTAACTTATATTAAACAAGTTGGGGCAACGACATCAGCAGAGAGAGGTTCACTGGTCGCCTTTGTATATGCGGTTAATGCCATTGGCAACACAACCACTGTTTGTGTTCCCACACATACATTATGCAGACCACTGTGTCAGAGGTGGACCAGTAGGAAGTATTGGTAGTGGAAATAAATCAGGATGGGTGCAAGAAACAGATTTCCTCATCTTTCTGAAGCACTTTGCAAACCACACAAAGGTAAGCCATGATAAAAAAGTAATGGAATTGCGATGCTGGTGCACAACTACATTTTTTCAGCTTCATATGTTCAAAAGTTGGTGTAAGAGTTGTAGGTTATAATGCCCACTGAGCCAATGAGGCCAAACTCAAGGAAGACCAACCAAAATGAATGAAATATTCAGTTGCAGAAAATTCCACAATTTGTCTTTTTTGGGGGGTTGGAATATGTTCAAAAGCTAGAGTTCTGCATTCTGTCACACACACATAGCTACATAAATGGCTCTAAGTGCATTCATGTGTTGAATAAACAAAGATTACATGTTAATGTTTTGTCAGTACCCTTATTTCATTGTGTTACATTTCACCCCAGGATATGTTACAACTAACCCAGACTATGGGGTTAATTGTAACAATTCACTCTTTGTGTTTGAGACCATACCATGCAATGGGTAATTGTGCTGCAGAGAAAATAGCTGCACTATTTAATAGCAGAGACATGTAAATACTTTGCATTACATTTTGAATCCACTACCTTAAAAGAGCTCCAATTTACAGACAGAAATGTCAAAAATGTTACAACTATCCCCGGTCTCCCCTACTTAAATAAAATTTACAGGTACCTGCACTTGAGTAGGTTTTTTTTCTGACAACTTTCTACTTTTACTCCCTAGATTTTTAAACAAATATCTGTACTTTCTACTCCTTACATTTTAAGAATTGGCTCATTTAAGAGAGATATTTTTATTTCCCGTCAACCTTCAAACATCAAACCAATTTGAGCCTAAACAGTAACACATGAAAGGCAATCCTGTTCATTCATTAATCACCAGGGAATGACGCATAAAAAGAGATGAAGGGTCACGATCATGTGCTCTTGTCAGGGGTTGAAGTGGGTTGTTTGCTTTTTTTTTTCCTGGCACAACAGGTGTTCATGAGTTGCAGTACTGTAGCTAGCACTACAAAAGATTAGCGAGCATTAAGTTTCTATGAGCTCAACAAACATCTGCAAACACACAAACTGTTTGTGTGCAGTTTGTCGTACAGTGTCTTGCTAGCTAAAGGTCCAGCTGCTGTACAGGGAGAGAAAAGGAAGAGAGCTAACTTCACTCAGAGATGGAGAAAGATGAGAAAGATGGGACAGCAGAGGAAGATGAGAGGTTTGGTTAGATTTAAAGTTGTTTGATAAACTGGAAATTTAAAGTTTACATCTAAGTCCTCACGTTTTAAATTAGATATTGGTTGTGTACATGTGACATTGTGTTTTTTTATATTGTGAAACATGATGCAAAACTGAAGTGGACTGTGTTATTTAAAGGTTGCATGAAAACACTCTGCAGGTAACTTCAGGATAAACAGGTTAGTTTGCTGTACTGTGAGGGGTGTGAAGAAAAAAGTTAGCATAAACAGCATACTGTCAGTGTAAAGAATGGAAATCAGCCAGGACAATTTATGAAACGTCTGTTACATCTGGTTGAATTCAGGTGTATAACTGCACAAAGAGCAGCAGGTCACCATCTACAATGTAGACAACAGAAAATAGAGCTTTTTTTAAAGTTCCTTCTTTTTCTCTGCTCATGTTCTACATGTCATGAGAGGGCTGTGTGCAGGCAGGAATGGTGGACCCAAAGTGCAGACGCTCGGAGGCAAAAGGTGAACTCAAAAAAGGTAACAAAACTGAGACTCCAAATAAACTCAGGCAAGCAGACAGAACACAGCATAGTAAACGGTAGATCGCGACACGGAGGAATCGGGGAATGAGTAACAGGAGGGAAACACAGCTGGGGCAAATCAGGCCTGACGAAACAGGGGAAGCAAAACCAGATACATTCACATAAGACATGGACCTTCAAAATAAAACAGGAAACATAACACAGACTGAACTAAAGACACAGACTCACACACAGGCACTGCAACAGAGGGAACAGAGACGTAAACCATAAGACAGAACACAGACAAAGAAACCAAAGACTAGAAATGATAAATAATATAATAAACTAAAACCTCTGGGTCAACCACCCAGGCATCCTAGCACTACATTACTGATTCAAGCTGAATACATTTTTTAGAATTAAAATTTAGACTGAAATAAAGTTTCTATTACCATCTACTGATATTATTTGATTCTAATGGGAAATTTGCATTAATATAGCACACGGTTCAGTTAGCTTTGCACAAAAATAGCTGGTAGAAACATCCTTCAAATATCTACTTTTTACTTTCTTACTTTGAATACATTTCAGAATCTATACTTTTTCACTTTTACTTGAGCAAAGACTCTGAATCTGTACTTCAACTTTTACTGGAGTATTTTAGGAGCGTTTAACACTAGTATCTATACTTCTACTTAAGTCCAGAATGTCTGTACTTTTGCCACCTCTGGATTTGGGTTAAAATACCAGTTTTTGCAACATAAATCACTTCATGTTAAAGAATTATGCTGAGATGTATCCAGAAAACTCAAATGTTCATGGGGTTCAAGCATCCATATGTAAATATTTGGATGTGAGACAGATTATTTTTAATTAAACTGAGAGTACCATGGTAGTAATGTGCGGTAAATGTTTTACGGTAGGAACCAGATGAAAACCTGACACCCTAATGTCAAACAAACCACAGTCTCATATGGAAGGATCATGATGAGCAGTGATGTAAACTTATATAAATTCATGTGTTCCAATTTGTGCTTTAAATTTACTTATATTGGTTTGAGTAAATCATTTAATATAAGTTTAATATAAAATGATCAAATTTTGTACACATTCCAGGTTAACTAACACTGCACACAAAACAGGTTCTGAAAAACCCATTTTGTTTTATGTTTGTTTGTTCTTACTTTGTTCTGTTCTTTTAATTCTGCACAAAAATTCAATGCAAAGTAAAAAAAGAAAAAGTGTCTGTCCTTCCTAAACAGTCTACAGCCCACAGCTGGACAGCAGCACTGCTAGTCTGTCCCCAAAAGGCCCCGAACAGTCAACAAGATCTCAATTGAAATGGCAGTTGGATACCCTCTCAAGCTGATTGAGTAAAGCTCATTATCTTCAGTTGCCACAATGAATCCATTTCATCAGCTCTCCATATCAATCATCGTAACATATCTCATCCAACTGAATTTCACACAGACCCTTTTAAACACCACAAACCTTGATGTCACAGCACAGACTGTCACAACATCAAAGTTAAAGGAGATTAACATAACATTCTCTTGAAACCTGTTATGCCTCCTCTACCATGACCAGTTAATCCGCTGACTGTATAAAGTAAATAATGCCAAAAACATACAGAATATGACCTTTGGGAATAAACTATTCAATGTATAAAATAAATCAAAGTCAAATAAGTCATTCGCTGTAGCGGCTAAGCTTCATCTAGCACTTATGTCATGAAGCTGCAGGCACAACCACAGCAATAGCCCCCCCACCCCCTCTTTTTTAACAGTGAAATAATACGTTGGCACTCTTGCATTCCCTCTTTACCCTGACAAGTAACATCCATGTATCTGTAGCCCATTTGCACCTATATAACAGGCAAGGACCCTACATTATTATTTAAATATATTAAACTGACTGTATTGAGTAAACACATAAATATGAATAGTGAATACATAAATGAGAGAATAATTTATTCGTTCATTGCTGTTTTATGTCTTATTTACTTTAGATGAGTGTCCATACTTAAAACTATCAAATTTGGGTATCAAAAGTAGCAAAAGTAACACATACTTAAATGCTAATGTAATGCTAAATCACTAATATACTCTAAACCTAGTGCCTATGTAATAAAAAGAATAATAGAACACCACACTGAAATGGGTTTCAGAAAATAATGAACTATATTAAACTGTTTTGAAAGGTTTTTGAAAAGATCTGAGAGCCAGTAACGCTCTGTAGCACTACAGTGAGCGCTGATGTTAGAGGATTGGTGTCAGTACGTACAGTGAAAAGCTTCCAAAATCAATAATCATGGAATTTTTTCAACAACTGCCCTCTTTGAGGGACAAGAATTCCGATTGATGAATGGGATAGCTTCTTTCACAGGCGCTGAGTTTCTGGTTGGAAAATGCTATATGCCTCAAACCTTCCGGGTGTTCCTGATATAAAACAGCGCCAAGGCCACTTATGCCACATCCAAGACATATGGCTTTTTAGGGTCTGTGAAAGCCAGAACTGGAGCATTAGGGAGGCAGTGTTTTATTTTCTTAAAGGTTTAGTGCATGATTCATCCATTCTGGTCCCAAGGGGCTCTTGTTCATCCAGATAGGCGTTCTTTCTTGTTTTCTAAGGAGTTTGGAAAGAAAAGCGATTGGGCGTTGGAAGTTTTTTGAAGACGTTTCACTTCTCGTCTGAGAAGCTTCTTCAGTTCATTTTATTAATTTGTCAATCTTGATCTCAGAATTTCAATGAGGTTGTTAAGTAAATCCTGCAAACATTGATTTTACTTCTTTGATTTTGACATTCAAAGTGTATATCTCAGAGAGTTTACTTCCCCTTGAGTTTAACATGAACAGTGCATACTGACAGGTTCAATTTAGCTTAGAAAGTTTCACATTCCTGTTCTAAGCGAATTTCATGCAGTAGCTCAAGGAAGTTTGTGGCTTTGCATTTCCTGCACCTTTAAGTAGCTCCTTGACACATGCTTTATTTATAACTCTAACCCTAACCCCAACCTCATGTTTTTTGATAAGCAACATTCAAGCCTCCTTAAGATTTAAGTTATCTCCTGACTCTACCAGTCCAAAAGCACTTTTAAGAGCTTCCAAACACTTTTCCTGTGTGATGTCAGGTTCAGATAAGGACATAGCTTTTATCACTTCCCATGCGGGTCCTTTAAAACTTCACTGACTGTACTTTAACAGGAACATCTGAATTACTTTTTCTCTGCATTAACAAACAACTAGTACTTTATCTGTCGCTTCATCCAGCATTCTCCCTCGAACATAGCCAAGGCACTTTATGGATTGTATTTACTGAAGCAATAGCATTGCATGAGTCATTCAGTGCTTCCCTCTACACTTCATGTCTACTCTCTCCATTCCTCCTTGAGTTTAGCTCATGTGGACAACTACAGGTTCTCGTTTCTTGACTTAGTCAAAGGTTAGGTGGTTACAATTACATTTTTATCTTGTGATCAAGTTCCAGACGGTTACATGGCATTCCAAGTTTCAACATAACCAGGCTGCAAACATGTGGAGAGTTCTGGTTTATGTCACTGTCGTATGGTGCAGCAAAAAACATACATAAAAATAACAAGTGTGCCCCTCTGCCTACAAAAAATACAAGCGGTAAACCTAGTGCTGACACTGTTTCCAATTACTATTGGACAGAAACCCATACAAGAAGCAAAATGCCAAGAGATAAGGTAGAACTTTGAGGACACCAAACTGGACATCCATGTTTATGAAATAAGCAAAAACTAAAAACGTAAGAGTGGCTTTGCAGACAATGAGAATATGCTGAGAATCGGCTTATGTAGTACATTAGACATTATGTCATAAAATAAGCTTTAGGGTGATAATGGTGAAAATATGCACACTCACTGTGCCTGACTTTCTAGACTTAACTGTGACTCTTCTGATTACAGCCACTTAAATAACAGTTTTCAGTATTTTAAATGCAGTTGTAACCTGTTTTTAGCCTCGTTGATACTGTTTGAGTGTTAATATGCAAGTGCCAAGTGTAACCATTATGACAGAGGCTGACCTTTTTCAGTTTGGCATTTAGACCAAAGAGCAATCTAAATGAAACCTCTTCATGATATATAATGAGCACCGAAAAAATATTTAGGAGCCATCTTACATGTAATGTGATTTTTTTTCTATGGCCACAGACACCACTAGGATGAAAGGCTCTTTCTCAAGGAATCATAAACAGATAAATATTGATCAGTGAACACAAGTACTTCCAAAACCAGATGCAGGCGGTGTTGACCTTGATCGATCCCCTGAGCATCACGGCCTACAAAGGCGTGCTTTTCTGCCTTTTCTCTCACCCGCATTGTTCTTACAGGGATGTGTGTGGAATGCGTGGGCGCTGCCTGCCAGGATTTGTCAAACTGACTCCAAGATCCATTTACACTTTGATCCAGGCATACACCTGCAGTCACCAGCACGACACAGAGGACCAGCTCTGCTGCAGCTCATGTATCATCGTTATGATCAGAAGAAAAAACAACAGCTCTAACAAGTCACTTCACACCATACTTGCCTTAATAAGCTAATTCTATAAGTTAATTTATAATGTGTAATTGTTAGATGGTCTATAGCAAAAAATAAATGATTTTTAAAAAACCACATTTGGAAGATGGAGGGCTAGTGGAGGCTTAATCCATTCAACTCCCAACTATCAAGCTTGACTTTACATGTTTCCATCTAGACTGATCTGTCATCAAGAAGCACAGTTTAAGAATATGTACTAATATCTTAAAGCATGTTGCTTGAAGCTAGTGTCATTTCAGTCTCTGCTCTCCAAATCTTAAATGCTCTTTATCCAACCAAATAGAGACTGGAAGCATTATGGGAGATTGCATAATGAAAGCAGCCTCGGATTTCTTGGTAGTTGGTGGGGGAAAAAAAGCCCCCGCTGGGCTTGCTAATGAGTTTAACTTGAGTGCTCAGCCATTTTCTTCACCCAACAATATTGTGCAAATGGGTATTTGCTACAGAGGCCCTAGTGAATAAGAACACTACACGCTTCCCACATGTCCAATTTGCTGTTATCACACAGAAACATCGACCATCCG
The DNA here is from genome assembly GCF_013358895.1 of Oreochromis aureus. Classification (NCBI taxonomy): domain Eukaryota; kingdom Metazoa; phylum Chordata; class Actinopteri; order Cichliformes; family Cichlidae; genus Oreochromis; species Oreochromis aureus. The sequence continues at coordinate 29,450,822 of NC_052953.1, forward strand.
TGTCATGCAAAGGGCCAGCTGATTTTCTGAGACTGCCTCATCCATGACCTGTGAAAGTGTTACATTTTATTTCATTTTCCCATTAGAAATGAAATGGAAAAAAAACTGGCTTCAGGCCGACACCAAGCTGCATGGCCCCACATGTGATAATAATAATCAAGTAATTTACCCCTAATAAAGAGGTAAACAGCCCTCTTTCAAATCTTTGTCATTTTTTACTGGTATAGATATCTCTTTATCTTACTTGTAAAGGCTCTGAGCTACACACAGGCCCTGGCTCTGGAGGGCAAGATCAATAGCCCAGTAAAGCCAATAGATTTCTCTAAGCCTCCGTGTTGCGCTTGGCTTTTGATTGGTTTGCTTTATGGGTTTAGCTGGGTGAGAAGTAGTAAACTAATAGCTCCAAGGTTCTAAATATTACAAGGAAAGGCAGAGATAAAGATTTTAAGCTCCAGAGTGAACATTCAGCTGTGGATGGCAGGTGTCCACTCAGCATAGCAAAGTGTTACCAGCATCTCTGACAGATGGGTGAAAATGACACCATCAGTATCAGTCTATAGGAAATTATATCCATTCAAATGTGTCCTGTAAGTGATAGCTACAAAATATTTTACCACATAGTTTTAAAGTGTTGTCTAAGTGTTGCAGCCACTACTGCGATGCTTTCTACATGGCCCTGGTTTGAAGAAATTATCTTATTGTTGTAGAAATGTGTGTCTCAATGTATGTAGTAAGTCTACTAGTGCTTCGGTCCCCAACCCCTGGGCCACGGACCGGTAGAGGTCCATGAATCGTTTGGTGCCATTTGGTACCGGGCCGCGACAGTTGAGGCTCAGGTGTGAAATTTATGGCTTTCAGGGTTTTTATCGTAATTTTTTTATCATTTTTATCGTTAACTCTGTTTCCCCCTGGGTCTTTTCCCATGTGTTATGAATAAATCTTCTTTTGGTACCGGTACTGGTTTTATTTTGTTGTATTTATCAGCGACACCTTAAAGGCCGGTCCGTGAAAATATTGTGGGTCATAAACCGGTCTGTGGCACAAAACAGGTTGGGGACCGCTGTACTAGTGTAACTCACAATATGTCAAACTGTAACTGTTTAATAACTCCATTTTACTGTAGAGCCATTTTTAATTACATGGAAAATAGTAAATAAAACACGAAAATAAAACTACAAATACATTTAGGAATGAGCTTGCACCTCACAAATGATCTTTATTATATGTAGTACAGCACATGGTGGATTGGTGTTGATAATATAGACACAGTTTTGGGTGTTTTTACACCTAATTGTATTCATGGGCTAAATTAATAAAATTTATTTTGTCACAGGTTTAAAACAATTTTAACTGCATCACCAGTTGTGAACTCGGGAAAAACTAAACACTCAAGTCTTCATTCATTCATTTCATGGGCAAAATGAAAAAAGGGGCTTTAATAAAACATTGTTCACAAACGCCAATGTGTTTTTACCAAGCTCATAAAAAACACATCAAAATTCAAAGGAGCAAAACATTTGTCTTTGTTTTTTCATTGCTGCAGAATGACATGTAGCTTTTTAAAATGTTAGTAATGCCTTCACTCAAATATTAGAATCTGTTTCTGCAACGCGTAGGGAATATCCAACGAGGAGATCCTTAAAAATGTATGGTATTTTTTACCTTCACCGAGTTACTGGGAACTGGAGCTGCAGTGCAGAATGTCGAACTCCTGCTACTACCGCATGATGAGCATCATCATTTATACAACTTTTCTCAGGCTGCTATCAAAGCCAGTGCACAGCAGGCAGTAGCTGAGCACAGCACGCTGCTTTTAAAGATATGTCAGGCGCTTCCCCCTTCAACCTGAGCTCAGCCTTCTTTTGCATTGAGGGTGAGAGAGGAAAAGAACTAAAACAAACCTTCACTGATCCATTCTGATTCCAATCATTTGTCACCCTCAGTACTCAACTCTTAAAGAGCATCCCCCTGTGAGTTTTTAATATTCAAGAGACGTGCCATATTTTGCTGCTATTGGCTGTGTGCTTTGGCTCAACATGTTAAACCCATTTAAAGCAAGATAGATGGAATGTGGCCTGTGCGTCACCTGGGGAACACCTGGCACCAGGGTGAACTATGGGTAGAAGGAGACCAGCAGAGGGAGTGTGAGGCTTTGGGCAGCTGTCTTAATACTTTTCCTGCTAAACTTCTTCTATAATACCCCTACCCTTCTTCAAGTTTCCAGTACACTTTTTGAATCTTGCACTTTTTATTTACAAAACCAACAGAAAAAAAAGTCTGGCTGATAGTTTAATCGGTCAGATTTATTTGACCTGATTCAGTATTCTTTGTTTTATGTCCTAAATCTTTTATTCCTGTATGATTTGCACTGTGCATTTGTATTTTAAGGATGTAGTCGAAAATTGAATTCGGTTGTTTTTTGTTGTTTTGTATTCCTGCACTATACCCCAGCATATGATCGACCACAGACTCTGCTGTTACAGATGTACTCCCAGGGGACAAATGGACAGCCTGAAAACTTGTTTAGTGGTGCAAGAATTCATTTTTTTTGTAGCTTCGCCCCCGGGCGTGTTGATCGATTTCAGATGCTGATGTTATCAAGAGCCAAGCTGTTGAGCAGCTCGACAGATACAAATACCTGGGCATGTTTATTGATGACAAATTGAGCTTTGACCACAAGACAGAGGATTTACAGGAAGGGACATCACATATTATTTGTATTACATAAGCTCAGCCACTCTTCTGTCGATATCAGCCTTATGATTTTCTTTTTTTAGCACAACTTCAGATCGAATTCTTTTGAGCTGGCTGTGAATGGCAAACAAAACAAGTCAAGCTTAAAAGAATCCATATTTTTTGTGTAGATGGGTGAAAAAGAACTTTTTATGATCCTGTCACTTCATGTGTCATTTGTTACCTCTTGCCAAACGTAATCGGCTGAATATTATGTGTAAAGAAACTATTAGGGAATGGAGATGTGTCTTGTGAGAGGTAATAATTGTTAGTTTACCTTCTGCCCATTCGTTGGATTTACTTTTAAAATCGAGCAGATATGCTGTTGATGTGTTTTTTCATATATCAGTTTGTGGCTTTCACTGTTTGCAGAGTTTTGATTTTTTTTTTTTGTAAAATTTATTTATTTATTTAATTAATTTTTTGGTAAATGGATAAATTGTCTGTTAGTCCAAGGTTTCTTTCCTGTAACTTCTTGTGTATGTACAGTTTTTCAGTGGCTCCTGATTCTCTAGCTCAAACATTAACTTGAGCACAGTTATTATTTTTTTTAATATGCTAAATATGTTCATTAAGACTTTTTTGTTACCTAGTCACTGCCACAAAGTTTGCCAAAAACCTTAAAGGTAAAGTACGTAAAACCTCTGTAAAAGTTCTGGTTCCCAGTTCACTTGTATTATCCTGTCTACGGTGGCTGCTGTAGGACAAACTCTGGCCACTGATCATCTGTAGTGAGTGTAAGCTGTTAGTCCTTTGTTTACTGCAGCTGTTAATATGTGTTCATGTCTATTTACTTTTCTGTCTGTTAGCCAGCGTTGGTGAGACTTTCTTTGAAGTCGACCTAACTAAATAAGCTGTCATACAATGTGAGAATCAAACTGTTCATCAGAGGTATAACAGATATAATGATAGCTTATAACCAGCTGTTGTTGTTGTTTGTTTAGCTTTTGTTTTGTTGTCAATTCTCTAGCGATGGGATGGTTGCATGTCTAACCTGCTGACAATAAATAACTAAATAACCATGCTTATGTGTGTTTAGTGTGTTAGAGCCCTGACTTTGGTTCAGGAGATGAGGCTAGAGGTGAGGAGGAAGAGGATAACATTGATGTTTTCGTTCACATTTTTGCTTCTTTGGTGAAGAGGAGCTCTTCTCAGATGATAAAACAGAGGTACAGTTCTTCATGTCTTGTGTCTGAAAAAATTTGCCTCCACTGACCATAAATCCTTATGGATTCTTTTCCTCTCCACCTTTGACGTACTAAACTTGTGGCTGGTCTCCAGCCATAAACATAAAATTTGATTAAACAGAACAGTGATGTCCGTCTTGGTCACTGTTTTTTAATGGATTAATTCTAAGGGGCTTCGGGGCCTTAGCTCTCAGCCTCTTTAAATATCAATAATAACACTAATTCTAGCTGATGTTTTTTAATTGAATTCAAATATCAATAAAGTTTTACATCCTCTCTCTATTCTTCATACTCCTACTGTGACTTCTTGTGATTGAAATTTTCATTATAGAAAATGACACCTATTTTACAGATTATTCCCCGCGGGCCCTAATAGTCAGGAAATGTTAGCAGCAGAGTCAGAGATGAGAGTGGGAGTGTGAACGTTCGTCTCACAGGTTGCTAAGTCACAGGGACAAAGGAGCCTAAACCCAAGGCACAATTCTCTAAGATAGTATCTCCGATTGATGTGTCACTGCTGTGGGGGAAACCTGTCTGTGCACATGTGAGGACATAGTATGTAGAAAATGTATTGTTCATGTTTATAGGCTTTGAAACACATACCAGCATGCTCTCATATTAATGCACATAAGTGCGCATGCACCCACAGACTTCATGCTGGGACCTGAAAATGAAAGACAGCATATCTGACAGGTGTAGACAGTTGGTGACAAACACAATGGACTCTTCACAGCAGTCTGGCAATGTGAGAGCTGATGTTTTGCCACCAGGCCACTGCTCTGCAAACAAATGGGAAATGATGCTGACATTCCAGCCAGTGGGTCTTCCTAAAAGTTGTAGGTAAATCTTATAATGTATTTTAGCAAACAGCTTTGTTACCTGTTAAGTGATCCCATAAAATATGAAGGATCGAAATATTTGTTTTGCAGAACTGCTCATCTGTCACGTTGTTTGTCATATAAAACACTGTGGCTGGAGATTAATATGCAACAGTATTGTAATCTAAGGATTCGATTACCGGCTGTATTTTAGTATTTTAGAAAAACTTCACACCGCTATTTGGAACTGAACGCAGAGTAGCACAGTGTAGGCTCTTTAGTTTTGCTGATCAAGATAATTACATAAAAGAAGATTTATTAATCTCTGCATTCAATTAGGTTTGTATGTACTTGGACAGTTCCATATTTTAAAATTAATTATACATATCACACATATATCATTTTAATTAATTTTGCCTCTGTACACCACCACAGTGGATTTTAAATCAAACATTCAAAATTTAATTGAAGTGCAGACTTTCATCTTTTATTTAAGGTCTTTAACATTAATCTTCTAACTTTTTAGCTATTACAGCCAATTTTATAACTTATTTTCAGAAGCTCAACAATAATTGGAAAACCTAACATAATTTTAAATATGACAACAATTGTTCTTTTGTTAAACTCCTTGAAATAAAGTTGAGTGTCTATTTGATGGCTCTTTGATTTTAAATCCACTGTGATGTTGTTGTGGATCTAACTGTAGCTTTCTCTAACGTCCACACAATCACATTTAAATTACCTACTGCCCACTGATGTTAGTTTGTTATTAATCTGACGGCGTGGGAAGTTCATTTTTAATCTTAAAGTACTACCCAGACCCTCTGCAAGACTCAGGTATGATAAATATGGGAGAGTGCAGCACAGCACTGATCTGCACAATGAGCCAGTTATATTGGCTGTAACTGAATTACACGACATGTTAATCATTTTACTGGTCCGAGAGGATTACTTTATGTGACAGGTTTTATAAAACAAATTGATGAACTGGAGTTTATGGTTGATGTGTTTAATTTGAAAGGAAAGGCATGAGCGTTTACAGAGAATTGCCTGTTGTAGTTTCATTCATTAGGCTTTGCATCTGCATGGTGCTTAGCCACATTACCGGTGATTGGCAAGGCTGTTCAACATGCTTGTTTTTAACTGGACAAAGACAATGTCTTACCATGTTTGTTATAGAGATAACGGGCGTTTGGGGTATTGACTGTGGTCATCTCCAGAATTAAACCCTTTCAGACTGAGTGTAGATGTAAGAAAGGGAACATGGAAAAGCAGAGTATTTCATGTGCACACGTGTATCAGGCATATTTTGCGGCGTGTGCAATTTATGCAGTGTGGGTAGTCAGTAATTTCCCTAATAATCTGAGCTTATTACTGACTGCAAGCTACTGGTTATCTTTTGAAAAAAATAATTATATATCGCAATCCCTAATGTGCAAATCTGGCTTCCATTACAGTCAGTGCCTCCACAGCTGCTAACTGCACATTGATGATACCCGTGTCATTGTGGTGTTTTCAGTATGGAGAGATATTAATATCTATAATTCTGTTTTGTTTTGTTTGTATTGCTGCTTTTCTTTTGTTAGTGACCTAAATTAACAAAAAAGAAAATATTTTTTGTTATGATGCTACCTGCAAATAACATACCATGACCTACCATGACACGTCCATTGCCCTATGGACTTCATTTTTCCATATTAAGCTGCTTTAACACATTTTGCATGCACTGAGAGAGTAGACATGTAGCTTAAAAAGGTATATTTTATTCAATAATAACAGATGCCGTTAACAGCATTTCTCAGGGGCAACAGGACAACATGCACCCACCCGTTCTACCAAATGTTTTTCTTTAAAAAAGCATGGTAAAAAAATGGGATCATCTTACAATCATGTAATGTGCAAGGTCAGGTAGATGTTGAAATTTACAATACTGTCTTTGATCTTTTTTCTTGCTTCTAGTTTGTTTGACTGGAAAGTCTCAAGTGTGAGCTTTTTCAAGGAAAATAATGATAGTGCCCCTGACTTCTGAGAACTGTTTTCATTTTTGCTTCCATTTAAAAAGAGTCGTTAGAGAAGTAAAAAGCTCAATATCATAGTTTTCTTTTGTTTTCTTTTCACATCAGGTAAACAGAAAAATACTAATTAATGAAACTGTTTTCATCACTCAGCTCAGTTTGGAAGAACTGATTAAAAAAACAGCTAAATAAATAAATAATGTAATAGAGTGCTTACATTCAAATACCAGCAACAAACATGGTTAGTGAAGGGAAACATAGTGATGTGACATGCACATGTATCTGGGGAAAAGAAGGAGAGGAAGTTGATGCTTCCTAAACACATGTACAGTATGTGGACATGAAGAGCTCTGTTTTATAGTGTGCACATGTGTCACTAGTAATTAGTCATTTATCTTTGTTCCATTTCTTTCCCTTTTCTCCTGCCAAGGAAGGCGATGTAATTCTCACCCAGTAACAACAAGGGTGAGAACTAGGATCTAGGATGGGTCGGCATGGAGCTGTGGAAGTTTTTCCATGTAGAACAGTTTCTTTGTTTTTATTACTTTTAGGCCTTTACAGAGGAAAAGAAAACTTTTTTTTGGTCACACACTATATAATATTTTTTTAAGAGCTAAGTGTTGCTTATTTCTTTAACATTAATGAATGATCCTTTCTAACAACATTGAAATTACCCCTGAATTTCTCAGAAATCTTTGCTATCCAACAGTCCTGAGGCTAAATCTCTCAAGATGGGTTTTTTGACTGTTACTTCTGCAGAAGATTGAATTATATTAATGCCACGTGCACGTGTCTGGGGTAATGTATTTCCACCAGCCTGATTGTTGCTTTCCTTTAAATTCATATGGCTGTGCAAAGTGAGTTCATCCCCAGAATTAGACTACTATCAAGGTAGAGTACATTATTATCTGCTGCTGCTTCTCCTTTACATCGCCATGTCTTAGTGCACCTTTTTATCCCTTCATACTAATAAACCTCGGTAGTAGGCAGGGCAGCCGGCCTGTCCACGTGGACCACCATGCTGCTGAATAAACCCCAGTTATTGATGTGGTGAGGAAATCGTGTTTTTCTAAGCCTGATGGGGGGATGACTGTGGAAGTCACCACTGGATTAGAGGTGGCAGAGGGGTTGTGTGAGTGAGAAATGAAATCCGATTTCCTGGTCTGTTCCAGGAATATTTCAAGCAAGAAAAACAATCCATCTTGTGAGTCTGAGGGAAGGAGAGAATCACCAGATTCGTTTTCAACATTTCCTGCCTAACAGTGACATAATTCAAGGTTCAGGCCATGCTAGCTGATGGGTTAAGAAATCAGTTTGTATAAGGGTTAAGATGCCTTTTGATTTGAAGTCTCAAGGGCATGCCACAAGACTTGTTCCATCTTCTCTACAGATTACCCAGAGTGCATCACAGTTATCATTATTCCTCACAAGGAAAAGAAAATGGAAAGGAGAAAGAAGAAAGAGACAAACAACGAGGGGTGAAACAGAGACCTAGAATAGGCTTCGGTAATGGTGCCAGGTTTGCAATTGTGAATCCATTTGCGTTGCAATTCAGTCACCACAAAACTCTGACCTCACAGAGGAAGATAGAAAGCGGAGAGAACAGTTTTCTATCTCTATTACCAAACAATTAGAATACACTGACTGTTTGGGTTTTTTTTTTTTGTTTCTTGTTCCTGGTGTCAGCTCAATCTCAAGTGCTGAGAGGGCTAAGAAGGAGGTGGGTGTGCTGGCATGTGGGCTATGGATTTGGTTGACCCAGAGCAGGGATGAAGTTTTGACTTTGAGTTACAGAGAATCCTGTTAAACCTGACTGCTTCACCCTGAACCACATCAACCCAACTTACTTTGTCCAGTATCCTTGGTTTTCAAGGACAGGCATCAGTTCCGCCTCCCAGTGTCACCCAAAGGTGAGGCGGTCCACACTGAGTGTGGAGTGGTCAACCATAAACACATCACTGTATCATCTATAGGTCAGCGTTTATACCTGCAGTGCATTTTTTTAAGTTGTTGCGTAAAGAGTTTGAAAAATAGTGAGAAAATCGGAGACAAACACTAATCTTCATCGGTCTGACTGTTGTGAATTACATTACAAACACCTTATGACAAACAGCCTGTATGTGCACATAGTAAACAAACACACGAATGAATGAAAAAACTAACTCTGTTGAATGTGGAGAGGAGAGCGTTTTGCTGGCATGGTTTATACTGAGTTGCCCCCTCAGAGTTATTCTGAGTCATCCCCTTTATCACATAATGAAACATTTTCCTTCTGATGGGAGTGATTGCATTCATGATGATAATGGCCAACCTGAGGGCACATGTACAGTTCCACATTTTTGTGGAGTCAACACCAAGGCGCACTGCAGCTCTTCTGGTGGCCCCAGACCTTAAAAAGACCTTTGACTTCTCTCCTGTCTGTACATATATATAACAGAAAAGCGCATTGTTAAAATGTTTTTTTCAGGATATTCAACAACAAGTAACAGAGAGACAGAATATAAATATACACTACACAGTGTTTCTAATATTGAGGTGTGCAAGCTGGGTTTATAATTCTCTTTCAGGTTAAGCACAGATCACAGTCAGTGAAGGCAAAAGGGCCAACAAGTGCTCAGCATCTCTGGGATTTTTCCTTCAAGACTGGGTTAGGACTAGGGTTAATCATTTAATAGGAACCTGTCTAATAAAGTAAAGCAGGCTAAAATATCTCAAAAAGCAACACATCATGCCATGATCTGAATAAACACCTGAGAAACAAGGTCAGTGACATTTATCAGTCTGGAAAGGGTTACAAAACCATTTCCCAGACTGTGGGACTCCAGTGAACCACGGTGAGAGCCATTATACACAAATGCAGAAAACTTGAAACAGTGGAGAAGACCCCCAGGAGAGACCAGCCTACCGAAATTATTTCAAGAACACGTTGACAACTCATCCAGGAGGTCACAAAAGAACTCAGAACAAAATTAAAGAGGTTCAAGTTTCACATGTCTCAACAATCATGACCTGACGAGTCCCATTACATCTGACATAAAACTAACACAGCATTTCAGAAAAGGAACATCATATCAATTGTAAAATATGGTGGTTGTTGTGTGTTGGTCTGGGGTTGTTTTGCTGCCTCAGGACCTGGAAACCTTGCTGTGGTAAATGGAACCATGAATTCTGATGTGTACTAAAACATCCTGAATGAGAATGTGCAGCCATCTGTTCATGACCTCAAGCTGAAGCGCACTTGGGTTCTACGGCAGAACAGTGACCCAAAACACACCAACAAGGCCACCTCTGAATGGCTTAAGAAAAGCAAAATGAACACTTTGGATAGGCCTAGTCAAAGTCCTGACCTGAATCCAATTGAGAAGCTGTCACATGACCTTAAAAAGGTGGCTTGTGCTCAAAAACCCTCCAGTGTGGCTGAATCACAACAATTCTTCAAAGATGAGCGGGCCAAAATACCTCCACAGCTCTCCACATTGATTGCAGCCAACCAGTTATTTAGCTTTAGGTGGCAATCACCTTTTTTTACACAGAGCCATGTAAGTTTGGATTTTTTTCCCCTTAATAATAGACACCTTCATTTAGAAACTGCCTTTTGTGTTTATCAGAATACATATTTTACTTAATTTTGCACTATTGCATTAAATTAATCTAATCTTAATCTTAAAACCGTAGTTTTAAGGAGCATGCTAAGTAACAAACATTGGATTCTGAAACAAACACCTGCCTGGATTTATTAATGAACCCTCTCACAGTACTTTATATTATTAGAGTAGCTCCCAAAGTCTGGAGAGAAGTGAAAGAATTACTCAGGTGAGATAGAGATTCACCACAGATAAATTATAATTAGAAGGGTACTTGGAGAGCACATCCTCCTCCAAGGCCAAAATAATTTCTTGCAGTTTCAAAGAAAGTGATCTGGAAACTCACCAAAATTCAGTGGGTTCTTCCTCAGTCACTGTTTCATCTATCCACCAAGCTTCCCGAAATTTAGCCTGGTACCAGATGTACCTCTGCCAAGATATGACAATGAAGACAGAAGTTGTTGGAAACAATGTTACACCAGAAAGTGCTTTGCAGACATGTTATTTAAAAAATAAATAAATAAAACCAAGGCAGAAAAAACAAAAAAAAACCAACATAAAAGCAAAGCATCAAAGCAAGCTTTGAATAGACTGGCACATGAAAGGAAGTCAGCCTAAGGATGTGTATGTCTGTAGCTTTAACAACGAGATAAAAAAAAAAATAACTCAACTAAGCTCAATTTACTCACTTTTTTAAATTAAGAATTTTTTACCTTTTTCTGCTGGCTGACATAAATCATAATTGCCTGAGTTTATAATTGCATTGCTTTATGATATTAGTTTATTCTCACTTAAAATTACCACCAGGTCCCTGGACATAAAACGAAGCCCTTACGAAACTCAGACGTTAAAATCAAATATTCAAGCTCCTAATTTTTTTCAATTACATTGTACATAAGATATTACACCCTGATTTTATGTCCTTAGCAGTTTTATTATATCATATGAAATAAATTATCCAGTTACTCTAAGTTTGTGCAAGTTTCATGAGGCAGGGCATTTACACTATATTAAAAAGTTATAAAACAACTTCTCCCTTAGTTTTTACCAGACATTTGTTTGCTTTAGTAAATGTGTTTTAGCATGAAAACTGGTAACAAAGCTGGACCTAAATATTAAACTGTTCAGATGTACATTCATTGGATTTTCAGTTTTCTATTTGGGGATGTATAGACACTTGGTTTTCTGATAGATATGTAATATTTGACATGACACGAAGAGGGAGAAAAGTATTCTCTAAAAGATGTTGCCTCATTTGGGGTTTTGATGATGTTGTTTGAGGGTACTGGTGGATCAGTTGGGATGAATCTGAGACTCTGGACTGTAATATGATTTGAAGTACAACGTAATAGGACTGTGTGATTCTATTATTGCTGGGGTAAAGAGCTCATGTTTTTGATTTAATGTGACCTCTGTCTGAGGACAGGACTGTAAATGACAATTGAGGAAAATGTGGAGAACATCAAATTTTGGTGCAGTTCTATATCAGTTTATTTAAAATTGAAAACTAGAGCCTTTAATGCCCTCTTGAAGCTCCATATCTAATTTTTCTAGTGAAATATTTATTAAAAATTGCCCTTGAACGTCTGTTATTTGATGTCTTGCCTTTGGAGATTTTTATTTTTTCACTTTTTTCACATTGATTTGTTGGTACAAACGCAAATGATGGCATAGTTGCAGGAGTTGCAGGATTTTTCTATGTACTAATCCACTGCTCTGTTATACAGCCAAAATACTTTATTGATTAATTTCAATACTTACTAAATGAAATACCAACTGTAGTGCTCAAATTTTTAAATAATTTTCAGTGGTGAAGATCTTTTAAAGGTATTTTTATTGGCGTGGATTCTCATCACTGCAGAGGAGAGGCTGCTAGGACTAAAGTCTTTTAATTAATACAAAGTGTGGCACTTGAGATAATATTATGCTTTTTAATGTCACCACAGATCAATAACATAAAGGACTATTACAGCAATTCCAATAGCATTAAGTCGCTCCGGAGATTAACAGACTCTTCCTGTCCCTTTGTTAATGGGCACTTATCTGAAATTTCAATGACAATCAAAAATGTAGGACAAAAGAGGTAAAGTGAAAATACAAAAAAGAATCCCCCATGGACAGAGCAGAGGGCGGTCACTGGGACTTTTTCTGTCTTTTTCCTGAACATTTTGTTGCTACATTGTGGCAACTTTTTCATGTTTCATGACTTAGGCAGGAACAAAAGCTACTGAAACTGTTTACATGAACAGAAAAATAACATTTAGGTATGAAACAGATAAAAGAAGAAGATAAAACATCCATCCATCCATCCATCCATCCTCATCCGCTTTATCCGAAGTCGGGTCGCGGGGGCAGCAGCCTAAGCAGAGAAGCCCAGACCTCCCTCTCCCCAGCCACCTCCTCCAGCTCATCCGGGGGAACACCAAGGCGTTCCCAGGCCAGCCGAGAGATATAATCTCTCCAGCGCGTCCTGGGTCTGCCCTGGGCCTCCTCCCGGTGGGACATGCCCGAACACCTCACCCAGGAGGCGCCCAGGGGCATCCTTGTCAGATGCCCGAACCACCTCAACTGGCTCCTTTCGATGTGGAGGAGCAGCGGCTCTACTCTGAGCCCCTCCCGGATGGCCGAACTTCTCACCCTATCTCTAAGGGAGGCCAGCCACCCTTCGGAGGAAGCTCATTTCTGCCGCTTGTATCCGCGATCTCGTTCTTTCGGTCACTACCCACAGCTCGTGGCCATAGGTGAGGTCGGGACGTAGATCGACCGGTAAATTGAGAGCTTCGCTTTTACACTCAGCTCCCTCTTCACCACGACGGACCGGTGCAGCGTCCGCATCACTGCAGCCGCAGCACCAATCCGTCTGTCGATCTCCGGCTCCCTTCTCCCATCACTCGCGAACAAGACCCCGAGATACTTGAACTCCTCCACTTGGGGCAGGAACTCATCCCCGACCCGGAGTGGGCACTCCACCCTTTTCCGGCTGAGAACCATGGCCTCAGATTTGGAGGTGCTGATCCTCATTCCTGCTGCTTCACACTCGGCTGCGAACCGTTCCAGTGCGAGCTGGAGGCCCCCACCCGATGAAGCCATCAGAACCACATCATCCGCAAAAAGCAGAGATGAGATTCTGAGGCCACCGAAGTGGAAGCCCTCCGCCACTTGGCTGCGCCTAGAAATCCTGTCCATAAAAATTATGAACAGAATCGGTGATAAAGGGCAGCCCTGGCGGAGCCCATCACCCACCGGAAACAAGTCCGACTTATTGCCGGCAATGCGAACCAAACTCTTACAACGGTTGTATAGGGATCGAATGGCCCGTAGCAGTGGGCCAGACACCCCATACTCCCGCAACACCTCCCACAGGACACCCCGAGGGACACGGTCGAATGCCTTCTCCAAGTCCACAAAACACATGTAGACTGGTTGGGCAAACTCCCAAGCATACAGAAAAAATAGGTAATGGTAGGTGTAACCTTAGCTTGGATTGTTACTTTGTTGTGTTTTTAAATAATACACATGGTAAGAGTTGTTTCATGCTTTCATAGTGTTAAGAAGTAATTACTGCTTTTCATCAGTGGCTTCTTGTTATTTTCTTGCTGCTAACATAATTGGGCATCATTTGTAATTTACAAAGTTTTGTTGTAACACTGAATAGCGCATTAATTATTGAATTTCACACACAAAAACATATTAAACATCCAAAATGACTTAGATAGTTTCAAGCTTACCATTCGTTTTTAACTATGCTAAATATTTCTGTAAATCGTGTTGAAAACATTCTGAAATAGATTTTCTGATCAGTTTTATAATTAATTGTGCCATAATTTGCACATACAAAAGCAAATATATGAAACATACTTATTTTATTTAAATGTTTTCCAGCAAATATTTTAATATCAAGAGTAATCCGAGTAGCCACCATCAAAACTGCACTCCACTTAGTACCTGTCAGCTACAAGTCAACTACACTGAGGGTCCTGCTGAGCTTGTTAATGAAATGTCTGCTGATGGAGAGAATGGCCATCTGCTGGGACAGTCAAGATCTTGTCCCTGTCCCTAAATGAGTCAAAACTGTTTGCCCAGTGAAAAAATAATCATGATTAAATATGTGAAATCTTTTCACAAGGTTTCCTGACTGAGACATAGGCTTCTTTTAAATGATCCATTTTTGCTTCATTTTGATTAATTCATTTTTTGGGTTTTTGTGATATTTCAGAGTCCTTTGACCTAACTAAAACCTAACTTTTGTTTTGTCCCATGCATAAGATCACACAGCACACATTTATAACTCTGTATTTTGTAAAAATGTAACTTCACTGCTGTCTTGTTTCTTTTTCTGATTTATTTAAAAGGCTCACACATATTTATGCAAATTGAATTGCACAAGATAGGAATTTAGGGCGTTCTTTTACAGTGGTGGCAAGATCTTGACAGTTTTTTCTTCAGTCTTCAGGCTCAGAATACAGACTCAAGGGGTTAGGACAAGAGGTGAAATTCACCTGAGAAGACTGTGTGTGTTTGTGTGCGTCACAGTGGAAGCCAGTCTCTGGTCGGATGTCACCATAGTCAAAACACATCTTCTCTCTGGAGGCAGCAGTATGAAAAGAGAGAGCGTGCGACAAGAAAGGAAGCTGTGATCTGTCTTTTGCCTGACTCAGATCAAAAAGTCTATGATGATCCTCCCACATACAAACACAAACACGTATGATTGACAATTAAACACATCAAAAAGCTTGTGTCTCACAGTAAAATGCAATTATAGAAATGCACAAACACAGAGATACAGATATCACATACAAGAAGCCTAAAGATGCTTGCATATTTGCCAGATATCATGACTGATGTTTCAGATCATCAAACAAATTTCTATACACAGAAAATCTGTGTAAATACAAAATGTTATTTTTAAATGATGACTTAATTTATTAAGGCAAAAAAGCTACCCTGACATATCTTCAGTTTCTTATTTAGTTTTTATTTGAAAATGTTTAGTTTTTATTAGTTGCACTGTTAGTTTTAGTGTTTCTTAGTTATTATTGTTGAGGGCATATCAGATACAAGATTTAGGAAAACTACTACAGATATTACAATGAAATCACAGAACTTGTTGAAGGCAGTTGACTCAAACTGTTGTAGACCTTCAGTTACAATAAACATGTTTATCAGTGCCTCATTAAGCAAGTTGTAGTATTATTTTAACCAAAGTAAAAAATACTCAAACTAAGGATATTTCCTCTATTTTTATTTTACTGTAGTCTTCCAAGTTTCTAAGTGTAGATATGCACAACTGTTAAAATGGCATATTTACTACTGTCATAGTGATTGTAAATAAAAGCAAGTTCCAGCATGTCAAAGGTATCCCAGATGGCATATCACATTGGCAGAAATTCCAGGCAAACCCTTAAATTTCCTGCATCCAGGAAAAATGATGTACAAATCTGATTTGAGTAAGTGGACGAAATATAACAATAATCCTCCACATAGAACAAGAGGCACAGTGTAACAGCACAATATACCTGCCAGTGGATTTACTGTTCTTTTATGTTCCTTTTTTATGGGAACTTCATAAAAGTGAGGGGGTTTGGTGAGGAAGACAGACTCCATCAAAACAGGGCACCGTAATGCCTTACAGTCTTTTAGTATGTGTTTTAGAGTGCGCTGCTTCACCTGTCTGACCACGTTACTGTGGACAAAACAAAACCATAAAGTATTCTTGAGTCTAAATGCTGTTAATAAATGAGTTTTGCACATATATCAGAGCTTCCTTCACCCATCACAGTATCTCTACTCAAACCCTTCCCAAAGGATTACATTTTGCAGAAAATCAAAAAAAAATAATACAATGAAAAAAATAAATCTTTACAACACAGAAACACATGAAAGCCTTGTGGAGGAGAGAGAACAGAGAAGTAAAAGAGAGGCACTGAAAGGGGGAAGGAGAGGGAGAGGCAAGAATACGAGGAACAAAGACTGATTCAAGAATAAAACTGACGGATTAAAAATAATGTGAAACTTTTACATTTCATTTTCTCAATACTCCCAGAAAATGTATTTTAGCAACATGCATAAGTACTGATATTAATACAGTGAACTGTGCTATATTGTGATGAGGACAAGATATATCATTTATAGGATGGACTGTAATAGACAGAAGGGTGAAGTGAAACAGTCTATAGAGTTGTGAGGGAGCCAACAAAGTATAGTAGAAAGCTCCAGAATGCTTAAATCACTTTGGCTTTATGATGTAAAAGCAGAAAAGTGCACCTCTCCACAGGCATGGAGGGTGGGGTGTGATAGGAAGAGGGCCATGGAGGCTTAATAATCCTGCTCCTGTAGTGCAGCTTTTGAAGCGCTGAGAGCAAATGTACAGTACATACAGTGGTGTGGAAAAGTGTTTGCCCCCTCCCTGATTTAATATTTTTTTAAGTTTGTCGTACTTAACTGTTTCAGATTATTTAACAAATTTGAATATTAGACAAAGATAACACAAGTAAACACAGAATGCACTATAGATAGATAGATAGATAGATAGATAGATAGATAGATAGATAGATAGATAGATAGATAGATAGATAGATAGATAGATAGATAGATAGATAGATAGATAGATAGATAGATAGATAGATAGATAGATAGATAGATTACTCTAAAATGAAAATTTTGTTTTGTCTTGTTTTTTTAATAGAAGAACTTGAAGACTGTTAGAGTCTGCTTGCTGCTTGGGAGTTTGAAGAGTGCAAGATCAGTTCTTTCCATGGCAAAAACTCTTAAGAATAAATGGTTATAAATTCAGTTATTATTATTAGATAAAAAGGGGGGACAAGAAGCACAAGCAAGCAGAAGGTCTGAATGATCAGTCAACTGATTTTTATTGGTAAGGCACCAAATCACAATAAGTCAACTACACAGAGCGAGAGAGAGAGTTAAAACCCTTTGAACACTCTTGCATAGTGTTTTTTTTTACATGTGTTGCTACACTGTAACTGAAGAGTCTTCCATATGGCAATGTGGTGCTGGCTCAATTTGTGGAAGACACACACATCTAGCGACATGAGCACAATACGGTGGTTGTTCACTCAAAACTGGGTTTCCTCAATGTGTCCCTTGAGACAAAACACAATCTCTGAACGTTTCTCAGTCCAGAAAAACTGATCGATCAAGGATACTTTAACAGCTTGCCCTGATAGCTGGCAAATAAAACGCTCAGCTATTCTGATCACCTTTACTGTGCCCTCAGAAGGAATCTTCAGCCCTTCTTTGTTTTTCAGTGTCAGTAAGTCATAGCTCGGATCAGACGATGCAGGTACAACATGGGTCACTAAACTACTGTGCCACACATCACAAGACAGTCTTTCCAATCTGATGTTATAACGACAACATAGTTACCATGGTAACACCCATACATACAATTAAAAGCGGTCTATCAGTCTTACCTGTGAAAGGGATTCCCAAGTGATCTGGTTGAATAATTGAATACTCTATCTCACCTTAAAGCGTTGAAACTCTCCTCAGCATCTCCTAAAAGCAGCACTGAGTGTTTTCTTTAAACTAGTAGAGTGAGTTTTAACACCAGGTGCTGCAGTGAAGACTGTTAGTGGTGCTGAAAGCTTCGTCACTAATGCACTCACAGGGACCTAGGCATCAAATGAAGGGACTTCATCAGGTGCTGCCAAACCAAAGAGTGAAAATGAACACAATATGCATCAAAATGTAAACCCAAACCCCAGAGGACGAAACCCTGGACCTAATCAAGCACCTTGGTAACGTCAACCCAGTCCCCACTTTATACCCACTGTTGGGCCGTTACAACTGGAGGCCAGTCCCAACTTTATACCCATATGATGGCAGACCTCCATCTAATATGAGAAATGAGATCATGTGCTAAGATTCTAACTGCAGGAATCTCAGCACATGCAGCAAACGAATCACTACAAAATGCAAACTACAAGGCTGTCGAGTGCCAAACACAGAATGATTGGCTTTGCCTGCAGTTAAAGTGCACAGACCAGGCCAGCGTTACCAAACTGGAAGTTTCTGAGACCCAAACTTGAGACACTGTAGAAAAATCTGCAAGAAAAAAGAAAAAGAAAAAAAAGGCCAGTGTTCCCAAGCAAGAAAATCCAGAGGTCCAGGATGAAAACATGTCAGAGGAAAAGCCCAAAAAGACAAAGAAGAAGTTTAACTGTCTCCTTAGACAATTCGGTCAACTGACTTCAACTCTTTCTCCTTTAAAATCACAGTTATATACAACTAAATGTTAATAGTAAATAACTGTATTAACCAGAGAGTGCCTAAAAAAATCCATTTTAAGGTATTTTTGCTTTAATATTTAGTCATATATAAATTTGTGCCCCCTTAACCAGTCGCGGCAGATGGCTGCCCATCTCTGAGTCTGGTTCTTCCGGAGGTTTCTTCCTTTTTAAAGGGAGTTTTTCTCTCCACTGTCGCCACATGCTCGCTCGTAGTGGATTGTTGGGGGGGGGGGGTTTCTTTCTGTTCAGTTCATTTATATGTAAATACTGTTGAATTGAATTGAACTGAATTAAAGATTATTTTTAGGAGACAGGGTCAGTCACTGAGGGAATCAGAGTATTATAATATCTTAGCCATAAAAAAATGACCATCAAACAATCAAATAAAAAATTGGCATTACCAAAACATCTACAGTGTAAACATTTAATTTTTAAAAAGTATTTAAAATGCCAAATTACAACAGCTTAAAAGCATAAATATATATGCTTATAGTCTGGTTAAAAACATTGTTCTGTGAATAATTTCTACTGTTAATAGTTAATTGAACTATTACCAGTTAAGGCTGCTTACGTGATTAAAATACTACAGTTTTATGTGTACTAGCAACCCCTTGTGTTACACAGGGGAGAATCAGAACATACATACTTTAGCAGCAGGTATCCACTCCTGAATATTGGTTGTAGGCACTGGATGGCTACTCTCCTCCTAAATCTCTGTCTTGTCAAAGGTCATCCTGCTCCACATCTGGCTTGCAAAGTGACCATCACTTATGCACAGGGTGTAAGGGTGCACGGAAGACACAACAGTAAGTAGTTCTGCCCTCAGATGAGAAGAAGGTATATTATTATGTTAAAAATATGACTCGCCATCTGGTCCTCATAATGTGGAAGAGCCTTTCGTCCACTTACTCAGGCCCTTTGAGTTTTATTTGGTTTATATCTGTCATCGACTTGGTTCTGCACAGGCTCTTTAAAATGGGTCATGAGAAACATTAAGCCAGGGAAGCATAATCTCCATCACCAAGCATGAACCATCCTGACAGAGGAAGATTCTGCTCAATATGAGACATCTCAACTTCAGATTGTAAGCTGTGACCCAGGTAGGACCACCTATTACAGGTGAGACAACAGACACATTCAGAAAGTATGCACTGATTAGGTCACAGATTGCCTGTAGCTGAAACGAATAGAAATATGTTCAGTTTTTGTTTGTTTGTTTGTTTGTTCCTGAGGTGGTGACTGCCAGAAACATGAGTGGCTTTAGGTGATCCAGTGTAGAGGTTGAAGCCATTTTCAATAGCCTGGATTTACTCCTCCGATGAAAAATGCACCATCATTTATATAGTTACCCACGATGCCTGCAGCCACTCAAGAGACTACAAGATCATGTCCAAAGCATCTGTGGGGTAAGAGGAAACAGTGGCTAGCCAGTGTAAGATAACACTTACCTCCAGTGCTGCCCCAACCATAGACATTAGTCTGCTAACCGGTAATTTATTAATTTGCTGTTATGTCTCTATCCATCTATTGGTATAACATGTACTAATATTTATAAAATATAAATATGCAAAAATGTAAAGTGCAATATACTGTGCACAGACCTATAATTTATTAATAAGGCAGCTACAGGCATGGGATACATTATCAATATGGAGCAGCTGCTTTTACAGTAATAATGCTAAACCAAGAGAGGCGTACTCCTCCTCCTCTTAGTGTTTGTGCATCAGGAAATGGAAGGAATTTATCAGCTATTCTGTACCCGTACAGTAATTTTAACATACGGCATGCTGCACAGCAATATTTATTATCTGTGAAGGGGTATGCAGTGCACAGTGTGTGTATGTAGTATGTAGCCTGCAAGTGCACGTGGAATAGTAAGACAGGCATGTCAGAGGTTTGTTTACTTTAATGTACCTATTTTTTCATATTATTATGGTTATTAAGAATAGTTCTTCAGTGTTAATCAATTCATCTATCCATTCTCTTCCATTTGTTAGGGTCAGCAGGGGGCTAGAGCCTATGCCAGCTACCACAGGGCGAGAGGTAGAGTACACCCTGGACAGGATGGACTGGACTAAATTCTTCCTGAATACTCTATCCCTATATTTCTTTTGGAAAACATTAGAACCAATGTGATTAATTGGCTTTGTACCTTAAAGAATTAGAGACACAATGCAGTAGTGTACAAGGCATGCACCATTTAGTTGGTCCTAAGTGACGTGTCCACATGTCCATGTAAATTTATATATTTTGTATTTTGCTACAGCTGAGCAGCTAAGAAGCCAAAGAAGCCAAGCCGAAATTAGCAGTGCACTCTCCTCTGGTGTTTGGTGGCTCACTCAAAAAGCTGAGCTGCAGCAGATGATGTATGTTTTCATGCTTGTATAGGATTAGCAGGAAAAGCAATCATGCTCTATAAAGAAAATGTCCTAGTAAACGTATGAATCCCTATAGCGCCACCTTCAGGTTTACATTTGGGGGTTTTGTGTTATTGTATCAATTTCCAAATAAAAATGATTTGCCAAAAAATTTGCCAGAGACGTTCATTCGTTCTGAGGAAGAATCATTTTGGTTATACCCTGTTATATAACAGTAATGTTTAAGCATTTAATTTGTTCTTGTTCTTGTTGTTTAATCTTAAATAGGAACATCTAATTAAGTAATAACTACTTTCCTTAAAAACATGATCAAAATCTCCCTCCAATCAGCACTGTGGTAATAAAACAGTCACCTGTCAAGAATCAGCTCTCACGGGTATACTTAACCAGACACAGTTTTTCTTCAGCTGCCTGGTTTCCCTTCCCCAACCTCCCATTCCCTCCCTTCTCCTCAAACCCATGAGCTCCGCGTAAGCCCTTCTCCAGCACAGAGTCAAAGAGTTCACTGATGCCAAGCTGAGTCCCTTAATAACCCCACAGCACTCTGGCCTGTTCCCAGTGCCAGCCCTGCTGTGAATGACAACTAATATGATGGTGGGCCCCGCAGAGACATGCAGTCCATTTCCTGTATGACTAAGGAAGGAGGGACTGGTCAGATGTTGGCTATCAGTCATACCTGTGGTGAGGAAAGTCACATGGAAAAGACTGGGTCCTATTAGGAACTTGCTGGTATATCTCTGCAGATACATGCAGGGGAAATAAGCATTTCTTTTCACCACATGAGACAAATAAGTGTGATGTTGCTGTATATTTTAAAATACTCAAGAATACAGAGGACAAAGCTTTGAGAGAGTATGCAGCATCGTGTGTTAGGGTGGTATTAGTGATTCTTCTTGTTTTAATCACATAAAACTCAACAAGGAGTAGGAATAGTTTATCACTAGAGTTGATTGTTTGGAGTTTAGTCTTAGTACTTTAGGTAAACAGGCCCTATTCATAATTATTAGTATAAATGGCAGAAATGAAGTTGCTGAAATCCAGCAACACAGTAAAAAAAATTAGTAATGATTAACCCTGCTGGTGTTATTCACAAATAATCCAATCTAATGTCCTCATAGTCGTGATGGAGCTGAAGACTCAACATAAGCGCTGGCAAAGTTTAACGATTGACTGTAAAACTGCAACTGTGTGTGTGTATAGATTGCGATTTACAGTCAGGTCCTGGACAATTAATGAATAATTAAGTAAGTCACCGCTGTTGTGCAACATGGATAAATGTGTGCAAGACTGAAAGAATGAACTAGACCCCATAGCCCTTTTCCCTTTTGTTTTTAGGCTTATTTATTCATTAAAAAGCAATAATATTATTTTATAGACAGCTCTCTGTGTGTAACTTAATTACACTTTCTACTGTTTATGGGCCAGTTTATGTGCTAAAATGAGGTAAAAAGCCTTGTGTTCAGACTTTGTTCAGGCATCACTCTGTTTACATAAGAGCCTGTTTAACTTAAGTGTTATTTTTCTGTTTCTGTTTTTGGTTTTATTTTGTTGCCTCTGCCAAGGAGGTTATGTTTTCAGTAGTGTTTGAGTGTGTAAACACAATAAGACTTTGTAGGCGTGTAGACTGGGGTCATATTTGCAGTGTTTCTTCTTCACTCACCTTTTCTGACATGCGGTGTGTTCAAACACCACTCTGCATTTAATCATTAGTTATTATTAATCTCTGGCTCTCTTTCTGTGTCTTTCATCCTGTCTCCTCCCTTACCCCCCGCCCCTGCTTGATCATAGGGGTTTATCTGATTTTGGGGGGGGGGGTTCTCTATTGTTGAAGAATCTTTAACGTACAATATATATCACTTTCAGGGAACTGTGGTGATTTGGTGATAAATAAATAGAACTGAATTGAATTGAAATGAATGTTAACAATCCATTATAATTTGGCTTACATCCACCAAGGTCTTTAAGGTCAACTTGATGATTAATTGGTCAAAAATGGTCAAAAAGCATGAAAAAATGTATGAAGACAAAAATATCGTGTCATATTTGACCTCTGACCTCTCCTTCAAGGTCAACAATTCCTTGAAGGAGGAGTTGACCTGATAGTCAAAGTGATTATAGTGCTTTATCGATCTATTTAAATGATAATAGGTTTTCAAACTGGCGAGAGCATGCTGGCATGGAATACTTTTGCATTTAGTTGATTCATTTGACTCGTTTTATTTCATTTACTTTGTTATGTACATTATAGTTACAGGTTGTAACTGTTTACATACCTGTATTTCTACCTCCCCAAGTTCTTTAGTATTTCCTGATTTCTACTCTTTAGGTTTTGTTGATGTGCCTCCCCTGTTTTCCGTGTTACATCTGGTTATCCTCGTTTCTATGTTTGTGTATTTCCAGTGTCTCATGTCTGAAAATGTTCCCTATGTCGTCCCTGTCAGCCATGCCTCCTTGTCAAGTCTTCGTCTCCATGCCTGTCTTGCGTTTCCTGTTTTACTTTGATAGTCTGTGTCCTGTGTTCAGTGTTTTGAGGTTTGCTTCCCCTTTGTCTCGTTTTGTCTGATTAGGCCCAGCTGTGTTTCCCTCCTGTTTCCCATTCCCTCGTTACTCCTGTGTGTATTTAAGCGTTGTGTTTTCCTCTGTCCCTTGTAGTGTTGTACACCCTCATTGCTGTGTGTTTCTAGTTTGCAGTTTTTGCATCCTATGTCTGAAGTTTTCTCCAGCGGATAAAGCTGCCGTTTTGAGTTCTACCTTTTGTTTGAGTCCTACGTTTGCGTCCTCATCCTGCCTGCCACACAGCAAAACATGACATGTACAATATTCTTTAATATTTACATGGGTTTCAACAGGGCAAATAACAAAAGCATACACTTTGCACTTGCTTTTATTGCACTACAAACTTCTTAAAGTACATTTAAAGAGAACAAAGAAAGCAAAGCGGCTCTTAATTGGTCTGAAACTTATTTGGCCAGTGTGATAGAGTGAGACACAAGGTGAGAGTGAAGGTTACCAACATCATTGAAAAAGACTTTAAAATTTGTGAAAATCTTCATGACTGGCACTTTACAGTCATGAGGACAAACCTTCACTGGCACTTGCTGTGTGGCTTTTGTCACCACATGCATTCTGTTAAGGATGAGAAAGGACTTACAACAGTGCTCATTTCTGTGAGGTTACTAACGGTTCCAGTGCTTGCACAAATGGGCATTTTGAAATCTGCCACAATGTGATGCAGTACAATATCCACACTCTTTATCTTTCTTCTGTCCATCCAGTGATCCTGCTCTTTCACCTCTACTTTCGCTTGCCCATTATAACCCCTTGTGTTCATTACATATGATACCAGTTGAGCACAATTAAGCCCAATATCCCCCTCACCACGCTCTGTTTGGCCCCGCTGAGGTCTGGTCCCTCCTCTTTGCCACGCCACTAGTTTCCTTCTCTGCACCTCAGTGTCGCAATTGGTCAGGGGCATAAAATCAAGCAAGTATTTAGCAGCAATAAGGTCACATGTCAACACCACAACACATTTCAAACTTAAAGCAAGTCAATAAAAGAGTAATAAAACAGTCGAATCACAAAGTCATCCCACATCATGAATGCCAAATTATAATTATGAAAGAGAAGTTCACTGAAATATCAGGATTTATCTGGTGGTCATAAAACACAGGTTACACCAGGTCATGGAGAGTGTTTGACCTGACCAGAATTAAAAAGGGGGGAGGTGTGTACTATTCAAGGTCCCATGAATACAGAATGGATGCATCAGCAGAAGTTTAAACCTCACAACAACAAAAAAAATCCAAAACAAAAGCAGTTTAATTTCAAGAGAAACTACACAGCAAAATCTCCAGTGTTAAATTAACACTACAGAGTGTTTATATGTGTCCACACTGTTGAGTGTTAAATGAACACTTTTGACAGTGTTGTATTTTTAAAAGTAACCTAGTCAGTTTTCAAGATTTACAATGAATAAAACTGAGCAGTGCTGATTTTCTGAACACTGGAAAATAACTCAAAATGTTAGAAATATTCCAGTGTTAGAAAATCAGCACTGCTCTGTGTTAGTCATTGTAAATCTTGAAAACTGACTAGGTTACTTTTAAAAATACAACACTGTCAAAAGTGTTCATTTAACACTCAACAGTGTGGACACATATAAACACTCTGTAGTGTTAATTTAACACTGGAGATTTTGCTGTGTAGAAGCTTCTGATATATCAGGTCAACGTATCTCCATGCACGATGTTTAATCTGTCAGCTTTCTGATATTGAAATTGGAATAAATATACAATTTCCGACATAAAAACGTCGACTATTGTTGCTAAATCTTGGAAATGAGAAGCAACAACAGTTTAAAAATATAAACCTTAGGCTCTGTGGAGGTGAGGTTTGCCCTTTTTCCTCATCCTTGCTCACCTCTCAGTAAAGCAGCAGGACTCCATGGTGATGGATAAGGCCAGAGTGCCTAACAGGCTCTGCGGGGGCTGATGAATTCACCTATCCTCCTCTGAGTCTGATCCGACCCCAGGCTCAGCATGAACTACTGCATCTCCGCAGCCCAGAGCACTACAGCACTTCACACAGGAACACACAGCCCAGTGGCCAGTACACATGCACCACCTGAAGCATGCAGGCGTAAAGCTGTTTAAATGGAGTAGCCTTCATTTAACCTTCAGCCAATCGCTGTGAGATTTAAAAAAAATAAAAATCTGTATTTCAAGCCAAGCAAAAGCTGAGAATCATGTTTGTATTTTTCATTGTTCTAAGCCTCTGGCAGATGAGCAATGATTGTTGTTTGTGGCTTTTCTATTGCTTTAGATTCCTATCAACAGATAAATAACAGACCACTATACCCCTGCTCCAGGTAACATCAAACGTGTGATTTGTTTCAGAAAAACAACTTCAATTACCCAGTGAGGTGCTGTGAATTCAGAAAAGTTTAGTCTGGTTTATCAGAGTTGTATATACAGCAGTTGTTCTAGCCAGGAATATTTGTGTTTTACCTCCAGTGTTGGGGAGTAACGGAATACATGTACCGCCGTTACGTATTCAGAATACAAAATATGAGTAACTGTATTCCGTTACAGTTACCGTTTAAAAAGGTGGTATTCAGAATACAGTTACTTTGTTGAAATAAATGGATTACACGGCGGTACTTTCCTGTTTCATATTGTCGCGGGTCAGGATTATTTGGGTTTGTTTGACAGCTACGTTCTGTTGTTCCAGGCGGCAGCGTTAGGGTCGCCATGGTTACAGGGTGACGCGCTCTCTCTCTGCGTGATTCCTGGGTGAGAGAGCGCTTTTTTGTTGTTGTTGTTGTGCTAAGCTAAAAGGCAGAATGCTACAAGCATAGCTCTAAAGAATGTAGCCTGATGGGCAGTGTAGTCCGTGCTGCAGGGAGAATGGACTGCCGTACCCGTTATGTGTCTGTGAGCGAGGGAGGGAGAGAAAGGAAAAGTCCGAGCTGTCACGGAGCAAAAACGGGAGCTGGAAGCATGTAAATATAATAATAACCACAGCAGCCAAGAAGAGTGCCTGAGGAGCCCATTTGTAAGTAAGCTATTAAGACTTAACTGTACACTGTGTTCGTGTTTTCCTCCGGAAAAAATAAGTTCCGTTGGAGCAGCCTTTCAACGCCTCTCTCTGTCTCCCGCAAGCAAAGTTGACCCAGACAACAAAGTAAAGCTAGTTTTCGGCTACCAGCCCGACAGGGAACCAGACGTATTAGCCAGAGGTCCCTTTACTACGTTTCGTACTACGTACCTTCAGTAACAGTAATAAATCACAGCAATAGGACAGTCATGTAGCTGTAAACAGCATGATAATATATTAAGTATTCCAAAGTATTCAGAATACGTTACTCTCATTGAGTAACGTAACGGAATACGTTACAGAATACATTTTGGGGCATGTATTCAGTATTCTGTAGTGGAATACATTTTAAAAGTAACCTTCCCAACACTGTTTACCTCTTTTTCACCTTTGTAACCGTCTCCGCCACAAGCCTCCCTGAGCGGTGGACGGCTCTTTAAGGGCCGCAGAGCGGTGTCACAGGTTTTAGAGTTGTCTTTTAATTAGCCGTTAATGAAGACAAAGCGGAAATGGTTCCACTGATCAGTTGTGCACATAATTAGATCGGGGATGTGGGGGGGCGTGGGGAACGAACATTCAAACAGAGTGGACGCAGGATGCCTATTAGCTATCACGTGATGCGTTCAAGTGCTTATTTTGCACCATGACTGGTGGGTTTCGCAGTCGTGGATGCAGCTATTACTTTGTTCTTTGTCTAATGCCAGTTTTTGCTATTTACTTGTCTTTTCTCTTTCTGGCCAACCTTACGTGCTGACTACCTCCTAAATGTAATGCCTCAGCAACTCAGCCACCACGGGAAATCCAGATTTTTCTCAGTTAGCCCTTGTTCAGTCATTCATGTGAGGCCTGAGCTATAATGCAATATTTCTGACAGTGCCTTAAGGCAGCCATGCTCAGGAGTCTGCTCACTGTTGCATGATAATGGAAGAACTCATATAGCAGCAGATAACAATGTGGTAGCTAAAGGTAGGATATATATCACAGGATGAATAGATGCTGCCCCCTGCTGACCCTGAGTGATTCTTCTGGTCCTTGTGATTTTAGTCCCTTAACAAGTTTGTCTTGAAGACCTACACATAATGATGATTCTAGGGGGAAAAGCTACATGAATCAGCATCAATATAAGATCATATTTGGTTATTTTAATAACTTGTGACAGTGATATCACATAACAACTGTTCTACATCCTTTCTGTTAATTCCCATATAACCTATGTGTGCTGATTAAATGTAACCGGATTAGTGTATGTATTTAGAAGGTTTTTTTTTATCTGGCACTCTGTGATTGCAAGTGTAACACTGATAAATAAAAGCCAATTCGAGGGACTAGAATTACAGCCACCTAAAAAGTTTTCTTGTGAAACTTTGAATTCTGCAAGAAACCTAAAAAAGTAATTTTCAAGTTCCTTGCAAACTGTCAGCACTATCTGTCAATGGAGACGCGTTGCCTACATTTTCATCATTTATGGCCTGCGTCTAACGATATATCAGCTCTAATTAGCTACGTTCAATCTTTGTTTTTTCATTTGCTCAGTGTATAATTAGAGGTAATTGTTTGATAAATTGGACTGTATTTATTGTAGTTTAACTCAAGGATATAACGCTTCCATTATTAATGATGACACATAATCAATCTAATTTGTTAAACAAAGCTGCCGCAGCAGTTCAGGAGCGCCATAGTGTCATGTAACCAAACTACCACTTGAGGTCACTGTTTCCTCAAAAATTGTAGGACTTCTCGAGGCGTCAACAACAAATGCAATTTGCAGGAGTTGTAACTTTGTACATTTGAGGTAAGGAGGGTTCTTCAGTTAAAAAGCAAAAGTGCATTTGTTCAAGCACTTTATTTAGTATGTTAAATATAAAAAGGTGTTTCAAAAAAAGGACCCAAATCTGCAACTTTGCACTTACATGGATTGTTAAGACATAAATAGGCTGTAGGTAAATGACTTCTCCTTTACTGTTTGTTTGCATGCAGGTGTTGTAGAAGACAGCAAGATTGTGAATTCAATTCAATATTATTTATATAGCACCAAATCACAGCAACAGTCACCTCAGGGTGCTTTATATAATAAGGTGAAATTCTTTTCATTCATTTTTCTGCAAGTACCTGCTGCATCACTATGCACCTCCACCTTTGAGTACATTTGACACCCCCCTCCCCTCCCCTGCCTTCACAACATGTATTATTCAATGTTTTATTCAGTGTCATGTACTACAGTGGCAAAACCAACCTGCATGCCTGATGTTGAATTTGAATACATTTGACACCGCAATCTGAATGACTTAACTTTAAATGAGATTAGGCTTGCTTGCGATGCTGCGCCTTTCCTCTGTGTGTTGCATTTGATAGGTGTTTGTTTAACTCAGTGGAAAAAAAAAAGGTGACGCTTTGTTTCACAATTGATTTACATGCCGGCGAGGTGTGAGGATGTTTTAATTTAGCCTTTTGAGAGGGCCTAGTTATAGCTCGCTGGCAATGCAAATACAGCTGGGCTCATCCTGGGCTGTAACTGCTGAGTTCATGTGCTTTTGTCAAGCTTTTGCTGTGTTGTGCATGTGCCAAAACAGGCCTAGATTAACATTTTAGGACGGTGGAAATTCCCTCATGTGCACTTTCTGCTGTACATGCACAGCTGCCAGGAGAGCCCACTGCACAGAATTACATCAGCATCCAAAAACTGGGGACTCTGCAGTGATACAAGGCTGCACGGGGACCATCTGGTGTTCCGAGGCTTCCCCTTGATATTTTAAATTAGAGGGGTTTTAGTTACATTACTGTGATACCGCAGTGGACTCTTGTGGCCTGCGACTGTGATGTGTCCTCCCATCCAGGCTTCATGTTTGGCTCACATAGGCGCTCGCTAACACAGAGAGACATATAATACATAACGTTGGCAACCACACAAACAGAATGAGAGGCTCACCCAGGCCCACAGGATGTTGTCCTTCCCAGTCGCTGATGATTTCCTGGAAGCCAAAGTGCCTGTACAGCATCTGCGCAGTTGAACGGGATTTTATTGGACATCGGGGAGACAGAAATGCTCGGCTTGTTCTTCCTGACACTACTTGCCGAGGCTCAACTCCAGTTACCACCATGGGGAGATGGCACAGAAACATAAACAAGTGAGCACTTGTGATTGGCTGGTGCACAATGGAGTCAGCAGCTGCCGTGTTAGTTCAACAGTATGGGTTCAAAACAGGGAAACAACTGAATGGAAAGGTAAGCCATTGAACCCTGAGCAGAAACGTGCCTTGAAGGCCCCGAAGTTATTTTCTTAAAAGCAATCAACCAAGCACACAGGAAAGCCAAACTCAAAGAAGTATGACATACATCTTGATATCTATCATGTATGCCATATAGTTGTCACATATATTATATTAATGTCCTGCTCGTATATCCTACTACATACTATTACTTACTTACTGAACATTATTTCATTAATACAGACAGCTGATCTTGCTCTGCATCAGCCAAAAGTCCTACAGCCACAGTGTCACTCTCACACCGGAAACCACATTCATCATAGAATCAGGAAGTGGAAAGCACCTCCTAGCATCCTTCTTTGTCTCGGAGAGGAAGTGGTTCAGACATACAGTACAATATAACCAGAGCATGTTGTGGCTAAAACATTTCCTATAAACAAGATGAATAATATCGTGCTACTGTTATCGCTTTGGATTTTATTGGCGTGCGAGTTAACTAACACAACATGCAAGACTTCACGTTTCCAGTAAACACCGCGCATTTAGCACGTCTGTTTTGCATTTTTGTATGGGTGTAGCATTTTTTCAGTTTTTTCTCTGATGCATCCTACACTTTGAATCTCTATATTTTGTGTAAAACTAGGTTACTGCACATAATAGAGACATTTTTTGTGACGGTTTTGGACTTTTCTCCGTAGTGAAGCACAAAGAGTGTCTTTTTAACTGCCGTTTGTGTTCTTGATTGATGGTATTACTTTTTTGTAAAGGTGTTTATTTTTGCTCGCGTCTTCTAGAAACTCCTGCTGTCACACAGTATTATCTCCTGTCATTTGATAAGCCAGTCATAAACACTGTTGACCAGTTGGTAATAAACTCATCACCCATCCCTGCTGCCAGCTCCACACCCATTCTCGGTGCAGTTTCTCAGCCCTGTTGTTTTATTTTTCCATGTGGGAGAGAAGCTGGAGCGAGCACTTTATTACATGGCGGTTTTTAATTTGTTCTTATCAAAACAGACAGAGATCACCTCCAAGAGACTAGATTGTGTCAGAGTATCATCGTCATAACAACACGAAACTGAAGCCCACCAGTCAGTGAAAAACTGCAAATACTTTGTTACTGCACATCAAATTTTCAGGTATCTGTATTTTACTTGAGTATTTCTTTCTTTGAGAGCTTTTTACTTTTAGGCCACTTTTACACAAATATCTGTACTTTCTGCTCCTTATATTTTCAATAGCTGGTTACTTTTGGTTGTAATGGTTTTATCATTTATAGTGTTTATACTTGAGGGTTAAAGTGGGTGACTATAAGTTGTTGTTGCGGTACTTCAGAATCTAGCTAGCGCTGAAGAGGAGGAAACATAAAGGGAGTAACGTTTTTTAAGTGTCAGGTAACTTCAAACAACCCATTTCTATTAGCTAACATCAGCAAACACAACATGTGTGCAGTTTGTCACACCATGCGTCAGCTAGCTAAAGGTACAGCTGCTGTATTTCACATAGAGAGAAAAGTGCGAGCTAACTTCACTCAGAGATGGAGAAAAATGTGGGAAGACAAACAGGACAGGAGAGGAAGAAGAGAGGTTATATTTAAAAGTAGGGACTGCTCAGTGACGCTTGATAAACCGCTAATTAAAGGTTACATGTAATGTCATCATTTTTAATCACATATTGGATTTGTATATGATGTGTTTTGATAAATTATGTATTTTCATATTGTAAAAAAATCCTGCAAAACAAACAAAGCTATACTATGCTATTCGAATGTTGTATGAAAATACTCTGTAGTTTTGTGGTGCAGCGTAAACAGGTTAGTTTGCAGTAATGTGGTGAATTAACAGTATGTTGGACTGGCGCGCAGTGGCTGTGGTGCTCATGGTCAGTGTGTGGTTACATCAGCCTTAGCAGAGATGCATTTGCATTTAAGCTAATGATGCTTAGATTTATTTTAGATGTTTAGATGCATGAATTCAACCTTTATGCCAACTGTATACTGTCTAGTATAAAGACAGTATAAAGGGGGATAGACAACAGCCAAGCTTAAGTTTATGAAACATCTCCTTACATCTTGTTGAATTCAGCTGAATCCACAAAGAGAAGCAGGTCTGCTGATCACAGCCTGCACACAAAGAAAATCTACTGGAGCTCAAGTTAAAGTTAAAGCTGAGTTAGACAAAGGTTATGACAAAGGTTATGACATATGTAACAAGGTTACACATAGTTTGAATGCAATAAAATAATAAAGTGACAACATTTCATACCTAAAAGGCTAAAGATTAACTTAAGTCTATATCATAGTTTTTTAGTTTTATATGCAATTCAGTCACAACAACAGTCCTTTATACTCTAAGGTAAAGACCCTACAGTAATAGAGAGAAAACTCCCTTTTAACAGGAAGAAACCTCCAGCAGATACAGGCTCAGAGAGGGACAGCCTAGTGTCTGTCTCCCAAATCCAAAATTGGGAGCTTGTTCCACATAAGATGGGCCTGAAAGCATAACGCTCTGCCTCCCATTTTAGTAATCCAGCAGTCTGAGAGTGAAGTGCTCTATTGGGGTGAAACTGGACTATGAGGCCTTTAAGATAAGATGGGACCTGATTATTCAAGATCTTGTTTCTGGATTTAACAGGGAGCCAAGGAAGGGACACACCAGTATGGGGGATATGCTCTCGCTTTTTATGAATTACAATAGTCGAGCCTAGAAGTAATAAATACATGAGCTAGTTTTTTGGCATCACTTTGAAATGAAATATGTTTCTAATTTTAGAGATGTTGCACAAACGCAGAACAGAAGTGGAGATGGTAGCCATACCTCACATTTGGTTCGATACAGAAAGCGCGACTCTTATATTTGATGTCCATTGTGAAACTGTGATCATTTTCTAGATTTTCTTGTGCTGATGGTTTGAAGATGTGGTAACATCCATACTGTAATTAAAACGCCGCCTGTTGTCACAGCAGCAACTTTGCTTTAATTTCCTACCATGAATAAAGGCCAGCCAGTAAAGCAGCACAGAAATATATGTAAACTGCATCTTGTAAACCCACACACAGCCAATGCATGCCACTGTATAGTGTTGTTTTTGTCCTTTCACTTTGCTACATCTCTTCCCCTGTATTACATTCATTTAATTGTGTTCTTTCATACAGCACATTTGCCTTTGCACAGTGTTGCTCCTTTCTCCTCCCCACGTCTCTGCCACAGAGCAAACAGAAATGAACAGCAGCAATTTAAAGCAGCAGCGGCAAAGCACAGCATATAGAGTCATCACGTTACCAATGAATCTCTGTGCTCCGCTGGCCCTCACAGATGGGGAGCGGTAGAGTGGAAAGGACAGCTCTTTTCATAGCGTCTGGAATACACTACTGTGCCACGAGATACATGGCCTCCCACAATCCTCTGCAGCTCCATTACTTAGCCAAGAGTTCAGCGGGACACGACGTCTCCACACAGCATGTAGACACTCTCCTTCCAAGCATATAAACCTGCAGAGAGGAGTCGTCAGCACACAGAGAGATTTATAGTGGCCAAACCCATGGCCCCAGACAGTTATAGATCCCTTTACCTTTCAAGAGCAATTTCACCACAAATAGGATTAAAACTAATGGCGTTTGACACCGCCGGGTCCAGCATATTGAATCCATCGGGTTTTATCGCGCTGACATTTCAAAAGGTTGGCCTGTGTGTGCGGCATAACGCTCAGAGATGCAGAGCTGGGTGACATATAGAAGACCCCGGGGACCCACGCTTTTACAGCTTGCTCCGGAGATGCTTACCCCCCCCCATTCCACCATGTGCCTGACACCCACCCGGTTCCATTACAGCAACTTTTATAGACACTAAAACCCAAAGACTACACATCATAACACTCCAGTACACATTTTCTACAAAGATGGAAGATGTTGTTTTGTTTTCTGTTCACAGGTCAGGGCCCTGTGGTGTGACCATGCAGTGAATATGTAAGCAGTCCTGTCAGTGAAATAATGCTCATTATCTCAGCGGTGGGCAAAGTAATATTCTCCCTGTGTGATCTGTTTACTTCATGAAGGTAAATTAAACCAGGGAATGATTTTCTTCCTCTTTGGCGTTTAATTTCAATTTGTATAAACAAGACTCTTCAAGGTCAGTAAATGAAAGTGATGTGTTTGGAATGTGAATGGAGTTTCGTTGCCTCCAGGATCCTGCGCTATTAAAATATGCTCATTCAGTAGCATATTACAGTGCTTGACCTGAATAACAATTTTAGTCTTGCCTCTGCCGCTGTGCCACGGCTGAGTGTACTCTACTCAACTTGACTCTTTGTGCTGTGTAGTTTGTTTGCTTTCTAACCACAGGAAACAAAACCGTCTCACAGAGTGATGCTACTATGTGAATGCAGCGCAGTCAAACAACCCGCAATTTACCACAGCATCAGAATACAGTTAAAGTTTGGTGTCTGGGCTTGCCTAGACTGAACGTGCCTGCAGACGTGTTTCATGGAGAAACTGGGACATAATGAGTCCCCGGAGCCTACATGTGGACGCCGGGGTGGTTTAGGTGTCGACATAGCAGGCAACAATAGAGGCCAGCAGAATGTACTGTGGCGTAAATAGATCAACAAATTGGAAGGGTGTGTTTGGTATATGACATGAAGAGAGAGCGAGACTAATGGACTCCCTGAACTAGCTTGCAAGGTTCTTTCCATTGTAGCTATGCTAACAGTAACGCCACATGTTTTTAACCTGTTTGTAAAATAAGGTTTTCACATTCATGCAAAAACTATTATTCCATATGTTTTTACACTGTAAACTGATATGCAAACATGGACAAACACTATGCAAAACCCTGAAATATGCAGCGGTTTCCATCCATTCATACATTTCCTCAACTGTTTATCCAGACACGGGGTGCTGGAGCCTATCCCAGCTTACTTTGGACAGGCTGCCAAATCCTTACAGCATCATCACACTTATGTTCAATTTAAAATCAAATACTAGCCTAATATACACTTAAGTCCATAGTTTTACCTCAGTAGCACAAGGATTTTACATCAAGATGTGATTTTTAGCTTTAACAGAGGGGATTAAAGCAATTAGCACCATCTGTCTCTGATAATGGAAGGCTATTTTTGTACACAGTCCTCCATTTTCAGAGGCTGAAAAGTAACTGGACAATTGACCAATTATCAGTTTCATGACAAGTGAGAGCTGTTGCCTTCCTAATACGTAGCAAATTAAGCAGATAAATAATATATGGAGTTGATTCCAAGTGTTTTATTTGTATTTTGGAGCAGGAACTCGAATTATTTGGTTCAAAGCGATGCAGACGCAAGTTCTGGAGGCCATGTTAAGCTGAAGATCAAAAAGAATCATATCAGAGAGATAGGACGAGCTTTAGGAGTGGCCCAATCAACAATATGGAACTTTGTTTAAAAAAATGAATGCATGAGCCGGCTCAGCAACAGGAAAGAGCCAACAGGCCTGAAAGACCACAGAAAACACCTAAAGTTGGTCATGACAGAATTTGTTACTTGAGTAAGAAAAATGCCTTCACAGCATCTAACCAAGTCAAGGACACTCTTGAGGAAATAGATGTGTAATTGTGTAATAATCATCTCATGAATGGAGAAAAAGAGCATTTAACACACAGTGCGAACCATTCATTATACTCGGAGACACGAAGGCCAGATTAGACTTGTCAGAAAGCATCTAAAAGAGCCTGTACTGTTTTGGAAAAACATATTTGGACAGATGAAACAAGATGAACCAGAATTATGATGAAGCAGAGAAACAGCTCACGATCCAAAGCATGGCACCTTGTGTTTCAGACGTGGTGGAGTCAGTGTTATGGCAGCGGCAAGGTGGGCCGCCGGTGGAACCGGGTCATAGTGTTTATTGATGATGTGACTGCTGATAGAAGTAGCTGGATAAACTCTGAAGTGTACAGAGCTGTACTCTCTGCTCAGATTGAAACAAATACTGCAAAACTGATCTGACAGCACTTCACAGTCCAAATGGATAGCCTACTTTAAAAGCAAGCCAAGCGTTTGTCAAGCCAAAGAAATGGGATATCCTACCATGGCTAAGTCCATCACCTGATCTCAACCCAACAGAGCATGCTTTTCAGCTCCTGAAGACAAGAGTAGAGCAGAGAGACCCACAAACAAGCAGCAACTGGAGGTGACAGCTTTAAAGGCCTAACAGACCATCTCTCAAGGGAGGAAATGTAGCATTTAGTGTGCCCGTGGCTTCTAGACTTCAAGTAGATGCACCCCTTTGGACTGTGGCAGAAAACTGGAGCTCCAGGAGAAAAACGGAATCACACAGAAACCCCTCCAGGTGGGTTTGAACTCAGCACCCATGCTATGAGATGATAGATCTAACCAGTGCACCATTATTTATCCAAACGCACCATGCATTCACACTCGGCATGTGAGCGTTTGACCTTGTTCAATAAAATCACATGTGAAATAGCTGATTTTATTTCTCTCTTTGGTGGGAAATGGTGGGTCAATATTTGACCTCTGAGTAAGCAGTGTGCCTATTAAAGCAGAATTAAAACAAGAATTTTATAGCTAATTGCGATACTTTTCTCATAATACTGAAAAAAATGTTATAACGCATTGCAGATCTTCATCATATTTTACAGATCAACTGCAAATACATAAAATCTTGAGTGCTAGCTGATAAAGATCTCATATTCAAAGGCTGTAAAGGCAGAGTGTGTGATCGTGTCACAGTCAGTAGCAAAGTTTGGCAGCAGGGTACACATCATACAAATGATTTTCTTAATTTGTGGCTTTGTCTTCTGTAATACATAAATTGCACAGCAGTCATCTTTATTAGGATGTCCAGACTGAGGAAGGGGCAGAAATCACCAGCTGAGATTGAAAACCTAATTAAATTTACATACAGCTTCAAGGCCTCCCTCACTCCGCTTGTGGTACTCCCATTCAAGCCTGTAAACACCACTTTTCAAAAATCATTACTTTGGCACACTAAACACTTTCCACCCGGAGAACAAAGCGAGTCGGGAATACATTAGCAACTAAAATGAGATCATAAGCAGCATTTGCAAGGCGGCTGTGAAATCACAAAGCAAGGATGAAATATCTCAGCCTGTGGAGTATTCTGAGCTGGCAGTTAGCCGCTGTGAATGATTGAACTAATATTTGGAGTTATTAGTTCTGCTACATTTTCTTTGAGAATGAGCGGTGTGGCAGGTCCAGGATGACATAGTTTATGCTGCTGCTGGGATCTCTCATCCAGCAAGTGCTTGAAAAAATACAGAAATGATGGAAATCACTTCAAAACCACTCTCGTGTATTAAAAAGACACTCTTGCTTTTACATTTCAGCCGAGGATCAGCGCAAGGCTGTGCAAGCGCTGAATATAAAACGTTACTGGTTTCAGTATTGCTGCAGGTTTAGTGTCCTGAATATGACTGCACAGCCGAATCATATACCCTTAACACTCAAGGGTAAATTAAAAAGAAAATACTGTAATAATGCAATCAAAGCTTCAACAATGGATAAACTCGGGGTGATGGGATCTGTTCAGTTTTATATATTTAGCATCAAATCGCAACAATAGTTGTCTCAGTGCACTTTATAGAGTAAGGTAAAGACCCTACAATAATACAGAGAAAACTACAACCAGTAGACAACCCCCTATGAGCAAGCACTTGGTGACAGTGAGAAGGAAAAAGTCCCTTTTAACAGGAAGCAACATCTGACAGAACTAGGCTGAGGGAGGGGCAGCCAAATGGCACAACCGGTTGGGGGTGTAGGTCCAATGGCATCCTGAAGATCCACCGGTGAACCTTGCTAAAACCAGAGATTCACTCAAGAAATGTCCACAGCACCCATTTGTTTCCTCAGCATCCAGGTAAATTAAATTTGCAAAAGGGTGTAAATGCCCCATAACACCCAAGCGCTACAATATCTTTGTCTAAAGAGAGAAACATAATCTTCTCCCGGGACTCAACAAGTGTTTCATGGTGTTCTGTGAGACAGTTTTCACATAATCAGCTGCTCTTTTCACTCACTAATGCAAAATAAACTTCTAAATAATGACATGCAATTGATCCGATATACCTCTGGTGGGTTTTTTTCTTTCTTTGAGATAAGTAAAACTCTGAATTACCACAGGAACTCGAATGATTAGTGGGTAGGAGAGAAACAGCCCTCACGCTGTTATGGCAGAGTGCCTCTCACAGACTCACACTGAGGTAGCAGCCGAGGCTTTTAAGCCATTTTGCTATTAGTTTGTAAGTGCCATTAAGAAGCTCTTCTGAGATTTGCTCCCAATTTGGCTGCAAACAAACACAAACACACTTGCTGTGCTGGAAATATATGAGAACATGTTGCTGTTTCACTGCCAGACAAGGCCCAATGGCTCCCTCGTGGCTGCACACTGCAGGCTCTTCAGCGATGCGCTGACTTGAAAAAGGAGTTCTAATCCCTAAGTAATGACAAGCACTAAACAAAGTCCCTTGCATCATTATGCTGCAGCTCTGCAAATACAACGCTGCTTTTTAAAGACATCTTTTAAATGGCAACACTTGGTAAAGAGCGAGGATACACAGATTCTGGGCCATCGCCGCACCCACCCCCCCACCTCGGTGGGTAGACGCTTTGCTTTTTCATCTAGGAGAAAGGAGAAGTGCTGCTGGTTATTCTTGCAGCACGTCTGGAAGAACAAATGTTCTCATTCAGCAGCACCCACAGGGAGCTTTCTTTCAGCATGGCTGGTTTCAGATCAGAAGATGGTGTAGTTGGTGATGTAGACACCAGGTGGCACTCAAAGTCTTCCCTCTCCAAGCCCCCACCTACATCCCAAACAATGATGTAATCTTTTTCATACCATTATATCACATGGCTCAAACAGGCTCTTTGCTCCTCTCCATGTGGATATACTCTGATTTCCAGTGTTTGCTAATACCACTGTTGCCTTGCTGGATGTTTGCAGGTTTCTTTTCTGGTTCGTGATCAGCCTTCGCAAAAGAACTCTACACGATTGCAAAAAGGCATGAGTTAATGCGACCTTATTTGACTGCAAGCTATGCAACTGGCTTATTTCTGAGAGCTTTTACTTAATCTCTGCAGTGATCATTAAAAGCCCGAAGATTATAATTATAAAAGGATGGTATACCAGATA
Organism: Oreochromis aureus; assembly: GCF_013358895.1. Lineage (NCBI taxonomy): Eukaryota > Metazoa > Chordata > Actinopteri > Cichliformes > Cichlidae > Oreochromis > Oreochromis aureus. The sequence continues at coordinate 29,489,731 of NC_052953.1, forward strand.
TGTGAATGAGACGATCTGCTATATATAAACTATTTCCGATACATAAAGAATTACAATCATTAGTAGCAGTTAGATGTAGTTAAAATGAATCATTTTGAATTAAAATATCAGGAAAAATGAACTAAGATGCCTGTTTTTCTTAACAAGGTCCTGTTTTATAGTCTAAAGCATCGTTTGTTGGTGCATAATACTCATGTATTGGTATAAATATCAGCAAATCAATCAGATATTTGAATACAACTGACCATTAAATAAAAAATTAGTAAGGCTATTTTCACAGATGCACTGCACTTTTTGCAGATTACCCAGCAGTGGAATATATAAGAATGTAAATGTCTGACATAGTGAGCTTGGACATTAGCCGGTCTTTAACCTACCAGCTCCAAAGTACAAGATTTGTGTGAGCAAATGAGAAATAGAGCAGCTATTATTCCAGAGCATTTAATAAGTGGGCATCATATGTGCTGCCTACAGTGCATTTTCGTGCATGCTCTTACCCAGGCAGTTCCCTTACCACATAGAATATTTGCACCAGTGCTCTGGAGGATAAAATTGAGATTCCTTAGGCCCAGTCAATGCTGGCAATGCTGCTTAGTGAGAGCAGAGTGGACTGCCAGAAGTCAAAGACATCTGAATTAAAGCTAAATTTATTTTCAATTGTTCTAATTTTGGTGCTGATGATTTTCCTTTGGCACTGACTAAAAGCTTCTTTTGGGGCGGGCACTAAAAAGTCCCGTATGGAGTAAAATCCCTCGGTTATCTCACGTTCATAAGAAACCTCACAGTGTCTCTTTAATGAAATCAAATTCGAAGCTGAATTTGCAGCACGGCACTGAGACGAGCTCTCCCAGCTGGCCACATATCCACAGACGCTGCTCTCTCATGGATTTTAAATATGGCTGTGACCTTAACAGTAATAAAAAGCAATTCTCACAGCACTAATCCTCTCCTCCTGTCTCACTAGCTCTTAACCTTTTCTGCCACTGAATAAGTGAACTGAGCTGCAAAGATGTGACTGTGCTCCCCAGCCCCCCAACCGCTGTTTTTTTTAAAAAGTGCGTAATAATATTGGCTCAGCAGCAGATAGATTACAGCAGGAGCGGAAAACAATATGACGGCTTCACGGAACAGTGGCTGTAAAAGCAATCTGGGAATAAACAGAGGCACAGAAACATCCTGCAAGTACCATAAGTACATAAGTATTCAAGTATCGTAACTACAGAAGCGAGGAGAAGGATGTTTTCTTGTTGAATTTTCCTTTCAATTACTGCCATTTATGCCAATTATTAGCCTCAGATTTACCATCATTATATGAAGAGTAGCCCATGGTAATTTGATATGAAAGATACAGGATGAGGAAGACAGGAACGTGAACAGGAAAGATGGTTATTTCATAAAATCAGTGTTATTGTATTCCCTATCCAATGCGTGGGAATATGTCCCTTGTTTTTTGATATATATTTGATGTGGAAAACCGCTGTTGATGTTTTACAGAGGAAAGATAATCAAGTTGTGCTCAGCTGCTTCATCATAGGTCAAAGGTCAAGTTTCCTATTTCTGTTTGGTCTGGTGAGATGGGAGGATGCTACGAGGCTCTAAAACAGGGCACAATGCCAGCTGGTAATGGAACATGTGATGTCAGAGCTGCAGCTAATGCACTTCACGTGCTTTTTTATCACTATTATGTGTGTGTTTATGCATGCACAGAGAATGTGGCTCTGTAGTATTGTGGTTTACATGTTTGCCTAACAAGTGAAAGGTCCCCAGTTTGTTTCTGGGAGGAGACCCAAATCCCTTTGGGGTTATGTCAGGAAGGACAATGTGAATATAAAAAACCCCTGCCAAATCAAATATGGGGAGCTACCTATTATAGTGACCCCTTGCGATTAAGGCAGCAGCCAAAACTGGCTTTAGCTGTTGTGTGCATAGAGATAATTTGCTAGTGGAAGTGTTGTTGTGGATGTGTGTTTGGAAACATGGCTGAAAATAAAGATCTATTGTTATAAGAAAGTACTAAGTTGAGCTCCAGATATATTTATGTGATGTAGCTGACTCACTGTTGGTGTGTAGCTAAGTGTGTGTGCACACTTCCAGTAGCAGATGACTGCTTGCCTCTGTTACTGTATATCCTTACCAACAATGGGCCATTGAACCAACGGAGGACATGTTGTTCTGCCTTCTTCCATCTCTTTGTTTCAGTTTTATTGTGTTATGGTAAATATATGTTGGCAAGCTTTTATTGCCCTTCCACTTAATTAATGAGTTTATTGTTCATGTTTACTTCCTTTCATCGGCCTCTATATACCTGTGTGGGGAGTTGAATATACAGTAAACCATCCTAACACAAGTCTGGAGCCTGTGTTTCCTTCAGAACTGCTTTAATTCTTCATGGCATGAATTCAACAAGGTGCTGGAAACATTCATCAAAACTTTGGTCCTTGTTGACATGATAGCATCACATGGTTGCTGCATATTTTTTAGCTCCAAATCTCCCAATTTAACTACATCCCAAAGATTGGAATGATTGGAATAATATTGGATTGGTGACTGTGGAGGCCACTTGAGTACAGTGAACTCATTGTCGTGTTTAGGAAACCAGTTTGAGATGATCTGACATTTGTAACATGTCATGTTAACCTGCAGGAAGCAGCCAACAGAAGATGGGTTACACTGTGAGCATAAAGGGATGAGCATGGTCAGCAACAATACTCACGCTGTGGTGTTCAAATAATCCTCAACTGATGCTGAAGGGTCCAAAATGTTCCAAGAATATCCTCCACACCATTACACCAACACCAGTCTCAAACTCAAAAGCAGAATGGATCCAAGCTTTCATGCTGTTTATGCCACATTCTGACCTAACCATCCAAATGTCATTACAGAGTCATCAGACCAGGCAACATTGCTCAGAATCTTCTACTTTCATCCAATTTTTGGTGAGTCTGCTGTTGCCTCAGTTTCCTGTTCTTAGCTGACAGGAGTGTCATACCATGCTGTCATGTGCTGCTGTAGCCCATCTGCTTCAAGGTTCGACGTGCTGTGCATAATAAGTAATTATTTGAGTTGCCTTCTCCAGTGACCTGTGACAATTCTGAGAATTCTCTGTAAACTAGAGATGGTTTTCTGGGAAAAATCCAACTAGGTCAGAAGTTTGTGAAATACTCACACCAGCCCAGCTGGCACCTTCAAAGTCACCTAAATAAAATTTCTTCCTCATTCTGATGCAGCGTTTGAACTTTGGCAGGTCATCTCGCCCATGTCTACGTTCCTAAATGCTTTGGGTTGCTGCCATTTGATCGTCTGATATTTGTGTTAACGTCAAGTTGAACAAGTGTCCATAACAAGCAGTCGGTGAGTGTATACAGGGTGAAACAAAGAGGAGAGAAAATTAACACAATAGTAAACTGGCAAATTGCATTTGTGAAATACTTTTTTTAATTACAGTTTAGTTTCTTTTGCTTCTTTTTTAAGCCTTGAGCTAATTTAATAATCAATAATAACTGTCAGTTTTAGTTGAGTCAGTGAGGACCTTTCCGGAGAGTCATGCATTCAAACATCATGAACAAAGAAAGCATATAAAATATAATTAAACTGTTGTATGAAAAAATGTGTATGTGTACATATTTCATTTCAGCTCAGTGTGAGAGTCTCTTCTATGCTTTGGCTAATTTTTCCCCTCTGCTGTCTGATTATGTATGAGTGTGTGTGAGAGTGTGTGTGTGTGTGTGTGTGTGTGTGTGTGTGTGTGTGTGTGTGTGTGTGTGTGTGTGTGTGTGTGTGTGTGTGTGTGTGAGTGACTGAGTATGTTTGTATAAACCCCATAGAGGGGAGGGGAGCAGTCAGTCTTGTGTAAACAACGGTAACAGAAAACAACATATAGAAAAAAATAATATTATTCATCTAAATCACTTAAACATCAACACTGAACTTTGGTTTCCAATAATACGCCTGCCACACACAGAGACCCACATGCAAAGCTCCTTTCCATATAGCGGGATGAAGAATTCCTCACACTTCTAAAATCAAATCATTTTAATTAGCAGAACTTAATAGCCTAATTTAAATAACTGTGTGTTTAAAGTGTAAAAAATCTCCCTCTCTACATCTGTGTCTGTGTATCAATGGCTTTCCCTCTCAGTGAGACTTACCACCCACAAAGGTTAATGAGCTTAAACACAGCTCAGAGTGAGCTCATTAAAAAGACCACAGAGACTGGAGAGGGGAGAAAAGAGGGACGGTGGCTAGGGAGGAAATAGAAATAAGTGTAAAGGTGCCACCAGGGGCAAAATGGGAATATGTCAGTTTGGGGATATGTCAAGTGTTTGTTTCAAATGTTTTTTGTTTTGTTTTGTTTGTGAGGGCCTAAAATAAGTCAAAATGTGATGAAAAATCATTCATAAGTAGGCATGCTGGAACAAAGTAAAAATGGAAAGTGACACATAAGAGGTAGATGCCAGCTCTCATTTCTCCTCCGACGCTTCTGGCACCCTTGTCAGCAGAGCAGCAGTTGATCCAGGACGTGGGGGAGGAATAAGTTCAGACTTGTGTGTTAACACTTAACTTTCAGAGCTGTTAACTTGAAAGTTAACTAGAGAAAAACACAATCACCTGGCCATTAAACTGTGACTAGTCCCAGAATAGAAGTTTTACAATGAAAAAACATCCAAAAAACAGGTAATTAAAGTAAGCAAACCCTTTAAATGTGCCTTCGTGAATTACAGTCAACTTGCATGAAGCTAATATGGGTTACAAAGTAACCAGATATTCATAAGTCCACACTGAGACTATAAAGGAGACCAGTGTCTGCAGGGTTTTTTAAATGATCCACTTTGACCAATCACAGCAAATTAGGATCGAATTATTGCTTCACAGTGGGGGAGCTTTTGTCTGATAATCATGAGCTGCTGAACAATCATTAGTGTAACTGATAAAGAGTAGCCTCAGTTCAAATGGTCTCGTTATGCATGTGGTTTGTGAAACATGTTACACGGACCTGAAGGTTTAGTTTCTTTGTCTTTTGTGTCAACCTTTTAATTATAATCTTTTCAGATTCTTTTTTTCTATTTAAATTGTTTGTGTGTGTATTTAATAATATATTAATTTCACATTTCTGCCTTTGACCTCACATTACATTCTTTTTTGGGGGGGGCTGAAAAAAAGAATTTTAAAAAGTATTTAATTGAGCACAGCCAGTTTTGTCCTTTTGTGCCAAATACAACAAGATATTGATGTTAAAAGAGAAATGAAAAGGGAAACAGATGAAGCCATCATATAAATATCACACACTGCATGTGCTGCTAACAGTGTTGAATCAATGATTATGTTGCATTATGTTTCTATCTGGTTTCACCTTAGCACAGATCTCAGGTACATATCTGTAACTCATACACATGTCATGCTCTTTTCGCTTAAGCTCTTCTGAACATTAGCAGCGATCATCCAGGTCAAAGAGGATAACTAATGGAGCTGTTCAAGATACGAGTACACCGTGGGTCTCTGAGGTGTTTTTGTGGAAAGCTGTATGGATCAGATTCAGGGATTAGCTGAAAAAAAGAAAAGAAAAACATACTCCGTCAGCTGATTCGCATTGGCTGAATTTAAGTCCCTAAAACGGCAATTAACCCAGCAAGTCACTGATAGAAAATAAATGACCTACATACTTTGCAACTATCACCACTCTTGTCTATCAAGATAGAAATGTTTGCAGGGACAAATTTCTATTGACTAAAAGCGCTCGATCATTAGGAGTATTCGTTTCAAGATCATGCTGAGCTGCAAATGAGATATTCTCTCTGCCTGTTACTTTGTCGGGATGAAATTAATTAATGGGATCATTGCTGCTCTAATTTGAATTCTAATTTGATAGTGTGATTCAAAATGAAAGAGTTCAAAGCGGTAGCCTAAAATGCAGAGGGAAAAAAAGAGGCCTATTTCAGACATACAATCGTTTGTGTTCAGAGGACATAATTCAATATCAAGGGAGTGTTTTGGGGAGGGGTGCTTGAGGGTTACCGCACTCACAGGCGAACTACGACAGGCAGCGCTCTTCCACATGGATGAAATAGCAGTGAAGCAGGTGAAGAATGTTGGAGCTGGCGGGTGGATGTCTGCCAGGGTTCAAAAGGTCACAGTGTTTGCGAGGGCCTTACACAGAAGACCCGTAATGTGATGTCAGCTGAGGGGGCTTCGCTGACACAACAGTAACAGAAGTAAACAGCGATGGCATGTGTCATGCACTTCCACGCACTGAATGTTCACTGCAGCACGGCGCTTCAGCGCAGCTGGGTTTCTGCTGAGGGACAAACAGAAAACACACAAAGTTCCAGATTTTTCATCGCAGAAAGAAAAACATGCCGTTTCATGTTTTATCGTTAATTTGTGACATCACTCATGAATCATAAACGTGAGAAAAAAAATCCTCTTTTGCAAACTCAAAATAGTTCAACAGTTCCCTGAAAATGGAAATTTTACCCAATCTTCGATCCATTTCTTTTTTGCCAAGTTTTGAAATTAAAGCACAAACACATAAAAGAAAAGCAGACAAAAATGCTGTGACAAAATATTCAGCGCAAAAAACAAGAACGTTGAACGGAGCACAATTTTTTTCCCCCTGTGCTCACAGTGGAGAAAAAAAGAAAACTTTTGGAAGACCACCAGCACTTGTAAATGTCAAAGTCAAGAAGAGACTTACATTATTAACACTGTCAACTACAGCGGAGAAGAAACTGATCATGGCTGTTATTTATGATCAGACACTGAAGGAGACACATTTTAATGACCTAGCAAAAATAAACACTTGAGAGAAGAGCTCCAGAAATCAGATTATGTAAATGTAAAATATCCATCCAGTCATGATATGTGCTTAGCCTTTAGAGGGTCCTGGCTAATTCTAAGCAACAGGTCACTGATCTGTCACACGGCATGGAGACAAGAACGTATTCACATTTAAGGTGTTTTCACACCTGCGGTGCGTAGTCAGTTAAAATTAGACTTCCTGCTTGGTGAGGTTCACGTGTGCAGATGTGAACAAAGTAACTCACACAGGTGGGGGTCAAATGATCTCCAGAGTGTGAACATGAGCTGACCCATCTATCAGGTGTCTGCTGCAAGTCTGAGCTACATGCCTTCCTGCAACCAGGTATCCTTTGCATTCTGGGATGCGACAGGATATTATAGATGTACAGAGTACACAAAGGGCTAGCAGCTAGGCCAGAACGCAGCACCTTCTTCCTGTATTTACTTTCATTGCTCCTGCCCCAGACACATCTGACCAATAAGGAGGCTAAATTATGGTTCACTTGGAGTTCACTTGGAGTTTTTGGCATGTGAAAAGAAACCAAACTATGGGAAAAAAGCTAAAAGTTTACAGATTCAATAACTGATTCAGATTAGAGTAAACAACTATAGCGGTGAAAACGCCCTTAGAGTCACCAAGATAGCTTCGTGTGTGGACTGTGGAAGGAAGCTATAAAGTACTCAGACAAAACAGACACAGGGGTGACAAGCAGATCCCATCAAAGTGATAAAAGTCAAAACTTTTCTGATTTTAGGTCAAAGGGAAATTCTTCAGCATTCAAGGCAAGAGGCTGAGCTTTCTTGATTTTATGTGTTGAGCCATCATGTCAACATTAAACCCAAAGGTTACAACAAAGACCTCTCGAAACAATCACTTCTGCTCTTTTTCCATTCTTATGTTCCACCTGTCTGCACAGCAGTTCATACGGATATCAGATATCAAAGACATCAGCATGGAAGCATAGATGACAAGCAACAATGACCAAGTGGAAAACCTTATGCTGAATTAAATTCTTGTAGAGAAAAAAAAGAAGAATCATTGATTATTCCAACATGAGCACAAAGGGCTTTTCATGGACTCCATGTTCCAGGCATGCTTCAGTGGGTGGAAAACAAGAAGGAATTCAACTAGGGTACGATCAATATCAGTGCTTTTATATGTTGAGGGTTTTGGGTGAGTAGCGTTCTCTTTCTGGTTTCATCAGCTGTCGCTATGGCAAAACGGCTCCACTGTTGGTTTGGACGAAAAAAACAAGGGGTGAGGTAGAAGGAGGAGAAATGGGTGGTGCTATGACTGAAACAAAAGCTGCAGCACTTTCCAGCTGTAACACAAACATCAGCAGTTAGTCTGTATTCAGCTCCAAGGTGGTCCAAAGAGAGCTATATTTCACGTCTCCTCCGACAGGCTTACGACATCAACAGAGGAGGTATTTCACTCACAGACTGAAGCTGGATGTTGACTTTGCAATAGAGGGAGCCATTAACAACCATCGACATAAGGACCACAGACTCAAGGAATCGCTCCCTGGAAAGCCACACTTTACCCCACTCGCCCATTTTTCAAGAGCAGACAGAAATCTGTCATCTATAAATTTGTCCTCATAAAGGAGCTGCTGTGCGTGCATCTATGTGTCTTTTAGCATTTGCAGCTGCTATGCAAAGCATGCCTTTAACACACAGGATAATATATTCATAGTTCTATTTTACTCTCATGCATAACATAGTACAGATCCTCGGGGCTATGATTAATTATGACACGCTGAACACACATTTACACACACAAGGCTGCATGTTCTGTAAACTGCCAGAAGAGTGCTACCAGCGTTCATGTATACTCCAAAGAAACTGTATTCTGTTGCTACTGTTAGCACCGTGTAAGCTGTGGGGAGAGAGGAGTTCAAAGTTCTCCAGTCTCTCTGGGGATAAAAGAGGCTGTCATGAAAGCATCAAGAGGACCTCATCCATAATAAATGCTGGGAGGAGATGAATCATCAATCCAAGAAAGGTTTTATCTGCAAGCATAACACTGAAAGGATTAACTTTAGCTGTATTTTCCTGGTATTTTTTCAAAGCATTGATTGATCTTGTCAGTTCTTTGTAGCAGGCTGTGTGAATAGGGTCAGTATTAGCCCTATATTAACACTAACTCTGCTGTGTTGTACATCTTAAACGTGGCTTTACGTACTGTTTGTCCTGACTTTACAAAGTACTTAGAGAAAGAAACTTTAAAAATAGAATGTTAAGTGGGGAGAAAACCTTGCTTGGTATAGATAATTGTGACCTAACCTTAATTCCATTCAAAACAAGGAGTTTTTCTTTGTTTGAATCAAAGCTGCACTTTGTGCAACACAAAGTCTTGCAGCCCTGTTGCAGCCTTGCATGCACATTAAAGCTGCAGTGGCTAGGTTTTGTTTACAATGCAGCTTTACATTTTTACATTTTAACAGGGAAATCTGAAAAAGAAAATATATGTGTCTTATTAAAACACCCCTTAACCAAGCTAGGGTGAAACCTTTGTAGGTAAAAGAGGTTCAGTATAATCCGGGCCTCCGCCTTTATGAAAAAAGCCACATTTCTGTGTTGTTTTACTTGTTGCACACAGGTGCATGCAGATCTTTACACATATAGAGATGGAGGTCAAGTAAGTTGAGTGAAGAGTGAAGGAGTTGCTGTTCTCTTGCCCAAAAATAAGAACTACGCTTTTTTGCTAAAATAAGCCTGTTTTTAATCATTTTTAGAACTGTTTTGAATGAATGATATGTTATAAGTTTAATATATGTGAGAGCAAGTGAGGTTAAGGAGTTTGTCTGGAGCTTCCAAGCAGATGTGTTGAGGTGTATTTGCTACCCTCATTATTTAGTTCCAATTCCTCCGACAGGTTAATATTAGCTGCAAGAAGGACAATAATAGAAATATGTTATTGTTGGACAGGAAAGCCCTTAGGTCCTGTCAGTTAGTGGCATTCTTGATGTTGTGCTGGCTGAAGACCTGCTCTGGGCCCCACAGCTGTGTCTTGTCTGTTGGCAGTATAACTATATATATATATATATATATATATATATATATATATATATATATATATATATATATATATATATATATATATATATATATATATATATATATATATATATATATACACTGTTGCTGAATATATATATATATATATATATATATATCTGAATATATATATACAAGCTAATGCAGAGAGTAAATTGTACACTGTTGCTATGACTCACAAGCTCAAACGTTTGCTAAATGTCTATGACTCACGCGCTGATTCTACGCCAGTAGTGTACAGCACAGCGTCAACAACACTGGACTTACACTATATGGGACAATGAAGGCACACATGGAGGAAACTACAAAGGGCGTCTTTTACACATCTACACATTGAACTTTATAGCTATAACAACAAATCCAGAGACAATTTTGATGGAGGAATGCAAATAGGATAAGCGAAAACATTTGTTTGGGATTTTAAGATGAAGTATATCGTTTACTTTTATAATTGTATACTAATACCACCAGAAAATGCATGATTCGCTGGCATGTATGGTGTATAAAGTTTTGAACTCGAGTCAAAATAGATGCATTGGAAAATATACTCACATCTGACATGTATTTTTTGAAAAACTGAACTCTGATCTGCAGGGCACATCAGGCTAATTAGACCCAATCCAATATTTGGACAATCTAAACAGACCATAATAGAAGGACATCACGGTTAGTAGTGTGATGCACTATCAATTAACAAGCCTTGGGGGAAAAGCATTAATATAATAATACAGCTCCAAGAACAAATATAAAGTAATACTATAAAGAAATTCTGTTTATATGCTTCAAAGTCTCATTTGCAGAAGCATAATTGTAAACCTTGTTTTTACCTCCTACTTTCAAACATTAAACAAGTCTGTAACCATCTGGGCAGACAGAAGATGCATGATCACAGTTGATACTGAATACTAGCAGCAATCACATCACAGTGAACTAAATTTTCAATAAATGTTAAATTCTTATTTAAACTGCAATTCTGTACCAGTCCTTGACTGATCAGGATGAGAGGATCAGTCCGACGCAGGTTTTATTCTCCAGGCAGACAAAAATAGAAACACGGAGACATTCAGTTTAACAGTTAATCAAACACTTACAAAATAAATAGATCTCCAGCAGAAAAAGGCATCCATGAAAACTGATCTTACCAAAAGTAAAGGAGCTTTTACCGTGCAGGGGACGACAGGAGAAACACGCCTATTTTATGCATGCATTAATTACTAAGTAACATAATTTCAGACTAATGATTTAAAATGTAATGTCTCAGTTTTTAAAGGTTTGTTGGCTATTTGAAATTCTTCCACTGAGATTATCTTTCTCTCGGCCATTGGAATTATCTCTGTCTGAGCAATAGCTTCAAGTGTCTCTCTTCGCAGAAATACAACTCGGCTCTGAAAAAACATTTTGTGATACAGAATTAATTTTAGAATTTCAGGCTGTTCCATTTATCTGAGAACGTGTTTGTGTTTGTACTCCCTACTGTATTCACTCCGCCATCTGTTTGCTTTATATCAGGCATCCTGTCATCTCTTGGAAATATGGGAAATTGGTTGTATGTCTGCACACCTACACTGACTACATCTGTTTTGTGTAGTGATACAAATGGCATTCTCAAGAAACCAAGCTGCCACGATAACTGTATGATATGATTTTCTTTTTTTTAACTTCTTTTTACTCTACAAATTATTTCTCTTGCTACCATGTCATTAAAGGGAGTACTCTTACTCTAAGTGAGAAAATGACAGATCATGGTCAATGTGGGGATCGCTCGCTCCACCGAAATACACAAATTAGCATATAGTAGTTCAGTACTCGGTTTTGCTGACATTTTGACAAATTAAGATGTAAACAGAAATCTGAATGACGTTTTTAAAAAGTCCCACATATTCTCACTAGAAAATAATTTGTACAAATGGGTTGAAAGTGTTTCAACTGAATGTCAAGCCTCACAGCTTCTTCTTCCAGCTCCAATTTGCTACGTAAGTAGGCCTAATCGGCTACTGTGCTTCAGCGCCAAGTGAGATGATTGAGTGTCTGTAATGATTTGCTCACATCTTGTATTTGGAAATCAAAGAGGTGCGACGGATTTTTAAATGACAACAGTGAAAATGTATTTGGTGATGCAAAGAGATTAGACACTTACTTTTGTATTAAGTCCCTGGTTTGTCACTATATAGCAGGTCTGTTTGTGAAGAGTTTCACTTTGAGCAAATATTTTATCTTTATCTTTATTCTTTTGGCAAACCAACTTACTTTACAAACAATAATCAGTTTTTTATTACAATTTTTTTATGAATACAGCTGATTTATTTTCTCTTTTGTTGTGTGCCTTGCAGCAGGCTACTGGAAAAATAAGGGCTATTTTTTTCACTGACTAAAGACACGGAGTGGTTACAGATGGGTTTGTGTTGTGTGTGGTCAGCTGCATGCGGCCGTCTGGAGGCTGGATGAATGCTGTTGTCATTGCTGTTGCTGTGGCTGCTGCTCGAAAATGAGCCTCTGGCACTGAGATGCTGTCAGTCTGGCAGACAGACAGGCCATCACCCTGGTCACTGCTGCCTCATGCCATCTGGGTCTCAACACTGAGAAGGGAGGACAGGGATATGCCAATGGGAGGACAGGGGGTAAAGTCATGCACACACAAGCCTACTAACTAGCTTACTGTTTGACTGATTGGCTTGGTTTCTTGGTTTTCTATTTCAATACTGGACAGAACATATAAACATGCCCGGATGTTTTTAAAACTAGACTGGGTCAGTGACTATAAAATCACAAATGTGCTGTGTGAAGAGTTACTTGTGAGATCAACAAAGCTTAGCATCTGCTGCTGTGCTAGCATTTGTGGGTAATTCATCAGCTGTGGTCCATTTTGGCCACAAATGCTTTAGAAAATTTAGCAAAGATGTAGGGAAATGTGTTGATCTATTTTAGTCCTCTACCTTCTCCATCTCCAGATAGCAACTATAATTAAATATTGTTAAAAAATATATACCTTTTGATACAGATAAATTCTCATTTACATGACACGCTTTTTATTTGTAACAAAAAGTGGGGTGGGTAAATTAAAATTATTAACATATTTTATGTTTTTAACATATTTTATTAAATTTCAAACAGAGATGTGCCCAAATCCATGAACATATTTACTTTCAGGGTTGGAAAAATTATATTTTTCAATTGTTTGGATAAAAAAAAAGTCCCTAATTATGTAAGATTAAACAGTAAGATGATAACTGAAAACATAACAGCACAACTTTCAAAACTACAAAACATATTTTGGGATTTTTATTATGTGTTATTTTTCACAAATTTTATCTAAAAACAACTTTATTGAAAAATATCCATTTTTATTAATTTCTTCTTCTTTAAGCAGAAAGGAAATGACAGAAAGCTGCATCGTGCCTGCGATACGTGCTGAAACCTAGAAGCTTTTTCTTAAGTTGGAATTCTTATTTAAAACATAAACTAAGCAGTTTACCGTAAGAGTGGCAATCAAAGTATAGATTTAGGCAGCTTGAAATTATATTTCAGTTTAATTTTAAAGTTCACTTCTCTAATTCCGAGCTTTATAAATGTCAATTGTAGTGTGTTAAGCTACTTTTTATCAAGTTTGAGGCATTTAAGTTCCAAATGAAACAAAACAAGTTGTCTAAAGTTTTAAAATGACTGCCAATGAAAATTGAAACTTGGTTTTTATAAATACAGAAAAATTAAGTCATGCTAAATCAAACTTTTAACAATCAAATTTGAAGCTTAATGACTGTTACAAACAGGGGTTTGCATTTGTCTGGGCAGTAGTACACCTTCAATTTAATATCCCTATATTTAGGCATAATCAATGAACTTTCACCAAACATATACTAAGGGTGCGTCTTAAAAATCACAGTCACACATTAGCCAACTCATATTTGTTTGCAGTTAGCATATAAAATGTTATTTTTATTCTTACATGCAAAGTCAAAGGAAATATGTGTTTGAAATATGGGCTGTTTGGAAAATACAGCCAAAAAGGCCACTTTTAATATCAAAACTTATGATTGAACGATTATTTAAATGTTTTGTGAAAAAAACGTGTTTCTGTCTTTATTGTGTATCTAACCAATAAGATAATTTCAAGTAATACCATGAAATAATCTATAAATGTACTGAAAACATAACTGCACAATTCTCAAAACAACAAAATATATAGTGCGATTGTTATTTTGTGTTATTTCCCATGAATGTTATCTAAAAGTATGTGTTGTGATGGATATTTGTTTTGATCTAATCATTGTGATCTGCTGTCAGTCATCTCCAAGAAGCTTTTCCCATGTATATGTGAAATAAATATCTTTCATGATCTATCATCCAAGAGCATCTACCCTATAAATGGAGAGTAAATACCTGCCGTGATCTATAATCAGTCATGTGCAGCTTCGACTGTGATCTACTATCACTCATTCACAACAGACACTGTGATGTATTATAAGTCATGCAAAGCAAGCATCTACATATAAACACAGAGTAAACATTTTTGTCAGGCACCATCACTCACTCACACTCACATGTATTATAACCTACGATCAGTAACTCGCAGAAAACATCTGCAATAAATATTTGCCTGTTGTAATCATTGAGGTTATTTCTTCATTTGTTTTTGAACAAATGAATGTAAGTATGGAGAAGGACATAGATACACACGCGCCACAGCTGAACATACTCAGAGCTGACTGCGCAGCTGTTAGCCTTTATTTCACTGGAAGCTTAGAGTTACACATCTCACAGTTAATCAACTCGGAGTTTATAGTTAGGGTTTATTGATCTTACTCTCTGGAAGAGGACCCTTGTTTCATGTAAACAGTTTATTTTAACCCTGCATTGTCACATCTCTTAACTTCACTGAGCTGTACACCAATGTTTATTTTGACAGCAAAGTTTGATTTAGTGTTAGTCATAGTCTTGACGAAAACGTCATTTAGTTTATAGTTAACTAAATCTAACATTAATTCTTATTTTCTTTGACGTCAAATGTGAAACATGTCTGCTCTTCTGTTGCTCCCAGGCACTGATGTTTTGTTGCTTTTCCATGAGAAACGGGGAGCACGGGAGGTAGATGGCACGGGAAGAAATGGAGGGGGGTCAGATCAAATGTGTCCATCTAACCTTAAAGCACGAGGGGGTTACTTCTGATCGGATCACTTACAAACTTGTCTGGCTACACAAGTTAATTAGTCGTGATTGGGGTATTTTGTAGTGCATTGGTTATTATTTAGTTATTGTCTTGCTTTCATCAGAAAAAAAGGTAGTTGACAAAAGCTATGACAAAAATTATCAGTCAACACCACTGCTCTGCTCTTTATAATGTTACAATAAGCCACTTTATTTCATCTGATATTTTCTAATCTGTTTTTCCACCATTTAGTAACTCTGTTTTGGCTTTGTTTTTGTTTTTTTAAAAGTGGTACTTTCAGCTAAATGCTAATGTGATCTTGCCCACCTGTCCTTCTATGCTAACATGCTAGCCTGTAGCAGGTAAAGTGTTTAGCATGAAGCAGCTTTAGTTTAGCGTGCTAAAGTGCTAAAATGTTGTAATTGAGCCCCCCCAAAAAGAAAATATGTTCAGCAGAGGGCCTGAAGTCAGTATGACCCTTCAGTTCTATCTGGATTTTTTTTAAAGTAAGAATTGGAATGAAACAGTGTGTCACTACTGCTAGACTAATCAATGCTAGTAGCACAGTAGTTAAGCTCACTTAAGGTTGTTTGTGACGCTCATTTAAAAAGCATCATTTCACATGCAGAAACTGAAAAGTTTCCTTGATGTTTTCTATTCTGAAAGTTGGAAAATATAAGTTCACATCATGTAATCAGTAAAGAACATAACAGTGACAATTACAATAGCACCACCCTGTAATCTTTGATCCGGCTTTATACTTAAGAAAATGACTGATTTAAGCAATGGTTTTACATGATGCTGACTCGAAAGCAGAACGATGTGTGCCTGTGTTGGAAAATCAAGATCCCACACTGCCGGTGATGGTCTTTTTTTTTTTTCAATTTGTAGTTACAAGCTTTAAAAAGTCAATAAAAAGGTCTTAAAAGTTTTTCAGACTTCAAAGAACCTGTAAGTGAGTGGGACACAGTTTGCTCCCAGCTATAGGGGAGAACAGGGGTGGTTTAGGCGGAAAGTGAGAAAGGAAAACTGCAAACACTGAAATGGCTTAGAGTAGACTAGACAGGTCATGTACGGGTCAATGTAAATTCATGCTATAGCTAATATGGAAATATATTGATATATATACCTAACAAGCTAGTATACCACAAAGCCCTGTGCTGATCAGTGTGTGAGCAAAACTAACTCTCTCTGCAGCACTAGAGATATAAATGGGTGAGGAACACTGTATTTTTTGTAATTTTTTAGCTATTACCTTTAATTTTATGCTGGGAAAATAAAAGATGCCTAGTGTCTAGAATGAAACACAAATCGTTACAGGAGCAGTATAGAAATGAAATTGAAAACTGTTGTTGGTGGCATAATAGCACTGTGGGATGGGAAGTGAAGAAGTGGCAGTGGTGAGGGTCAGGACAGGTTAGAAAAAGAGAAAACTGTTAAGAGAAATTAATATGCTCCTTACCTGCCAAGGCAAAGTGTCAGAAAATGCACATGTAGTACTTCTGGTGATTGATAATCTAACCAATTAATGTTCCAAAAATTAAAGGACAGCAGAGTCATGCCTTTGTTTTCCAGCAAGCCCACTTGTTATATTTTTGTTTGTTTCTTGATAAATGCAACTGAGTGGTACATTTGCAATAATGAAAACATTTGACACCCTCGTGATTAAACCTAAGTATGCACAACAGATCTGATAAAAGTGAAGGTTTGGTCTGTGTACACTCTACTGTGTGCTCTAGGAAGTGAAAGATTTAAACTGTAGAATTAGAGCAGTAGGGGCCAACACAGTAAGCCATTTCCTATTGACTAATAAGGCTTTAAACAACTCCATCTGCGATAATCTACTGAGTTTCCCCTAATGCGAACCATATGGAGCCATAAATCCTGGCTCAGATACTCTGCATTTTTTTGGGACTGCTTATCTGCTGACAACATACCACGCCATTGACAATACAGTCCACACAGCGACCCCACATCCACACGTCTCAGATCATTATCCATAGGGTCATGTAAACAGACTCGTCCATGTAGAAATGTTGCTATCTGACCTCAGATCTGTCGTTAACTGGGGCTCTCCCTCTAAAGCCGAACCCCCATTCCTGCTTAATTATGCATGTGGGCTGAGCAATCAGTCTCCCTGTATGGTACTGTACACTCTATCCTGCTGCTTCCTTGAGCTTGCAAGCTGATTATGGAGCTTTGGCAGTCCAAGCACTCTGAATTATTTAAATCTCTCTTAAGCCTGGCGTACATACGTATATCAATGGGAGAAATGGATTAACCGCTGACATGTTTTTCCTCTGGCTTTGCCCCCTGCCACCTCCTCTTGCCCATTCCTTCTAACCTGACAAACACACCAGGCAAATCATAACACAATGCCTTTCAAGGAAATGGCAATTTTTCTAATTCCCTTTTTGAGCTTGTTTCACAGTAGATGTTGCTTTTAGCTGTATAGGGGTTGAGATTATGCTTCGGGATTAAGAATTGCTTTTTTTGTGCCGAGCTCTCAGTCGGTAAAAAGGTCCAGTGAGAGTCGTGGAGAGGGCTTTTGTGCACCTAGAAGGGCCCACCCTGGAGAACAGCTGCTTCCCCAAGGGAGGCCTTCGTGTGGGTGGGCTGTGTAGGGCTGATGGATCCCCTCCTCAAACAAACCCCAGAAAGAAAGCAAACAATCAATATCCTGCTGTCTGCCCTCAGTGTCAATAAATAAAAAACACAGTAGCATAAAGAGATGAATAAATAAAAAAGGGGTATTCTTTTTTTTGCATTAGAGACGGCATCGTACACAAAACCAAGCAGACGCAGCATGTAGAGGCACTAAAATAGTCTCAGTCTCTCTGCAGGACTCTTGCTGTAAATTTATGTTTGCAGCTAACGTACTTGGGCAGAACATGAGCAGTGTTTATTCACTGAAGAGCAAGCTGGCTTGGGTTTGTATAATTGTCTCAATTAAGCCCAGTGAAAATCAATGCCGTAACATTTCCACACCACTCCTTCTGTCTGCAGGTTTGCCACAGTTGACAGCTACAGCAAAGGTGTCAAGATCTGGTGTTAAATTTGTTAATCTGCCTTTTTTCCCCCCTGTCAACTGACATGAAATTACAGCTGGGGATAATAGAACAGAAGAGCTGTCTGTCAGGTGGGAGGGGGGGGAGAAAGAGAGGCCAGGGGGGAGTGATGTGCCCATCAGGTTATATGAGTGACAGCATGAGAGAAGCTCTTCAATCCACTCTCAGGCTGCCGCAGAAATGAATTCACATTTCCTCCATTGCACCATTACTGGCAGGAGAGCAAAAGCTTTCTGTGCTTTTTATGCAGTCAGGGGGGAGCAGGAGTGGGCCATGTTTCTCTTATATTTAAGTTTTTCATACCGGTCACAACACTCAGTTGTATGGCTATAACTAAGATATCTCTTGTGACAATGAAATTCTGGCAGTTGTTGCATTCACATGTTCTCAATTCTGATTCCCAACCAAGAGACCAAGGATCCAGCTTTCACCTGTTATATGACTGGAAATCTGTCGCTGTCAAAAGCAGATGTGGAAATAGTAAAAGCACACATTTATCATCTGATGGGATTTTAAAGCGTTCTGGTGGGTGGACCTTTCATACAAGAAATGTAAGATTTGTTTTTTGCTGACACCCACCTGCTAACATTAAGAAGCAAACACAGTGTGAACGCGCACAAGTTATTTGGTTTCTGTCTTCTCAGAGTCCCACTTCCAACACATAAAAATGAAGTCATTTCTCTGCCATCGTTGGCTGACTGCCCAAAGCCACTGACGCTTTTCTGTCCTTTTCTGCCAGAAAGCTCTGACAAGTGACAGGTGATCTATGGCTGCTTGAAGTCTGGGATCTAAATCTGAAACGAGCTTAGCCGTGCCTCGCAAAATGAGAATTGATAATCGAATGATGCTGAATGAGGGAGCCTGTCAGTACATTGTAAGGGAGCTGACGGATTTAGTTAAGGGAGAAGGAAAGCATGGCAGATGAATTTTGGCAGCATAAAGAATTGCTCAGCGCACAGAGAGACGCTGATCCCCCTACAGCTATTTTTGATTTTCTTTGAGTGTTTACATTTTGGTGGTGCTGTCGATGGGTAACTGAAAGACTACTATGCATATTGTAGTCATATAATCACAGCACGTAACAAGGCAAGTTAGGGGTTTTTTAGGCTTGTCTGGTTAATTACCAAAAATAATCATGACAGTGACAATACTTAAAAAACACGAAGACAGGGAAACAGAGAAATGAGAGACAAAACACACAAAAAAGTGCAATGTATTATCTGATAGCATATAAATAAGCTAGTCGCCTCAAAAAGAATGATTCTATGTGCACTGTGATTTTAACAAAACACTGCAACCTGCAATGAAAACCCTAAAGGGCAATTTACCAAATGATTATGGTGAACAGTATCCTCCAAGAAGAAACATGCGTCCTTACAGGATATTGCAAAAACGTTCTGTGGCTTAAAGTCCACCAAGTTTATGTAAAAGTTTAAAGACAGTGTAAGAGCGCAGCTTCGAAACAATAGAAACAACCAAAACAACAGTCTACATTCAAATAAAACCTTAAAAACAGTCAGTCTAGGTGGGCATTACATTTGAAAAGGGGATACATGACAAAAGTCAATAATATCAGCCAGCAGAAATACTTCTGAGAGGAAAAACACTCTAACAGTAGCATAATACCATCATGGGAATAACCTTTCTAGATGAACATGCCAGTTTAAGTTACCTAGCTCGATAGTATGGAGTGGTGTGTGTGTGGATAAAGTTTATTGCCTCCGCGCTGTGGCTCAAATAAGAAAGGAGTGAAAAAAACACATAACAAATCAGTAATTTATTACAGGAAAGTTAAACATAATGGGGGTTTATCTGCAGCACAGCTCTTTAGTGTGCAGTGTATAAATCAATCTGGATCCCGTGGCTCGTTCAAGAAAACCTTTTGTACTTGGAATAAAATACAACTCCTCACACATCTACCAGCTCTGCCTAGATGGGAGCAGGACCCATCACGATTCATGGTCAACACCATAAGATTTAAAGTTACAGTTTGTAAGATCTCACCACTAGAGACAGCAATTTGAAATGCGTTCAAGTTCTGTTTTCTTACACCTCCTGACTTCAGTTGCATAATCCTATCTACGGTGGCCATTGTAGGACAAACAGCTCTGGGCACCGTTCATCTGCAGTGAGTGTAGGCTGCTATTAATGTGCCAGGTGTCCTCTTCTATTTACTCTGGAGGAGGCTGTAAAGCTTTGTGAAATAGTTCGATATGAGTCAGTGATGCTCACTTCTGTCTGATGACAGTGATACTGAGGTGAGTTGTTGAGGAAATCCTGAACCTTTCTGTCAGTAAGTGCTTTTAGCTGCTGTTAGCTGGGGTTATTGAAGGTTTCTTTGAAGTGGATCTAACACTGTTGGACTTGGACACTCTAGAATAAAGTGCGTGATAAACTCCAGAATAAATAAGCCTGTTAATGCACATTTTTGTGTGTTAGAGCCCTGACTTCAGTTTAGGAGATAAGGCATGAGGAGAGGAGGAAGAGGATGACTCTTCATCCAGATGCCAGCAGCATTGACTCGTTCCATCATGTTTTTGCTTCTTTGGTGAAGGGGACCTCTTCTCACCACAGGAACACCTATGGGTTATCTTCTCCCCTGTCTTTAGTGTACAATATAAGTGGCCGGTCTCTCACCACATACATAAAACGCAATTAAATGGAACAGCCACTGTATCCAAGATGGCAACATGGCGGCTTCCATAAGCTGGCACCAGCTTCTTTGTAATTTTAACGGATTAATTCTCAGTTTATAAGAGTGCATCAATCTGCTGGACACACAGTAATCAGTGTATTTTTATGAGTATCAGTGTTCCTTTTTTTTTGTTAAATAAACTGGCTGCACCTTCAAGTGGTTTATATTGTTGATCGCTATGTCAGGAATTGCAGTTACATAATGACAATAAATAAAGACAAAAGAAATCAAATACTGTGTGACAAATATCACACATTGTTTCACATAAAGGTTTAAAACTGTCATAAAAACTGCATTTATAAAACTGCTTGTTCAGAAGTTAATTAATTAGTAGCATCTTGTATTTCATAGGAAGGAATAATTAATGCTTGAGGGCTTTCACATTATCCAGTTTTTTTGATCTGCACATTAAGCTAATTTCCCTCTGAAGACCTAAAACTGCATGACTGCTAAACATTAACGCCACATTAGACCACTAGCATTTGATTTTCTCTTTATAGTAACAGTCAGTATTTTGATGGCCTCCCCTTCTATAATGCTCATGAGCAGTACTGACGAGACCCACATCTGCCTCACGTTGCATTACAACACTCAGAAGACACTCATGACTCATCACACTCTATGGATGTTACAACTTCCAGGGTGATAAGATCTGTCAGCTCTTAGTGTTACAGATATTTTTTGTTTTTCTTGGCTCACGTCTCACAGCACTGCTGTAGAAAGTTTTGTAGCAGTCAGGTTACGAATTGGAACACACACACAAAAAAAAAAAACCTTGTAAAATCTCTCAAACTGGACTGGAATGGAAAGTCTCTGATAGTTATGAGACATCCGGCCGATCAATATCACTTCACTGGATCCCAAAATGTTTTTTTCTTTTTCGCCCAGCTCTCCAAAACTGAGGTCAGAATTCTCAGTGAAAACTGTATTCCACAGTTTACAGAGTAATAGTACAATACTTCACTTCTCAGCAAAGCAGAAATCACGGACCTCTTTTAGCTGTTTTAAAGACTATAATTTGTAGCAACAGGCAACCTGATGTTCTAGCTGCAGTTTGTCTAGTCCAAAAGTGGAACTGAAAACAGTTACTCATTCTTACAGTTATGTACAATTACATTCATTTTCTTTAGTATATGGCTTTGGAGGGTTTTATGTCATTTAAAATACATTTTTGTTAAGATTTTTTACATATTAAAAATAAAGCACACAATGGTTATTGTCTGTATCCACCGTTCTACATTTTTTATTTTCCCAAGTTTCTTAGATATTTTTTTGTGGAAAGCTTCCATTTAAATCTATGAAGGTGAAGTTTAATCTGTGAAAAGCTTAAAATGAGAAAAAAATGACGCACACACATCCTTCAAGTTTGATATTTTTCCAGCTTCTTGTATTCCTTCTCCCTGATCTTCCCGATGTGGCCTCTTCAATGATCCCATAGGCCTGGTTCCGACTGCCTTCCCTCTCTTTGTCACTTAGACTACACTTCTCCAGTACTAATGACATTCCAATGTCATTGTTGCAGATCCTAGTGGTGTGGATCAGTGAATCAATGTCTCTGGCATACAGCTTGATGTCATCCATGTAGAGGAGGTGGCTGACGATTGCTCCATTCTGCAATTGGTATCCGTTGCCAGTCTTGTTAATTATCTGGCTGAGAAGAGCAGTGGGGACAGAGCATCTCCTTGGAAAAACTCACACTTAATGGCAACTTGTGCTATTGGCTCGAAGTTGGCTACCAGTGGTGTTTGCGACACACACACACACACACACACACACACACACACACACACACACACACACACACACACACACACACACACACACACACACACACACACAAAGTCTTACTCAGTGACTTGGCACCAGCAATACATGTTATGAAAAGTAATTAAGAATTAAGCACAAAGCATGGTAGAGTGCTGCACTCATTCCATCCAGTGGGTGATTCAGTGATCAAGCCTATCTTCTCAAGTTTAAAAACAATATAAATGGACTAAAATTTGACTAAAACTAAATCAAACACATTTTCATCAAACACTAAATCAGCGTCACCTGCCAAAACTTTAGCTGGTTAAGTTTTCTATGTATCTTCATCTATGTATTTCTCATGTTTATTCACTGTAGATGACAGAGTTAAGCTGGTTCAGCATTTTGAACAACATTGCATTCCTGCTTGTAGCTGAAGTCAGCTAACCGGGCAGTGGGCCAAGCAGTATCCTTCAACATAGCCTATCTTATCTTTTCTAATGTTCTGTTTTCAGCCTGTGAGTGCAGTTAAACTAAGTACTATGTCACTCTTCTTTAACAAACAGATAATTGTTATAGACTGCTAAAACTTGCTGTATCAAAGCTCCTGAAGGTTGGTGCAAAACTGTGTGATTACAAAACAGTGAATGATCCTTGATATAAACTGTTTAAATGTAGCTGCTTAACTCTGGCTGCAGAGACTTAGAGGCCAAAGAGTGGGGCCGCAAAACCAGAACTTAGCTCCCATAACCTGACCTGTGGGGATGCATTTGCTACTCTTGCTTTATTGCTTAGGTGTCCATGTTAATGCCGATAAGTCCATAGATTCATATTATAGATATAATCTTAGCATGAAGCATTGGCTGAAATTGTATTTAAGTGCAGATCAGAGCCATTATCTTTCCCATTATTTCCCTTCCCTGAAGTACCTGCCCTTATCAAGCGACTGGATACGGTTCTGTCCTCCTCTGCAGTGAGGTTTAACGGCAACCCTGTGAACACCCGATCAATCCACGAGGGCTAGGAGGCTATGCCTGCTAATGGCTAATGAAAGGTGTAATTACAGCAGGTCATCGAAGGCATTCAGACACAGAGGAGAGAGACAGTGACGAGTTCATTTAGATCATTAGAGCTGAAATGTGTCTGGCTCGTTAGACTACAAGTCACCCACATTATCCCGATGATCTCCCTTTGTTTCTATTAGACAGGGTGGGTGGTATTTGATGGTGTACTAGATTGTGGAATTATGGGTGGAGAAAGGTGAGCTGATTTAATTTAGCAGAACTCACACAGAATAAATCTGAAAAGAACAAATTTAGGAGCCGTGATGAAATTTTACTGGCAGTATTTGTCAAAAGATTTGACATTACTACAATTTTTCTTTTGCTGCCCAGATTGAAAATGAGTATTTATCTCTAATTAATGCTTTTTCACACATAAGCTCGTGTTATGCATGCGACGTGGCATTCAAACTCTCACATAATTGCTCCTGTTTGACACTTCATCTAATTTCTCCAACAAGGGTTGCATTTTCCAGCAATTTCAAATGCTCCTAATAGCAGGAACACCTTGCCTCTGAAGGCCCCTGGAAATAGACCTGCAGCTGTATTTTTAGACGGCTATTAATACCTCCAGCTAATTCATTTCAGCTCTCCAGGCACCTAGCATGGTCTCTCAATTATGGATGAGGGGAAAGTCATTGGATTCTCGGTGCTGAGAGGAAGCTGGTGATAGTGACAGGACACTCTGCAGACACATGACAAACAGGCAGACAGCTGAAGGACGCGCGAGAGGAATAGGATAAGCGAAGATGAAAGCCTAGTTATTGTTATGGGGGGAAAAGATGTTTTAAATTAGTATGTGTACAGATGGTGTAAGAGAGACGTGGAAATTATAGACTGTTCACTGTTACTTCTTAAGAGGGCTGTAATAGAACATGTGTTAATTGAAGACAGCTTTGAAGACTGATGATTATCAGTGGTAACGATGGTAAGTTACACCACCTGACTTAAACGAGTTCATTAAAACTGAAGACATCAAACTTAAATTAATGCCAGTCTTCCCTTTAGTTTAGATAATATTACAGATTCTTAACACCTAATACCTATAATGCCTAAAACACCTGCCAAGAAGGAAAGGAAATTACAGACTGGGCCGTGTAATTTCAAAGAACTGTACAAAGTAATGTCTCCTTTCTCTCCTTTTATCTTTTTGTCCCAAAATACATATGCTCTAATATTAAAACAGAATTTATGATAGGGACCAGTTATGCCACCAAATCTGTGGCACATATATAAATCTTGGATCCAAAGCTATCTAAGAGGTATATAAGACTACAAAGGTTTGTAAGAATATGTTTCAATTAGATCACAAAGGAACATTTTCATCCCTCTTAAGCATTATTTATAGTACTTTACAGAATTGCTTGCATTTACACTTGTGATCTGGTTTGTCTGCATTGTGCTGCCATCATGAGTGAAGCTGAGGTGTTTGTGTTGGACTTGAAGTTAATGATTTTTGAACAGCTACTTTTACTGAAATGCAGGAAGGCCAAGGGACACAACTCTGAGTCAATAAAATCTATTGACAGAACTATGAAACTATGCCTGCATTGGCAGAATACTGGTTATTCCATTCCCTAATCAATGCTGTTTGTTTTTACACCACATAGTACTACCAAACAGACCTATCACGGTAATTGAGATCTGCATCTCTATATCGCTATAATATAAAGTTACATTTCTGAGAAAGTGCATGTACTTTAAATCAATAAGAGGTACTCAGCAAAAAGTTTAAGAAAGCCTGCCCTGTAATACCTTTGACAGATTGTGATAATGTTTGCAAGAAAGCTATTTACCTTTTCAGTTTAACTCAAAAGTACAGATACAGTAGCTAACTGTATCTTTAACTAATTAAGTGATTAACAAAATACTTACAAAAGGAAATTTGTAATGAATTGTGAATGACTAAAAGGAACACGCTGCCATTTAAAGTCCATGACAGTTTGTCCTTTCTACACAGTCTACAGAGATTTTCAGGCATGAAAACAGTCAGGCTGTAACCATATAAGGAAGCAGCATTAGCACAGCATACGTTAAACTCACCAGCCACTTTGTTAAGTATGCCTGACCAGTATTGGGTTCAGAGATGACTTAATTTTTCATGGCAAAGCTTCAGCAAGTGCTGGAAACATTCCTAAGGGATTTTGGTTCATATTGATCAAATGCATGATCATGCAGTTTGCTGCAGATTTATCAGCTGTACACCCATGATGCAAATCCCCCGTTCTCCCAAGGGTGGTTTATTGGATTTCATGGATCTGATGGCTGCGGAGCCCATTTGAGTAAAGTGAAACCACTGTCATGTAAAAAAAACAAAAAAAAAACAAAAACAGTTTTAGATGATCTGAGCTGATCTGTAAGATGATTTGTGGTACTGTTGGAAGCATCCATCAGAAGTAAGGTACCTTGGCAAGAGGTGTAGGCAGGGTGGCATGTACCTCTTCAGTAAAAAGTTTCCCAAAATAAATACAGAAATAAATAAATGCAGAAAACAAAAACAGAAAATGAACTTAAATTATTGTACAGGACTGACTGAAGCTATCACCTTTAGGAGAGGACAACAAATGGTACCAAGATCCACCCTTGGTACCATTCTCTGTAATTCATAGAGTTGACTGTGGAGGTAAATCCCAGCAGATGAGCGGTTTCTAAAATACTCAGACTAATCCATGTGGAACTAACAACCATGCCTCCTTCAAAGTCACGTAAATCACCTTTCTTTCCTGTTCGAATGCTCAATTTTAAACTTGAGCAAGTTGCCTTGACCTGTCTACATGCCTAATGACTTGCTGCTGTGTGATTGGCTGGTTATATATATCTGCATTAATCACCAACTGAATAGGAGTACCTAAAAAAGGTGGCAGTGAGTGTATATACATAAAATCAGTTATGTTAATAGATTTTTTTTTTAATTGTATTAAACACGATATTTTGTTTTGCAAGTGTTTTCTAACAGCAACGCGAGCAGCATTCGGTCTGTTTTTGTGAATATCTAAGCCTCCAGACAGAAACAGTGTTTGTTTTTTATTTAGCATTTTTGCAATAACTTTGAACCAAATCAAAAGGGAATTAAATTTACTTTATATTCACGTATCTTATCACATATCTTATCTTAACAAAAAAGAAAAAAGAGTGTCAGAAGATAACTGCAGAGAAACACTGTCTCTCTCTCTCATGAGAAAAATGTTATTTATTTTTTTTAAGAGAAAATCTGTCCCTGAACCGTTTCTCTGCTGGGCTCCTCCTGGTTCGCCACCAACATATTCATTACTCTTGTGAGCGACAGGGAGAGCATACGGGTAAATTGGGTTTAGCTCCTGACCTTTGGGGTTTGATTAATGGGCCCTCTGTTCTGCAGCTCTAACAGGGGTCTAAAGAGCTGCTGAGTGTTGAAGGGGTGAGGTGACAGGCTAAGAAACCAAGGCAAGGACCCATACATCCTCCATCTGGTTATTCATCTCAAACTGAACGGGCTGGACCTAGTCAAGGCTTACTGACCCAAACTGAAGGATTGCCTTTACCTTTAAAATACGTCAAACCAGGCAACCAGGCTTCGGTAGTGTTTTTATACACCTGTCTCAGCTTGTAATGTATGACGACATGTTTCAACTTTACCATTTACTTCTTTTTTTTTTTCATTTTCATGTGACAAGTCAAATTGCAGACCTCAACCACCGTGTCAACAACACTTTTCCTGCAGACCATTTTTACATCACATATTGTGTTTGTTCTATTTATTTTTCCTCAAGGTGTTCAGTGAAACACACACACACAGACATCAGAGCTTGCCTAGCGCAAAAATGTGATTAGCAACGGTACAATTTCCAAATCGAATCCAGCTGACAGCATTAAACAGAAAAAGGCAGTGGGCCTCCTTAAATAACCCTCCTTGCCTTCAGATTACATCTGCCACACACAAGGAATCAGAGACCAAGAGCCAGATAATCACGTTTGCTTCCTCTGCCCTCCTATTATGACAAATTAAAGAGGTCTGGAAGCCATATTTTTCCGAGCAGCGGGTTCTTAGCTTGTTATTAGCTAAAAGACTGACAAACTGATTAGTATTGATCACAACCAAACCCTTACAGCAGACAGCCTTTTCTGTGGCATTCTACAAGGACCTGAAGGAAAGGTCATGAGATATTCAGCGCAGACTAAAGGATTTTGTGTCTTTTGGTCAAAGCGATGGACTAAAAAAGGTCGTAAAAAGTGGGAATTTTAATGTTTTAAAAAATATATTTAGTTTTTCCAAGTCTATAGTCAGGGAACAAATGAAAGAAGACAGGTAAATAGAACAAACGCTGATGCTTCTACACTGATTCAGTAAGAATGCTGATCAAGGTCCATTTAATGTGGATGTTACCTCAAGATGGCAAGAAGAAAAGATCCAAGAAACACTGAGTGATCACTGAAGGCAGCCTCTGTCCCAAAGGCTGCTCAGTACTGGTGCTTGAACAGAAATAGTGACTTAAGTGACACTAGAGCAACTTCAGTAAATAGACTCGGAAACTGCAGTAGACAGCTCACATTTGATGGCACTGATATCAACTCTTCCTCAGGTGACTGAGAATGTCATTCAGGATGTGAGCAAACGGTTCCCAAGAACAGTCCTTTGACAATTACACAGAGAAGGAATATTATAGCAGAACCCCTCATTTTAAAGAAAAAGATTAATACATTTGAGAGTTCAGTGGTGCACCTAAGCACTTGTCTACACAGATGTGGTAAATGTGATTTGGTCAATGAGGCCTCCGTCATTATATTCTGGTAAGTGGAGGTGTGAAAAATGGGGGAGGGCTTGACCCCTACAGTGAAGGGATCTGTGCCTCTGGGGAGGTTGAGGAAAAAGCTAGTGCAAATCAGTATGCAAGAAAATGAATCATAGACTTCATAATAACCAGATTTCAACACATTTGAACATGTCTCCCTTCCTTCCTCCCTCCTTGCTATTTTTTGACTGATTACACCCAAGTGATGTCCAGAGGCACACTGGCGTGGCTCAAGGCAAGTCCAGCGGTGCCGTGGGAAATTGTGTCAACTGTTCAATACTGTTCCTGCACAAAAAGGTAATGAATGAAACTGTAGTGTATTGTATTAGTGCAAAATGTTTGATTAACAAATTAAAAGGCCCTGACTTGTGATGATGAGGGCAACACCCATGCAGAGGTAAAGCTTGTTCTGTTGCTTCCACTAGACTGTGGATGTCGACAGCTTTCAGTTGGAATCGTGCAGAGCTGCTGGAAAATCAAATCTCCCTTCTTAGAGAAACTTGGCGTAAAGTAAAAGGGCAAACAATCTGAGCTAGCAGCAGCAAGAGCGTTTTTTTGATTGTGTGAAAGTGTTTGATAAGGGGAAGGATGGAAGTTAAATCAGGGAAGCTTACTGGAAAGCAAAAAAAAGTGTCATGCACAAAAACTGCCTTCATCTGACAGTAAAGTCAAAATAATAATTGACAATATTCCAGATGACATAAAGGCTATTTTCTGCAGATCTGATTGCAGGTCTGCCTTGTCCAATTCTTTGCAAACAAAAGTTTGAAAGCCACTGTGTTAGGTCATCATCATGTACATCACCTGTCATGGGAACAAAGACTTTTACTCCCAAGAGAAACAATATTGCAACAATATTGCTGCTTAATGTCTTATATATCATTTAATGAGCAAGAGCAAGAATGCATGATGAGAAGCTGCAATCTATTATGTTGTACAACTCTGATTTGGACACTGTCAAATATGTGTTAGAGCCTGTAGGGGATCGTTTATAGCAGCTTTTCAGGATCCTGTTAGAAGAAAAGGCTGAAGAAAGAAGAAGAAAGACTCCAGCTAACTGTGCCAGTGATTTGGTCTTGTTGTAATGTATATTGTACTTTAATATTAGCATTTACATTTCCATTATATTTCACTGGGAAATATTATCACAGTATTTATGTGATGCAGTAGCTTCAGCCACTGCAATTTTTTACATATATTTAGTAGATAAATTGCCCGGCAGCATAGGAAACTGAAACAGTAACACTGCAGATTATAATTCATTTTATATCAACAATAATAGTAGTAATAGTTAAAACACTGATTATTTAATTGTTATGTTATGTAGTTTTAAAAAGTACAAGGTATTTTTTTTAAGAAATACCTAAAGAATCATTGCAACTCTGCTAATTTTAGTAACGTAGCATTGCCAGGCTTCAAGTGGGTTTTAGTGGGTTAAGGAACCCTAAGACCTGGTTTAACAGTGTTGTTGAGGGAAAATGACTTCACATAAAATAACTTAATGGTATGAAGAGTGAGAGCTTGAGATGAAGTGACCCGTGCTGCTACTTTGTCCCTGAGGTTGTTCCTTGTACATTTGTCTTTTGCCTTCTGCGACACAGAATCACAGATGTTGATGGGCTTTCATATTACCGTGGGTTTTTCACAAAGCATCATCAGCTTAAAAAAGAAATGAAGTTGACGACTATGTTCAGCCAACAGTGACCATAGATACCAAGTGAACTGGACCACTTAACAGTTCATGTGAATGCAGTTATTTGGCAGTTTGGTACTGATGTAACAACCTGTTCGACAGGTATTTGCCCAGTCTTGGTTAGTGGAGTTCTAGTATTTTATTTGTATGTTACTTGCACTGATGAGCAGGTCTCTGTAACGTTATGTTCGTCACAATGCCTCCTTCTGCAAGCGTTTACCTGACAGTTTTTATTTTGAGTGATTTTGAATTCACTTTGGTGTGTTAATTTCATGTTCACAGTCGTGTGCGTGCTTGCCTAGTTTTTTTATTTATATTAATTTCATCTTTCTCTAAGATGCCTTAGAGAAGTGGTTTGGACAAGTGCAGAAAGGGGATAGTGGATACATTGTGCAAAGGGCACTGAATATGGAGGAGGGAAGGTTCATGGAGGTATTATAGGGCATGTAGAGGGTTGGTGTGACAGAGGAGGATGCTAGGGATGGTGTAAGATATAGACCAGGGGTCCCCAATCCCAGTCCATGAGTGCCGGTGTCCCTGCAGGTTTTGCATCTTACCCTGGGTCAACACACCTGAATCACATGATTAGTTCATTACCAGGCCTCTGGAGAACTTCAAGACATGTTGAGAAGGTAATTTATGTGATGCAGTAGCTTCAGCCACTGCAATTTTTTACATATATCCATTTAAATCAGCTGTGTTGGATCAAGGACACATCTAAAACCTCCCTAACCCTCATGGACTGGGATTGGGGACCCCTGCTGTAGACCAATGATTTTCTGGGACAATCACTAAAGAGAGCGGTCAAAAGAAGAAGAAGGAAAGGACGATGTCACAGGGCCCTAAGGCCAGTACGTGGCCGTAGACCCAGATGCAGATACAGTCACAGGAAACAATGGTAAGGTTTCTCACAAGCTTCATTTGGTGACACAAAGTGAAACGTAAACACAGGGAAATAATGTTAGAGCGGCTCCCAGACGTGCGGGCTATGTGAACAGAGGGAGAGGTTGGTTAGCAATGGCTCAGCCGAGAGTGGAGATGCTGAGACAGATTGAGTTTATGTCTTTCTTGACAGGTGGAGTGGTAACCACACCGGGGGGGAGTAAGCATGGCCAGGTGAGCGTCCAGCAAAGAGTGTAAGGAGATTGAGTTCGACCTGATTGATCTGGAGATCATAAGCCAGTGCAGGCAGGAGGGCAGGCAGGTGGTGAAGAATGAGTCCAAGAGCAAAGGGCGGCGAGGGATGTCCGAAAGGTGGTGACCGGCGTCCAAAAGGTAAGCGAGCTGTAGGGAGAGCGGGTGGTGGATCCAAAGACTATAAGGGCACAAGCTAATAAGATAAGTTAAACATAGAATAAAGCACAAGGAGAGCCTGTTAGTAGCATGAGTTAGCAGACAAACTGGAAAAGAAGCAAAGTGGACACTGGTCTTAAATACTGCCCATAGATTAGCCAGGATCTCCACCAGCTGAGTACTGATGAATGCTCTATGGAGAGGAGGAAACAGGGACACCATGGAAAAATACAGAAGACTCAGCCGGACCATGACAGAAGAAGAAGTTTGAAGACATATAACAGATACAGTACATGATTATATCCAGGCATTACTGTGGTGAGCGCTGCTGGAGGTATTATCCCGTTAAGCTGAAATCTTCACTAGTTTTTGAACAGCAAAGCACTCTCAAGGAGGAAGAATCATCCCAAAAGCTGCAGCTCATATTGTCCGGAGGGGATTCGCCAGTACATTCTAGTATCACATTCAGCAGTTAACAGCAAAAATAGCAGTGCTGGCTTGTTGAAGGTTTTTTCATTGCGCCAATGATGAGGTTCGCTGGGCAGGTTAAAAAAACAAGGGCAGTATTTTGAACCAGGTTTTTTTTCCCCTCTTCCAGGTTGTCATGGTAACAGCAGGGCTTTTTAGGACGCTGCGTCTCACCAGAAAAGCATCTCCGGGGCTCGATGTAATACAAGAGGCCCAAACGGATATAGAGATACACTCACACTTAACCGGAGGAAAGTAGAGGCCCACAGAGCAGAGCGAGGCTAAACTATATATGATTGGACATTTTCTGCCATCGTTACCATTTACAACACTCGCTTTGAGTTTTATGAGTGGGCAGTCATAAACTGTGCTGTAATGTTTGTGCAAGAAGGTCACAGGGAGAGGAAAATGCAGTACAGTAAATAATAATAAACACGAAAACAAATGCTCAATTAACAAAATGATTTTATGATACATTTACAGTCGTGGAAAATGCAAAGAAAGTGTCGTACTATGAGCAAAAATATTGTTTATGCATTCAATTTAATTTCAACTAATGCTTTGTTGAAATTAACGCAGCTGGCCACTACATTATTAATTTCTGACTCCGCCAAAAAAGTGTTCCTTATAATATTATAACATTGCAGTGTTTTGCAGCCCAGTATTGAAGCTGCAGAGTTTGTCATATCCTGTTGAATTGGTTGCTTCTCATTGTTTCATTAATTTGCTGCCAAATTCTATTTGGCTCCAAGTCAAATACTACTGAACATTTTCCTGCATTCACAAACTGTCCTCTACAGCCAGACAAAAGCAGTGACTAATAGAGTATCCTCTTTCTTTTTAAATAGAAAAGATTTGATTAGTCATGATTATAGCTGGGCCTCACACAGTGATTATCTATTCCGTCAAAGTTCTCCGCTGCTCATCAGATCTCAAACTAACTTAAACCACACCTAAATACTTTGTTTGGTCTTGCTTTGCATTGCTTTTAGTGGAAAT
Organism: Oreochromis aureus; assembly: GCF_013358895.1. Taxonomy (NCBI): domain Eukaryota; kingdom Metazoa; phylum Chordata; class Actinopteri; order Cichliformes; family Cichlidae; genus Oreochromis; species Oreochromis aureus. Next base: position 29,522,521 of record NC_052953.1, read on the forward strand.
TCACCAGACCGCCAACAGAGAAAGACCTCCTGTAAGAAAAAAAAGACTATCAGGCTTTTTGGTAAGCACTTTAAGGTTTATCATAAGTGATCATCATCATTAACCATGTTGGTACACTGTAATTCTTTCTATAGACTTTAATGCAGAGGGATAAAGTGATAAGACATTCTACAAATTGCTGTTAAACCCTTGGAGGAGATTATCCTTGTAAATCTGTCACCCATAATACCATCAGCATTCCAGCCTTGTTCTCACAGCCCATCACAATAGAAAACACAAGTAATCCTAAATCAGAGAGGAAGAGTCTGTTAATCCTTATTGTCACAATATATACTGAGAAATTATAGAGTAAAGACCAGAAGTGATTTCAGTTCTCCTTCACATTACAATGATGTAACGTCTAAAGGCATTTGCTAATGGGATACTTCAAAGTGAAATAGAGTAAATAGAAGAGTATTAAATTAGGCCTCAAGAAACTGCACTGTATGCAGAAAACATTCACATGCAGGCACAGCAACACGGTGACAGTAAAACTCTAAAATTGAGTTTCCTTCTTTTTACAAATTTGCATTAACTTGACCATTTCAAGACTCTGCTGACACAGCACGTGATTGTGTCACATAGAGCTGGGAGCTACTAGAGAGGACGCTACAATGGAAAACCATTCAGTGGACGTGCTGATTTTACTGGGATGTGGGGACACTTTCCAATTGTCAGCTGAACGACTGACATTTAAATAAAACTCATATGACTGTTATACGTCAACAAAAATTTTACAAGCTCCCAGAGTCAGTGACTTACTCGGAACAACTGAAACGCCTCACACCACCGTCAGTTCAAACTGCCCAGTTAATGGAGAGAATTGCAGGTAAAGACTTTACTACAAATTTTAGTAGTAAATGGGTGAATTTGGCTTTAAAATTCCACCCACTGGTTTTATACGAGAGATAATGAAAAAAGAAAAAAAATAGTAAAAAGCATGACATGGTGAGGCACAGGCAAATCATTTATTGCAGCCTACAGAAAGACCACTATAAATGGTGGAGAAAGAGGAAATAGGAGGATGTTTGCAATGTCACAGAGGTCAGTGGCATGACTGTGGAGAGTGGAGGGGGAACCTCTGCAGGGCAGGAAAAAAGAGGCTGACACACATTGTAATAGCATCAGCCAGTGTGTGTATTCACCCAAGGGGGTCTGTGCTTTTGAAAATTAATTTCTTCTTCTTTTGAAATTAGACTGCCGCGTACATTTTAACCTAATTGCCTCAAACACCTAATAAAGGATGAAATTTAACGATTAAGTCTATCCAGGCAGCAGCAGAAAAGACCTTTAAAAGCAAACATTTGGGTATATAAGCACATTCTCTTCTATCTGACTCATGGCTTGGCTTGACATCCAAATAAGGCTCTCTTTACAGAAGACTGCTGATGTCAGTTAAACTCAAACTTTTATTAACTGTGCTTTGCCAGATGCATACCTTATGATCTGGGACGCAATTTGTGAAGGACTCCATCTTTTTAAATATACTGCTCAGAAAAATGAACGCTTAACTTAGACCAGATCTTAATGAATGAGATATTCAAGGTGAAAATATTCACTGAAACACACTGTGTAATTTGTTGAATATAAAATGATATAAAAACAGTCAGTGAAAATCAAAATGATCAACCTTTCGAGGTCCAGCTCTGATCTGTAAAGAGAATAGGGTGTCAGTGCAAGACTTGGCCAGTTCTGAAGTCCTTGGGTGAATGCCAGGGCTGGGCTGTAAACACAGGTCCCCGCTAAAGGAAATGGATTCTGTTTCTGATGATTTGGTCAGAAACACGCGCTGCCGGAGGTCCTTTTGTTGGGCTCTGGCACTGCTCCTGCCGTTACTCCTCACATAAAGGAGTAGATACAGTTCCTGCTACTGGGTTGATGTGCTTCTTCGGTCCTGTCCTGCTCTCCTCATGTCCATTTCGTGGTATCTCCTCCACGCTCTCTTAGCTGCACGAGGAGACAGAGCAAACCTTGCGACTGCACACATGAACGTCTCATCCTGAAAGAGCTGAAGTACCCGTGCAACCCGAATAGGCTGCAGGCATTTCATGCTACCACTAGTAAAAAGGGTATTAGCAAAGAAGCAAAACTATGGAAAAATCAGTCGGCAGGGATAAGGAGAGTCCGGTGGTCTGTGGCCACTATTTGCAAACATGAGGAAGGGTTATAAACTGAAATGAAATTTCTTCCTTCACAGTGTAAAATACTCAAACTAAATAAATAAACAGACTTTTAACAAGTCGCAAACTGCCAAACTCATGGTTCTAACATTGTGAAAAACTGTGAAAAGGAAACTGAATTACATTCTTCCAAAAATAAGAGGAGGGCAATGACACTCGTGTTTGTGCAGTGAATTAGAGGGTACAGCCTGAAGCTGGTTACCTTTCAGATGGAGAAATTATAGGAACACTAATTGTAGCATTGTGCATCTATGCTATTGTTCCTCTTCTGTGACTTTTCTGCTTTTTACTTTTCCATGATGGTAATTAAAAGTATCATGTTTACACTCGACTATATAGACTGTAATAGTTGCATTTAAATAAGTGTGATGCACTTATTTAAATGCAACTATTTAAATAGTTCCATTTAAATACATGCACTTACATGCACTTATTTGCACTTATTGTACATGCACACTACATGCACTTATTTAAATAAGTGCATGTAGTGCACTTATTTAAATACATGTACTTATTTAAATAAGTGCATGTAGTTTTGCTTCTAATCTTATCCGGTCACTATATGCCGCTGTGGTTTTCTTCTGGCTCTGAGTATATACATGTGTCTCGCACCCTTATTCATCATACTGTTTTGGTAGACGAATTGTGTATGTGACACACAGTTCACACAGCATGTACATGGCACAGTATTATGGTTGCTGGATGATTGTATAGAAGAAGAATAGAACAGAATAATCCTTTAATTGTCCCACAAGGGGAAATTTGGCTGTAACAGCAGCCAGAAAGACGCATATACAAACAAACAGTACACAGGACACAGAAGAGAAACATACACAATTTTTTATTACATATTTACAATGGACAATGATAACTATAAACAGAGCACTGTATATGTGCATGTTTGTGTACCCAAAACTTTACAAATCAGTCTTCCGAAGTTTCCATTCCATATTAGCTCTGGAAACATCCCCCCTATGCTTTTTATGTCTGCATCAGTGAGGTCAGTTTTCACTCCAGGAACACAAAAGTACAAATCTATGTCACTCAAATTTAGCTCTATGACTGTTTGAGGGATGTTTTGTCATTTAGCCACATAGTGACAAATATTGACAGTAATGTAAATGACAGTAGTACAGTAAGAATCCTGAGATAATTGATCTGAACACTGAGGAAATGAATTAGGAATCCTTAAAAAATTCCATTAATATTCACTGTAAATATGCTTGTAATGCTTGTAAACAGCAGGGCATGAGAAAAACAGCCATTCCCATTTAATGTGGATACCCCAAGACTAAATACCTCTGACAGTCCTTCAAATACTTCTGATAGTTTCTGGATAGTTTTCCAAAGGTCACTGCACAGGCAGAGACCGCCCTCAATAACCTCTGATACACACCCAGTGATTTTGTTCTATAAGCAGGCCGGAAATACGACAGAAATCACTTAGTTCAGTAAAAAGTTCGAGGGGTACTCCTAGTAGGCTTTCAAGAGGTAAAGGGTCATCAGGGACAGAGTAAAACTGCATGCATGTTGCAAATTAACATTTTTTACTTTCTTTAGTTAGTCTTATGTTTTTTAAAGTGTGCTACAGACACTGGGAGGAATGACATTGGATGGACGACCGCTGTTGACAGTGTTCACACATAAATACATATAATATGAGGCATGCAGACAGTGTGATTAGCAGGTGCTCATGCAAGCCAGAAAAGAGCGGCCTCACTAAGGAATGGATAAACAAGTGAACATCCCCAGACACTTTCCAAGGTCACCCAGAAAACTCAGTCTGTGTGTTCACAGCTATAAACCCAGACCAGCTGCTTCTGCTCGAGCCATATCAGGACCAAACATTTCCTACAATGCAAGTTCAGTGTGTGTGTGTGTGTGCACATAGGTGTGTGTGTGTGTGTGTGTGTCTGTAACTATTTTTCTTGTTCCACAGCTAAATCTACTAATCTGTGGATTCCCAGCCTGGTTGCTTCCAATCCTGTTAGTGTCCATGTGTCAGCAGCTATTATCTCAGTGGCCCGTTTGTAACATACAGTATATTTATAGGACGCACTGTAAAAACCCTTAGTGCATACTTACAAATTATTAATAAACACTGACGTCTGCAAGTTTTGTTTAAATTCTTGTGAATGCAGACTTAGCGAGGCGCTGGATGTGGGTGCGTGAAAGACACACTTCCCACCTCACAGCTGCCTTCAATGATTGTTTCTTTCAATCTCCGGTGAAATCTGGTAAATGTCTTTGTTGGGAACTGAAGTGTTTCTGAATAACTGAACAGGAATAGTCGACGGTGAATGAGCCACCTGTCATCTTTTGCTTCGGCTTTTCATTACAGACCAATTTTCTCCCCCCAAAATCTTAATTTTGGCTCAATTAAACTTTACTTCATTGTTTTTCACAATAACTCATCATTTCCATATGGTCCAGGGGCTGACACAGACTCTCTGGGAAAGATGGCATCAAGCGGAGAGGCTTCGTGCCCTCCGGCAATGAGACAGGACAGTTATGCTGCCGCGGATGGAAATGTTATAACAGAAATTGATGAGACGCCGTCGCCACACAGAGCTGTTCACCAGTGAAATGCATCCCTGTGGACATGTACAACATCAACACAGTCATCTGGGGGCTAATTTTCCTTATTTATCATTAGCACAACAGTTGCTGATCTGAAAGTGTCTGTTTGTCCTCTGGGAATTAGCGGTTGCAACAGAAATAACGCAAAAACATCGGCATCAATTAAACCCAGTCTCTTCTCTGATCTGGAGGCTCATCTTAATCTCCAGCAGTGAAACAGGGCAGGTGATCCGATCTGTCTGCGAGAGCTGGCTGTGTGTGCACACATGCCTTAATGTCCACCTGCCTTGCACTCTCAGCCAGGCCGTACCAAGCGGTGCACAGACACAATCGCGCTACGTCTGTTTTAATACAAAACGGCACATCGACCCAAATGGCCGTGTTTTTGTTTCCCTGCGGCACTGTTTGATGTTAATGTCCCTCTGAATTATTTATCTGTGTGTTCTCTTTGCCTTCTCCTCATGCTCTCTGAAGGAATAAATCAAAAGAGCGAGGCACACACAGAGAACAGACAGGAGGATTTATCACAGGGAGTATTGTTTACCGCACTGACCTCCAGGCCCTGTTCTATACACATATCTGGGCTTTGCAATCAAACAAGCGTCCCTTCACATGGGGCTGAAACAGACACATATACATTGGGCTGTTTTCTTTGTGAGTAAATACAGGATCCAGTCGTGTTTCACGTGTTTCATGAACATTCACATTACACAATGTATGACTATAAATGTAATTTAAATGGTATATGATTGACAGAGGCTAATATAGCTTTGTCCTTTCTATGACACCCTTACATTTGCATGCACGCATGCTTTCTCATGTTGTCTTCATTTTCCATTACTAAAGGAAAAATGTTACAAGAGAGGCACAGATGAACATCCCATAGGCTTCACCAGGCTTGCACTTGTTTTAAAAACAAAGAAGGAACAGAAATATAAAAAACCCTCTTCAGGCCTCTTGCAGTACAAAATCTTCTTTGTTCTTTTCGTCTCCCCAGCTAAAAATGGTTAAGAATTGCTTGACTTGACCGATCTGCTTCTGAGAATATAACTGAATGACACCAAGAACTGAATATAACAATGTACTTTTCCAAACAGCCCTATTTTCCTGCTGCTCCCAGCCAGTGTGCTTTAGACTGCATAAATCCATCCTGACACAAAATGCTGCTTGTTTTTGTAAAACACAAGCTAGTTGCTATTTCTCATTAACGTTCATAGCTATCGCTGACAGCTCCCTTGTGTCAGCCAAATTTTTCCCCATATTTGGCAGGTTGTAATTTCATGCTCTGGCACAACTGATACAATTTAATTTTGTTTACAATTGAAATTGTTTTGGGAAAAAAAATCCTCCTGGTGAGTACAAGCAGGACTCAGTAATGAACCATGTTTAAGAGGCTTTAGAAGATGAACAAGCTCTTGTCAATTTAATTAGCAGGTAGAAACAATTGGAATAGCGGAGACAACGAGAGCACTAACCTTCTCTTGAAGTTCTCACGAGCATGTCTTAAAAAGCAGGATGAGCATGGCTTCACTGGCTTACTTGTGGGTAATTTAACAACTACTCTGAAATAAGCAGTGGCAAACAATGTGTTGGTAAAATCAGTAAATCTAAATGATGCTTTCATTGTTTTAAAACAAGAATCTCAAAAAACAGAGTGAAAGGAGCATTTTAGAAGAAAAGCATCAGCAGTCTTGCTTTTTTACCCACAGTGGCAATAAAAAAAAATGACCTTCTTGTTTTTATTAGTCTTTTCCATATTTGTCACACTTAAAAGTTTCAGATAATCACATAAAGTAAGTAAATACAAAATGCAGTATTTAAATTACGATTTGATTTATTAAGGGAAAAGCTTAAAAAGACGTGCATGGCCCTGTGTGAAAAACTGGTACTGGGTCTGCGACCCAGTGTTTTGTAAGTTTTAGTTTTATTCCTTGATTACTGTTATTTCTCAGTGTGTGTATTTGTCATTGTGTTTAGTTTCACTTCCCCGTGATGTCGTTTTGTTCTTTCTATTCAGCTGTTTCCCCGTGTGTTTCCATTTCCCCAGATCACCTCCCGTGTGTATTTAAGTCCTCTGTTTTCCTTTGTTCATTGTCAGGTCGTCTGTTTTCCTTCCACGTCTCGTCATTGTATTCATAGTCTTCATAGTCATCATTGTTGTTTCATAGTTTTCACCGTTTTCATAATCAGTTTTAGTTTTTCCCAGTTTAGGTGTTAGTTTAGTTCTCGTCACTGTTCGTGTTGTTTTGCACGTTTCATCATCAGCCCTAATAAAGGTTTGTTTTTGGTTTAAAACCACCGTTCCACCCTCCAGTGTCTGCTTTTGGGTCCGTTACTAAACACACTGGTGTACTCCGCCGAGACAAAAACTACTTGCCCACCCTTGTTAAATCATGGATTACTGAAATTTGGCACATGTTTTGGAAAGCCAAGTTAAGTTTCGCTATAGGCACATCCAGGACTGATTACTGCCACACCTGCTGAATCAAGAAAGACCTGTCACAAAGTGAAGTAGGCTGAAAGATCTCAAAAAACAACTTGTGCTACGATCTGAAGAAGAACAGGAGAGAAACTCAGTTGTTGACATCTATCAGTCAGCATCAGGAAAGGGTTTAAAAGCCATTTCTAAGGTTTATAAAAATTCCCTCCACAGCGATATAAAAGTTCAAAACAAGTTCTCCTACGAAATATTTGCACCCATTGTTTCACTTTCACTTGTGCTTTGGTTTGATTTAAGCAGGATGAAACAAGATTATCACTTACAATTAAAAGAAATGCTTTAATAACTTCAAACAAACATCACAAAGCTTCATTTTTTTCCAAAGTGTCAAGTTCAACAGTATTTACAGGTCACCTCAGCAGAGCCCACTTTACATGCAGTTTACACATGTAGTTACTGTTACTTCTATACGCAGAAGTTAAAGCAGCAGGTGGGGGAACCTTAAATTTTGGTGTCTGACTTTGGTTTCTGCTCTTCGTGGAGTCTGCACTCCGTGCCGCTATGACTGCTTTCCAACCTCCGTCCAGTATAAGAAAAGGATTTGGTAAGTGTTGTTACTAAATAAAATGATAAATCAAACCTAAATACAAACTGATGACTCCTTCTAGAGGCAAGTCCTGTTACTCAGCTGAAATGCATGTGAGCACTTATCTAAAGGGACCGATTTCAGTGGTTAACGGGATATAGAAACTGCATGTATAGAATATGCAGACATGTATGATAAAAATCACGTAACAATTTGCTGATTTTGTACACAAGTAATATTCAAACAGTTATTTCAGCGCCATCTTTACTCAGTATACACTTTAAATGTCAAGGAATATAAAATACAAAGAAAATAACATATAAGGTTTAAATTATTATATATTGTCACCAGCTAACTTTTTCACATCTTCTCCATCTCTGAGAGTAAAATCATAAATCATAAAATCAATGATCATACTTTAACATGTTTTCCCTGATAAAAATACAGCTACCTTTAACTAGCAGACACACTGTGTGTCAAACCACACAGAGATGTTTGTGTCATATTCCAGGAACTGTTGGAATGTTGAATTCAAACCTGCCAAACTTGAAAAAAGTTACTTCACTTATGTGTTCCTCTTCTGTTAAATTGACTATCAAATTTGATTACTCATCTTTTCCAGGTCATTCCAGCTAACTTTGATTCCCATCTATAGGTGGTAAGCTAAGCTGGGTACGCTAACAGTTGAAGCATTAGGATTAGAGGAAATAAATATATCATTCTCTGCATTTTTGGTACTGGCAAGACTGATAAAAGACCACTTTTGTAACTTTAAATGTAGAGAAATCAGTGCTTTGAAAGGCTTCTCATGCAAAACTGTGGTCACTAATTTACGATCAGACTTTAGGTAGATCATACCTTTGTGTACTTCCTTCCACAGTGTGCTTATGTGATGTTTTACCTTTGTTCATCACTGTGAGTGAAGAGTTATTCTGGCCAGTAGTCAACAGCCAGAATAAGAACTTTAAAGGAAAGTTCAAGTGCAAACATGAAGTGAATATCAAATGTAAGCTGTAAAATACATCAGTACACCGCTGAGAAGAAAGGATTCTTTTCCTTCTCATGCTGAATCTCCTAATAATCCGAGTATCACTTACCTCTCTGTCTTACATCACTAAGCAGGGACTGAAAATGAGTACATTTCCACAGAAGTGAGATTTAACAGCTCCCAACGAAATACTGTGGTAAAAACATTAGTATTGATTGATTAGCCAGTTTGTGTTACAGAGAAAAGGGATACCAACCATTCTGCTACAGGGGACCTTTCAGGCACTGCACATTATTAAATGACATATCTAGAACAGGACTCTGTGGGGCAGTGAAACTTCCAGGTCTGTGGTTCTTTCTGATGTTACAGATATGCCAGGCAGGGTTTGCCAGCCAAGTAGACGGAGAATGGCTGCTCATCATTTCATGTTCTGGCCTCCTTTCTACAACTGAGCTCCGACCAGCCAATCCCCACAGTCTAATTGGCCTACTTTAACACTTACCTTGTGTGTGTGTGTGTGTGTGTGTGTGTGTGTGTGTGTGTGTGTGTGTGTGTGTGTGTGTGTGTGTGTGTGTGTGTTCCTGCTCCTTTGGGGCAGTACTCAATGATGGTAAATCCCAAAATGAGGATTCTAGAGACTGTCTAACAACATTTCTCCAAACCTTTGCTTTGCTACCTGTTACTTTACCACGCTATTTCTAAAAAAGAATATGAATGGATTCATCGAAATACTGGTCAATCTTCTTTTTCTTTCTACTCTCAAAGTCTTGGAAATTCTGACAGTTTTTCAATCTTGGAAAAAAACAAACCTCATAAGAGATGATCTCTGTATTTATGAATGGACTTTAGCTTTAGAGGAGACGCAGCAGAGATGATACTTCCCCGAGGCGATGTGCAGTGTAGCTGTGTGTCTGTGCATCTGTCATGCTGCCAGCTGCTGCTCAAGATCAGCTCGATCGCAGTAATTGGTCTGGTCCGTTTTGATTTCTGCTTCCAGTATTTTTAGTCATGTATCACACTTGTCTCTTGACATCATAAAGTAGAGCTTGAAATGATTCTGCAGCTGCCACATCAGCTTGTGAAATTGTTACTGCTCTTAAAACGCTTTTTCTCCCAGCAAGATTCCTCGCTGCTTCAGAAATGCATTCATTAAGCTGAAAAAATGTCAAGTCACTCACAAATAATTAAAACATTACAGCATAACTCTGACAAGCCTTTTTTTTAGTTTTTATGCAGGATGATTTATGATTTATTACAGCAGACCATGCGTTGATCAATGCACTTGGATTTACAACTGTTGGATGAACTGTCTGTATTTTGGGCCCCAGCAGAATATTCCTACTTATTTATGCTGCAACATGAGTTCTCTTCAAGTGTCACCAGCACACTGTTTTACACCGACGTTGCTATTAAACACATTCATGGACCACAAGTACTTAATCCTAAAAATAAGTCAGTGGCAGTCCCGATTAGCCACACAGTTGTGGATAAATACACATTTGTTGTGCATATATTTATACCAGTAAAAGACAAGTATGTGCATTTGATGCAAAACAAACAGCCGTGTTTCATGGTAATAAAAAGAACCTGTTAAATGAGGCTACACATGCTATACTTAATCGGATGAATTAGCTGGTTATAGTTTATTTAATAGGATTTATTGACCAGAACAATCCCATAATATTCCCACCATTATTTATCATGAAATCACTAAATAATTAGATGTATGAGTAACATCTGCTATGGTATTATTATTATATTTATCATTATTATATACTGGACCCAGTGGAGTTGGGTCAAAGACCAGGCCCAGAGCCCAGGGCCAAATTGACTTACTATGATTGCCTAGTCTTTTATAATTAATTTGCAAAGGGCTTAAGGGCCTTAATAGCTGTGAGGAGCACAGGCTTGAAGGACAAACACTAATTAAAAGTTGCCAAGGATCAGGAGAATGCGATGGTGCCGGGTGACTTTTCTGTTAGAAAGAGCTGATTATAATTCTGCGCTGAGCCTCTACCGGCTCTGCTATCATGAGAGTTCACACCGCCTTCCAAAAATGTATTTTCAGTGAGGTTTAAAGGACATTTTAAATGGAAGATTGACACACCATGACCCTTAATGACAAATTCAGTTTAGCACATGAATGTATGATTAAGTCATATGACAGGATGCTATAAATGTGGCATTTAGCAACACACGAGCTTGCGTTTTAGCTATTTACTAGTCACTGTTGTGCTGTGCCAAGGGGCCCAGCAACAGGGTTATTCCTAATCTCGGGGTTGCATTGGTGCTAGCTAAAGGTGAGACTTGTCGTGTATGATGAAATCTGAGGTTATGACAAGTGTCAAAAACGTTTTATGTTTACTTGATGTGTAATGTGTTAGTGGTAAAAGAAGATCCGCGCGATGGGGAGGCAAAACTAAAAGTTTAATTAAATGAGAAGAAATAAGAAAAATCAAAATCATTCTCTAGAATGGTGCAATGTATTTGTAAAAGTCATGACGGTGTTTAGGCCAGCAGTTAATCCCATGAAATGTTTCTGTATTCTTTGTATGACTCGAAGCTCACGGTTAGAACATATAAGTTAGCTTACATCGTCTCCGCAGGAACAGATTGCCAAGCTAATGAAAAACTCCCACGGCAGTCTAGATTAACTTCTTCCAGGGTTTTGTGGAAGTCAAGTCCTCAATTGCTTTTCTGCCGCTGGCACTCTATCTCCTTTTTTTCCTCTCTCTATTTCCTTCCCTCTTTTTTTCCTGCTTTCACCTGTAGAGTAGCTGCAGCTGTCTCCAAGGGGGGGGAAAAGCTTATTGAGTCAATTGAAGCAAAAAGGAAATTAACAACTACTGGCTGGCTGGTTTTATTGTTTTGTTTGGAGACAAATGCGACTCTATCCTTGCTGGAGAAGGTGAGAGAGTGCTTTTCCCAAGCACTCTGAATTGCTTTGTGTTTTTATACATGTGCTGGTTCCCTTGTGAAGTGATCTCTATATCTCTAATGGCTGACATTTCTTTTGATGCAAACCAGAGGTCAGACAGTCTTTGGAAGAACTTTAAAAGCAGCAATTTGGAATCAATTTGACCGCACACAAAATCTGAATGTAATTCAGATGCTTTAGGGACAAGATAGAGATGGAAAGTACCCATTCTGACCCATCATACTCTGAATATCACTCATCACTCTCAACTGAATTAGTCAAGGGCAGACAGCCCATCCAGAGCACAGACATTTCAGACTAATATGAACAGTCGGGTTGACCAGCATTGTAGCAAGGCAGAGCTGATGGACTGCAACAAAAACAAAAAAAGCCATATACGCAGCTAAATACCACAAAAATAAGACCAGGAAGGCACAAGGTATGAATGAAGTGCACTACTACATAGATACTCAGGCTATGTAGCAATCTTGGAGAGACAACAATTTTCAGCCAGAATGAGGAGAATATCCACAACTATGCTAGTGCTATCGCTAGTTAGTTAGCTAACAGCACAAGTTTTAAATAATTATTTCATTTCATAAGGGGGGAAAAAGCCATCCAAACCTACCTGTCCCAGTATGAAAAAGTTAAAATGCTTAAAACTTAATAACTAGTTGTTCCTTGGCAGCAAAAAACAGTAACACACGTTTGCGATAGCTAACAAAGACTCTTGTACATAGCTGTGGAGGACCTTGGCCAACTCTTGTTTGCAGAATTATTTTAATTCATCCACATTGGAGGGTCTCCCAGCATGAGCAGCCTGTTTAAGGTCATGCTAAAGCATTTCAATAGGTTTTAAGCCCAGACTTTGACTACTAGACCACCCCAAACCTTGTGAATGACATGAATTGATGGTGGAACATTTACGGTGGGTTAAAAGCAGAATTCGTGGTTCCATCAATTATGACAAGTCGCTCAGGTCTTCAAGCAGCAAAGCACCCTCAGGCCATCTCACTCAGACCACCATGTATGATGATTTTTTATGGCTGAGGTAGTTGGGATGCAAACCTTCTAAAAATTTTAACTTCTGTCTTGTCACTCTACCGAATGTTTTCCCAAAAGTCTTGAGTCTTTTGGTAAACGTGTGATAAGTCTTTGTGTTTGTTTTGGTCAGCAGTGGTTTTCTTCTTGGAGCTTTTTGCCCAGTCTCTTTCTTATTGTTAAATCATGAACACAGACCTTAACTGAGGCAAGTGACGGCTGCAGTTCTTCAGATGTTGTTCGGGGTTTTTTTGTGACCCCCTGGATGAGTCATCGATGTGCTTTTGGAGTAATTTAGTAGGCCAGCCACTCTTGTGAAGGTTCACCACTGTTCCATTTGTAAATAACAGCTTTCACTGTTTGCTGGCATCCCAAAGCTTTAGAAATGGCTTTGTAAGCGTTTTCAGACTGACAGATGTCAGTGACTTTCTTTCTTAGTTGCTCTTCAGTATCTTTAGGTTGTTGCATGATGTGATGCTTGCACTTCCTGAACAAAGCATAAAAAACTGGCCTTGAATATAATTAAACCTGGGCTCTTATATGGCACCTTCTGGCTTGATGACGATAGAAATTTCTGTTGATTCAGGGTATTTTCTCACAATAGAATCAAACCCCAGAGTACACTGTACATTACTGAAATATTCATCATTTACCAGCCCACCGCTGACATATTAATCAACATGTTTTTCATCAATATCCTTTATTCAGTGTCCCTTGTCATCACTGTCATCTTAACAAGAAGAGGCGTCAGCCTCAGGAAGGCTTATTCTCGGCCTAATTGAGTGAAGCCAGTTGAGATCATTTGAGGCTAACCACACTTTCTCACAATGAGGTTTTGATGAGCTCAAATCAATGGTGGGCAGGGGGGAGAGTGTTGCATGTAGTGCTCATTAATTCAATCTTCATGCATCCCAGATGCTCGAGTAAGAATAAGAAACAGGGAAGCTATTGATCTTTTTCTGGCACTTGGCCAGACAACACAGCATGTCTGCATTTTCCAATCGAAAACGCCCCAAAATCACCTAATAATGACCCGTCTAAACATTCCATTGAAACAGTAAAGCATTTTTTTATTATCTCCACTCCTATGTGGCTCCAACTATTGGCTACAAACTAAAAACCTTTTGCACTGAAATCATTTGCATAACCCTGGGGACCAAGAGTATTCACGTTATTTTACTATTTGGTTTAGAAATCTGGAAAGAGCATAATTTAGATCTTGTTAGTGATCTAAAAGCAGCATGCAGATGAATTTGTAGGCACAAAGCCAAAGTGAGAAGGCACAGATACTCCTTTCTGTTAGCACTGCAGAGGAAAATACCACAGACAATATACTTTATGAAGTGAATATTCATTACCTGGAGTTAATTAGCCTGGAAGTGTTTATGTCTTTTAGGCTGTTAAGGCCTTAGAATTGTCCCAACCAACTACAACAAAAGGGTATCCTTTTTGTTTCTTTCCAAACTGAGGCTATTTTTCTGTTGTTCCTCAAAGCTTTTCTTCCCAGGTCTTCACACATCTGAACAAGGATATACCAGTGTGAAGAACTATTTAATTTACCGAGGGCCTTAAGATAATATTTACATAAGCAGAGTCGAAGAGAAACCGTCCAAGCCCTAAGGTTATTAACAGCAATTATGCCTCATAAATCCATGCCCTTCCCTGCCAAGTTTGCGTGCTAGATCACAGAGAAGATAGAGAGATTAAGAGTCAGCAACATCCACCCACTTACCAGCTTAAAAGAGGACGGTGTTACTGGGTGTATTCAGGCACATCAAAGTCTAGCTGTGCTATGAATGGAGTGATACATTGTCTGAGCGATGGGATGTGACAGCGCAGATACAGACTGTCACCGACATGCCTTCTATCCTGGATTACCAGTGAGTCAGCCTGCGAGGAGTTTGCTTCGAGGCTATGCCTCTGGAAGAAAGCCAAGCTAAAATAACGTGCACACCCGCTAACTTCAATACCCCCATGACATACATCACTTTATGTTTATTAGCACTGGGTTTTATGCCTTGGAGAAAGCTCTTTTGCTCTTTCAACAGGTCTCTTTACATTAAAGAGTTTTCTTGAAGTGTGGAAGGGAGAGGGAGCACTACTTAAAGCCTGGATGGCATCTTTCCTTTTGAAAAAAGTGAGTTGTAAAAATTGGTGACAAATTGAAGAAAAATACTAACAAATCTGTTATAGAGAAGTGCTGCGGCACCATGTGCTGGCTTAGCTATTACTCTACAAGTCTGCCGCACCCCGATGGAATCTCATAATATGAAGATTATAGAATCAAGTCAACCAGGAATGTCAAATATAAGTCCCGGGGGCCAGAATCAACCCACTGCATGGCTTTAGACAATGTGAAGGAAGGCTTAAATGTTACATTTTTAACTGTATTTTCTTAAGTTTTATACCTTTTGCTACAGTAAGACAGAAAAGTTCTTAATTTTTTGTGTGTATTTTTGTTTTTATAGGGTTTTTTTTTTTTTTAAAGAAAGTCCTTTGTTTATAAATACAAGACAGTTTGGCAAATTACCTACCACTTCCTTTTTTTTCAATTTTACACATATATTTCTTGCAAGTTAAGTCCTGCTGACAGATTTTTTCCTTCGGGTTAGGATTTTTTACCTCCTAAGTCAACATGTCTTTATCGTGTAGACAAACTGAGACATGTATTTGAATATGTACTTATTTTCTTCTAGTACTACGATATTCCTCGGATTAAATCTGTAGTTAAACATCTTTACACTGACAGAAAAGGGAGTTTCACACAGTTGTGATTTGGCACCACTGAAATGAAATGAAGTGAAATGTATTAGTCCAGCCTATCTGAAAACAAAGTGGGATCTTGGTGGCTTACAATGGAAATTTAATTTGGGAATTGTTTGGCATTGTTTTCAAGATATTTAACAAAGGGATGTCATAAATCTATTAAAAATATTTCACCATTTATCACAAATGTAAATCTCAAGAAAGAAAATGCCAGAGGAGTTGGATTCATCTTATTGGGACCACAATGACTTTTACACAAAGGTAGGGAGAGTTTGACATGTTCACCTTTCTGCTCATAGTAAGTAGTCCTATGGTTATTATTTCTATATGGATCGCTCCTTGTACTCCAACATCTTCTGAATAAAAAACAGACCAGCTAGGTGATCAGTTTATGTGTTGGCCTCGATATATATACTGGCAGTCTGTCCGGGGTGTACCTGACCTTTTTACCACATGACAGCTGGAACAGGTCCCAGCCTCCCTGAGGTTAAGGAAATAAATGAAATAGTTTTGTGACCTCACAAAACTATCTAAAAATTAGATAAAAAATACAGTTATTAGCTTTAGTCTTTGTCAGTTTGGTCAAATTTGGTTTTAAAAAACTAACTAACCCGATGTGGCTTTTGTGTTTTATGCTTAGTGAGGCTTTAGGAGGTCTACATATCTATTCTACAATATCTATTCAGAAGTTTAGGCATTTGAAGTGTGCAATGCTGATCTTTAAGTATTTATTATATGCTAAATATCCACAGACTCACAAAAACAGATTTGAGTAGGTTTATCTGAGTGCATCCGCACCTGATTACATGTAGCTGGTGGTTTATCGACACCCTGTTAAGAACAGTAAATGCGGCGGTAGCCTTTCCCCTGATAGCAAACCATGAGTCACTAATTCTGCTAGTGTAGATCTTTCTATGCTGCGAGTGTAAAGCCTTGAATTGAGAGCTGATGAATAGGCAGGGAAGGCTGTTATCAGGGGCAGCTGCAAGAGTCATTTATCAGTGCAGAATAATGGCAGCGAAAAGAGATGAGTGGGGCAGTCGGCCTATTGCTCCACAGTATAATAGGCCTACATATTCTCAGTGTCCTGGAATAACTCTGTATCTCCATCTTTGTCACTGCAGGCATTGTGCACCACTTGCCAAACAGGTATCAAGAGTCAAGAATCTGCCATAAGGAAAAAAATGCTTCAAAACTCCAGAGACAGTCTGAAAAGGGTATTTTTTCATTTTGTATTGTGGTTTTTGATGAAATAATGAACATTTTCTAAATTCTTGACAAGTTAGAGACAGTATCTGAATCACTGTCAGGCCATTTTAATGGTGAATTATAGTGTATATGCAGGGATTTATCATGGTGACACACTGATAACCTGGAGCTTTATTGTCTTTTGTGACACACTGAACAAAGAAAGGCTTCACATACACATACAGCACAACGAAACCGTGAATGCTAGCTTATAAATTCCACTGTGTGTACAGTAGTTGGGCTGTAGTTACAATGGGAACTTGATAAAAAAAAATGGATTTGAACAGCAGTCATTTTCGTGTTGAACATAAAAATAGCGCCATATTCAATACAGCCCACATGTGCCAATCTGCATCCTTCAAATGCATATGTTGGGTTTAAATATGATCCAAGCGTGTGGATGTAAATACTCAAGAGAAGGAAACATTAGGCCTTTTTCTTTTCCTTCCAAAGCAGCATTTCTTCTTTTGTTATTGGAACGTGTTTTATGTGCTGGGTTACGTGCTGCACAGTTCTCTCTCATGCATGGGATTTTACAACCTTAAGCTTCCAAATGGGGCGATGCCGTTTCCGAGGTGGTATGGCTACACTGACACCTTATCATCATGTTAATTAATGTCCTTTGAGAAAATGCCAAACACTAGTGACTGATGAGCCAGCAATAAGCTGCTAGTCTAAATGAGTAAATTAACGTAGCCATACTGTAAGCGTGCAGATGTTTCGTTAAGACCTCGATGGGCGTGTGCTAGAGAGAATTCACCTTGCAAGTCTGTTTTTGTGCCACTCAGCATGCGCAGCAATTGCCTGCAAATACTTCCTCTTATGAACTTTGCACTGCAAAGCAAAATAGCTTCTCATCAGCAAACTGACTGTCAGTCATACGTTATTGTTCTTGTCGAGAACAAGACACATTACCTATAAAAATAATCTTCTGGATCATTTTTTAATTGATTATGGTTATTGACAACTATCAGTGTGAGAGTTGAAACATGAGCTTGTACCTGTACAACTCTGGGTGCACCTGTAACCTCCTGAAGGAACAAGAGAAAGTTGCTGCTTTGCTCTGTCTTAATTTGCCTAAACAGGCATTTCCATCCAGTACATTAGACCATTGTGGTTCTTTCCCTCGTGCTGCTTTAAAAATGAAAGGACGTACTTGTATTTTACACTATGTCACTTAACAAAACCTCCTCTGCCAGTTTATCTAAGCATAATTAATAAAGCCCTTATGCTATAGCAAGGCAGCTTTGAAAGATCACTTACATGTTTGGGATCAAACTGCCATCTAGTCTGCTGTTTCAATGGTCAGCTGCGGCCTGCAAGTGATCAAACATGCAAGCATAGACAGTTATTTACAGGTAATGACTTAGAAGCATAAACTTACCCCAAGCACACACACACACACACGTCTCTTTGCAGAAACGATAACACAATGCAGTTGGATAATGGCTGCTAGCTGCTGCTGCCGGGGGGCCTGCTGCTTCATTGTTGCATTCTCAGCAGCTTGTGCACAGGCCCCCTCAGAGGAGCAGCCTGTCTAAAGGGGAGGGCTTTCAGACAGGCAGCAGTGGCAGGAGGAGAGCGTGTTGTCTTCACAGCCAGAGCAACCATGTCCCCACTTTGTGTTTCAACAGGAGTCATTTGTAGTGAACTGTTTGCATAGCAGGGAGACAAGAAATGGCTCTGTCCTTGCTTAAACTCTGTGCTGTCTTCTAAGTATGTGGAGGCCTGTGTTGACTTTGTCACAGAAACAGAGCAAAGCTTTGCAGTTATGTTAATCGAGTCTCAGCAAGTTCATCAATCAATTATGCAGATAGTTCAGCCCAGGATCATGAAGGCTGTCCGGGAATTGTAACATTCAATCGCAGCCCAGTATTTATTTAAAATATTTACCACAAGTACAGATGTAAATCTTTCTGTAAAATGAATATATTGTTAACACTGCAAAAGTACTTGAGCAGATGGTGTTGGAGATAATGACTCCAGGGATGACTCCAGTTTAATCATTTTTTATTTTCGTAAAATGCAAGGGGGAAAAACACGATTATCTCACTTCTTTTAAGATCTTTATGTGCAAGAATAATAAATGGCCTACATTACTTGCAAGGTTGTCATCATTACGCATATTAATACAAATGCAACAATTTTAGATGCTTTGACTAAGCAGAGCAGAGACATCCTCTCTGATTATCAGTTACAGCACAAACAGAGACGAAAGGTGTGGAAGCTAATTCATCAGCTCCTGCTGTTTGTGCTGCTTGATATTTACCGTCTGCTGACACCAACTAAGCGAACAGTACATGTAGTCTTTTTTTAGCCTGTAGACGAGACACTGCAAACCTATACTAGGTAGGTGAGGAGAGACAGGTGTGAATATAGTGTAACTATTTGCACACTCAGGTTTATGGAACTGCACATGATTGCAAATATAGCTAATACATAAATGCAACTTAGTGAGTAAAATTTAATCATCAAACTGGCATCCAAGAATCCACAGGGGTACTTGGGGGTCGTCAAAATATTTAGTACTTAATTATAGAATTGTGTGGCATTAAGTACATATTTTAAGATGTTGGCCATTTCTCTGATATATGATATGATATTATGCCCAGTCTTAGCAAAAAGGAAAAACGAATAACTCCTTCAGTTAGCAAAAAAGCTATGTGTTGTGTGAAAAAGCAAGTATAACCACCTCTATAAAAGCAGTTTTGACAGTCTGGAGCATTTCCACTAGGTGTATGTTAACACAAATTCAATGCAAATTCATTGAAAGGTCAGACCTTGCGATGCTCAGAGAATATGCAAAAAACCCAACAGCTACAGCTTAGTTAGCATGTTAAATATTAAAGTTCACGACAGCACAAAAAAACTGAACGAGTAAGGCTGGTTTAGAAGAGTTAGCTGGGGAAAGCCGCTTGACTAAAATTAGCATGATAGCACACAAAGTTCCATCTTGAAAACCCCCAAGACTTATGGTCCACCGAGCTTTGAACAAACCAAAACAAAGCGAAGATGTTTGGTCATAAGACATAGCACCAAATTTGTCACAAACACCTCTTACCAACTGTGAAACATGGTGTCAAACACGGTGTTGGAGGAATGATGGTTTGGGTTTGTTTTGCTTGTTTTGTAGCCACAGGACATGGTCACCTTGCACTCATTGATTCAACAGTGAAGTCCTCTATATCAGCGCTCCCCAATGTTTTTTCCGCCAAGGACCGGTTTATGTCCGACAATATTTTCATGGACCGGCCTTTAAGGTGTCGCGGATAAATACAACAAAATAAAACCAGTACCGGTACCAAAAGAAGATTTATTCATAACACATGGGAAAAGACCCAGGGGGAAACCGAGTTAATGATAAAAACGATTAAAAAATAACGATAAAAATGCTGAAAAACATAAATTTCACAACCGAGCCTCAACTCTCACGGCCCGGTACCAAATGACTCACGGACCGCAGCGGGTGGGGACTGCTGCTCTATATAGCAAAGTATTCTAGAGACAAATGGGAGGCCATTTGTCTGACAGCTAAAGCTTGGCTAAAATGTGTTCAAAATTTGTTCTAATTCTCTATTTTCATGTGTTTTAAATATATTGTGGTCATATTTTTCAAGAATTTTAACAAATGGCAACAAATTGCAGGGTTTCGTCTGGCGTTTTCTTCCCATGTGTCTGCCACATGTCTACATGCGGGTATTACCTACATATTACAGCACATAAGGACACTGCTGATTCACTTTACACCAGCTGTTTAGACAGTCAGTAAATACCTGTCAATCATTACCTAAACTTTGTGTATCTGCAATCCATTTTTTATTTATAGAGATACAAAATATGTTATGTGTAGACCTATAAATGCTGGAGTTGTAACAAGGATCGTAATGTAACTAAAGCTTGGGCTGAGACCCTAAAAGCAGCATTTATGGGGGTTTTTTCTGGAGCAGTCACCCGCTACCGCAACACACAAACTTTTTTTTTTTTTAAATTTAACAAGATACATTATTTGCTATCTCAGGGTGGCAAGATAATTAACATGTGATCACAAGGAAAGGGCTTGTTATCTGCAGATAACAAGATAATGAAGTTGTGATTGTTAGATAACAGGGTTGGGAGAATCTGTGCAAGCACGGCAGCGCTTGGCTTCGGCAGTTTTGAAAGGTTTCTTATAATTATGTTGTTTACAAAAGAGAACAATGGATGAAAGCAGATTTAAAAGAAGATCTTTGAGTTCAAAACAGACAGTTGGAGCTAAGGTCATACCACGTATAATATGTGTAGTCTTCAATCACAATACTTTGAAAGGGTTTGCAAGCAGCTGTTAAAAAAAACACTCCTGCAGGAGTGTCTGTGAATAATGCCTGCAGCACGCAGGTTAAGTAGTCTTCTGTAGCTTGTTAACTCTGAAGAAGTGTGGGCCAAATGTTGCAGTTGCTGTAGTGTTTTGCACAGCTCTGCATATCAAGGAGGCAGGTCAGCCGATCTGTTTTGTCTGTTACTTATCTCAGAAAGATGACTCACATGTGTGTACACTCCTCAATGGCTGCAAGCTGTATAACCATGTTATGCTGGGTGCATTATGCATCTGTATCAGGGGCAGTTGCACAGCTCCTAAGAGAAAATCTATCATCTATTCAGATTTTGGAGGCTGACAGGAAGATTCAAGAGCTTTTAATTTTGAAACAAGTTGCACAATAAGTTCATCCCATTGAAACATTTGACATATTTGAACATGCACTTACAACTTTGAAACATTGTTATAGAAAAGGGTGATATCCCAAAAATGACACCTTAAATAGACATCTTGTTGTCATTTTTATCAAATAAATAATAATGGATCTCTCACTGCGATACATCACCTTGTGCCCCTGATTAGAACACTCTTGATTGGCCTGAAGCAATCGTATCAGCTGATTCTGGGCTGTTTGTTTTTTAATTCTGCTGGATCTTAGCTGAGCATTTCATACGGTATCACATATTTTAATTGGTACCAGTATATTAATTATAATCTTCATGTTGTTTGTGTTGCGATCTCAGATACTCTTTTACAGTTTTTAGTGAACTGAATCGTCTTATACGACATCACAATCAGGCACCTCCAGGTATTGTACCTCACAGATCCTGAGCTTGTACTTTTACTATTTTTAATTTTATTAATTTTTTAAATTAACCTTTGTCCTAAATCTTTTTAACTACATTTCCAATGCTGCTATATTTATATTAGCCTGATGATGCTTCTGTAGCTGTCACAAGTTTGTAGTTCCTTACATATGTCCTAAATCTAAGACAGGATTTCAGTTCTTGTCCATCAAAATACAAAACAAGCTTCTTTGAAGAATGCACTGAACTACTATCACCTGTGTGACTTTAACAATGTTATTAGTGGCTATTTAAATATATACACTGATAAACACAATAATGGCAATGACAAAGAACCTTTGTGTTCATCACATAACAAGGGACATATCCTAGATGTAGTTATTTCCAAAAGCGTGCACAGCCTGGGGGTGTTCCCTCTGACCATTACTGTCTTATTTAAAACAGCAATCTCTGCAAAAGAATCAAAACTGGTGTATTAAGAAAGTACTTTATTAATGAAAATACACACACCACCTCTGTCTACAAATCCTACGAGGCCATGTTGAGCACTTTAATCTTAATGTTGCTAATGCTATTGATGCCACTGGTCCTGTGAAGGTACAATATTTCTAATAAGAAGCAAAAACCATCATGGAGGGATGTCACAGTGGTAAAATTGCAAAAGTGTGCAGACAAAAAAAAAAAAAAAAACAGGTTGACTTTGACATTTATAAAAAGAGACTTTGTATTTTTAATCTTGAACAAAAACAGGCAAGACAGATATTTTTTTCTCTGAGATTATTAATAAGAGCAGTGATAATGTGAACACAATATTGCCTGTCAACAACAGACTGACAAATCCCCCTGCATCACTCTGCCCGCAAACTGTTATCGTTATCCAGTAACTCATGAAATGATTTTCATCCTTCTTTTCCCAAAAAGTCAAGAAAATAAGGGAAATCATTGGTAATCATAATAACATGAAAGCCCTGAGCCTTCAGATACTGTTACCAGTCTGACAAATTCAACCACTAGACTGTGCAGCTTTAACAGGAATTGTTCAACACATGAGATCCACTGTTTGCTGCTTGGATACTTTGCTGTTTTCACCTTCATAGCAGCAGATGTGCTCCACATAATTAATAGCTCTCTCCGGTCAGGCATTTTCCCAAGAGGTTCTAAACAGCAGAAATCAAATTCTTAAGAAGGCTTAAAATAGATGCCTCACTAATAAACAACTACAGGCTGATATCAAAGGTGCTCAGTTTCCCTTGTTATTCTTAATATCTGCATTATACCACTGTATATATTCAGATGACAAAAATGGATGTTTTTAAACATTTAACAACAGAATGATATGTAAATGTAACAATGAGCTAGATAGATACATAGATATATAGATTTAAGGGACATTAGGGTAATTAATTACACTGCTCATAAAATTACTTTCTCATTTTTCTCAAAGACCTGAAAAGTGTTGTCACATAGCCATTAACTAACAATATAAACCTTAGGCTACCCATCTTTCTCTTAGTAACTAGGTATGAACACAAAAGCAAACACACAAGGTAAAAATGAAAACCAGCTCAAAGAGACTTCAAAGCGATCACAACAGTGATTCTACTTTAGAAACATGAGCAGATAGAAACCGAGGCAACACCACTGACTGCTCATCGCTGCTTTTGTTACCTGTTGAATATCAGGTTCTAAAGCTAAGGCCACACTTAGCTTTAACATCACTCTGGGTTCTTGGTTAGCTTTGTGTTAGCATGCTATCTTTGCACATGCTAACACAAAGCTAGCCAAAATTATGTCAACAATATAATGTTGTTGTTTTTGTTTTTACTGTCAAGGTCTTGTCTATTTATGCAATAAAAATAAAACTACTGTCCATATCAGTCAGACAGCTACAGTTCTTTCAGAATTTTCCAGAACTTTCTTGAATTTTAACAAACACTAAAAAGACTGAGCGCCTTACTCCAACACACCAATTTACAAAGCACCAAATGGCCTGGGCCTAGTTCCAAATCTACTTGTGCTTTACAAAACATCCAAAAGTCTCAAATCAACAGGAACAGGTCTTCTATGTGGCCCCAGAATAAAAAAAAAAACAATGTGAAGCAAGTCTTTAGTTTTTCTAGTTCTCACCTCTGCAACAAACTTCCTGAACACCAGCTATAACCGCCGCTTTGTTTACTTGAATCTTTATTATTTGAAGTGGCTTATCAGTAAACCATTTCTGCAGCCTCCTCTTAAGCTTTTGTTTGTATTCATTTCTAGAGTGCGGTTCCCCATGTTCACATATGGTCTAAAGATTAGTCATTACAGATCAGTGTAAAACAGTTGTCTACAGAGGACTGCATCCTCCCACAGTTTTACCATTATTATGTTTTCACAAAGCTTCTATCATGGACGACCTGGGTTTGCAGTGACAATCACATCTGCGGTAAACATTAGCATGACAGATACCATATACATATATATCTGAGAAGATGAAGAACAACTTATTTCTAATTGTTGCTGTTATATTTTTAGGATTGCATTTTCATGTTGTGTAAAATGATATTTCAAATGTCACTATCTATTAGTAAAGCACTCTGAGTTACCTTGTGACTGAATATTGCTGATTGATTGATTTAACTTGACTTGTCACTGATTCTTTAAATTGAACTTTTGTCTGTGTTTGAGCTTCATCATGTTAGAAATCAACACTAAAAGGAAAATTAGTAGAAATTTGTTAAAATGTGATGAGAGGGGATCGGTGACTGGGTGTCAGTATGTGATAAACTGGGAATGTGCTTGCAAAACGATTTTGCAAAGGGAAGAAACTCCTGGTTCTAGAAGTTTGTCTGTTTGTCTTTGTTTTCAAGGCGATAAGAATAGTATACTGATGAGATGTTTGCAAATGACTCATTCACAGCCTATCATTCAGAGACCAGACAGCTTCGACCATAACAGGCCCTCAACGCTGAATTGGTAAAAGCTTCACATGAATAGAATTTGAAAACTAAAGCACAAACAGAAAAACAAGTGTCTGCATCCATTTACAACACAGCTCAATAAAACCATTAACCATAAAACATTTCCAGATGCTGTCTTTTAGTCTGTCCAAGCAAATGTTTGTGTGCAGTTTTTTAATCCTCACTGACTGACGTTTCTACTCCTGATTTCAATTTTAACGTTCTTCTTGTTTGGTTGTTTTTTACATTTTTCACAATCTCTGTTTCACCTTTTTAACACTTCAAGTTTTATAATGAAAAGCTTTGCAAATAAAATTATAAGATGCATCGAGGTGGATAAGAATAATAATAATAACAAAGACTGTTATTCACTCTTTACCCTTTACCTCTTTACATCATGCAAGCACACATATCTGCATGTATATTTATCTTCAACATGAAAGCGCTGTGCATGATATCTGCCTATCTACAGATCTGTGTGGGTTTTATTGTTCGAGCAAAGGAGCAACAGCGTCATATGCGGAAGGGACTCGGTTAGCTAGTGTTCAGGTCATCGAGAATGACTGATGTCCTAAATCCTCGCTGTTGCTTGTGTTACACTGCTGAAATGATGGGCCAACTCATCTCCCGTGCAACATATTTATTTTTACAGAAACACTGTAAAAACAGAAAAATATGACAATCAGTTCTCTTTGGCGCGCAGGCCGTACGCTGCCTCTTCACCACTGACACTACTTCTTCTAGTGCAGCCAACATTACTTTATACAAGTAACTTATACAGTTTATATTCATATGCACCACATCTATAAACTGGTTAAATCACAAAAATACATTTTACGATACGCACGAATAACACAGTGAACTCTGATTACAGTTTTATATTGTTTTTACTACTGTTTTAATCTATTTATGAACCTGTCTTCTTAACTGTATTTATTAAACTAGATCTCTTTCAAATAAACATTTTCCCTTAGCATATTTTTACAGCATTCACTTTTCATGAACTAAACATAAAGCAATTCACATTTTCTCTTATTGTGCAAAACATATATCTTGTGGCTTTAACCCAAAAATACACCTGCAATGAACTCACAAACTTTCGGTACGGTCTAACACTTGGATCGGCACAGGCTAACAACTGGACCATCTTGGAAATTAGCTCTTTAGCTTAACATTCGGCACAAACGACATTTATCATTAATCGTCACTGCTGTCTGTCACTTTTATAACCTCTGTTTCATATTATCAACCACCCAGCTTACCTGTAAAAACAGAAAAATGAGACAATAAGTTCTCTCCGGTGCGCAGGCCGTACGCTGCCTCTTCACCACTGACACTACTTCTTCTAGTGCAGCGTCAGCTACCGATGCGTACAGGACCGAGCGCCCTCTGCTGGCGGAACTTATATAACAGTAAAATTGACATTGCAGTGGCCTTACTAAAAGAAAGTGTCTCTGAGCATAAAATAAAATGGGAGGCTACTATTTCCATGTCTCTATCTTTAACATAGTGCCACACTTGCAGCCTTGAAGCGCTCTGATTAATCATCTCAGTTATTATTATTATTACTATTATCACCACTCATTGCTCTGCCTCAGCTGAGGAAGATTCCTCGTGGATTTTCTCTGTCATTCACTGTTCAGAAGTCCAGCCGTCTACAGTGGTTTGCTGAGCTAGAGGCTTTTACTCCTTCCATTACAAATCACTGACAGAAAGAAGCTCTAAAAAGTTCTGTGCTATGCCCTTCCTTTGGAAAACATGCATCCATCCATTTCCATCAATTCGCTTCCGCTTATCCTTTATGTACAAACATGCATTTGTACATAATTTCACATGAATATTTGATCATGTATCATATCTTTGGAAGCACATTTTATAATGAAGAGTCATGACAATAAAGTCAATGAATATTAAAATAAAAGAGAAGAACAATCATCGCCATATATTCTCTTGACCTCCTCAGTTTCTTCCCCCTGTCTCACTAGTGCCGTTTCAAAGTGACCCATTTCTCTCTGCAGTCTCAGCTTGTCTCTGTGAAGTCCTGTGAATATACAGCAGTGTATGAATAAAGACACGGAAGATAAGGAAGCGCTCTCTCTCAGACACTCTGAGGGCTTATCTTGAAACTACAAAACGACCAAACTCTGGACCACTCTCACTCAATTTCTCTGTATGTCATTAAAGCGCTTTATTCAATTTAGGGCTAATATTCTTTGAGAGTTCATAAATTTTGCGCTGAAATGGTGGTTTTATTGTCCATGAAATCTCATCTAGGTTTCCAGAAGGATTTAAATGTCACAGTTTAATGTGAAACTTTCTTTTTTTTATCTGCTTCCTGCAAAGACTTGTGTCAAAATATGTTTATTGCAAGTTGAACACCGAGGTTAAGAAAGGATATCATGTAAAAAACAATAATTCCTCAAGGATTATGTACTTACACATGCACATATAAATACATATATATATGTATATATACTTATATGTATAAGGGTGCACACAAATGTACACGTTTCCCTAAATGTAAATGGAAGAACAAAGAACGCACACATACTTCCGAGTCTGAGAAAATGGAAATGAAAATAAGGAGAGACTGAATTTAATTTAAAGCAAAACAAACATTTCAATATAGCTTGCATTTCTATTTCTACTTCATTGTTATTGCTTTAACAATTGAGTGTGCTATACAGTAGGTGTAGTGTAATGGTTATACATAAGAGCGGATGCTGTGGAACATTTTTTTTAGGCTAATTCATTGTTGAAATCATCCACATACTGCACCATGTTCCATCTGTGCATCTGCAGTTTCAGTTTCAGCCGTATGCAACACTGTGTGGGTCTGTGGATCCTTTGCTCTGGACTTTTTTGCTCTGGTTGTGGTTCCAGAACTGAGAATCCCAAGTAGTGATCATTTCCTTCTTCTTTTCACATCTTTGTTATTTTCTTTCATAAGCATAAAGTCTTTTCACTCTTTGTATTTATACACCCCTTTGCATTTAATCCTTAGTTATTAACAAACCCGTCCCGTCTCCTCCCTTCACCCACAGATTCTGGATCTGCCAGACATTTCTTCCTGTTAAAAGGGAGTTTTTCTATCCCACTCACAAAGTGTTTTTACCTGGTAATATAAAGCGCCTTGAGGCAGTTGGTGTTGTTATTTGGAATTATGTAAATAAATTAACTGACCTTAACTAAATTAAGTTTAGTAATTGTTGTGCAAACAGCTTGACTGAGTTTTACCACTCGATATATGTTTCCACCCTCATCAACAGGCACAAGCTTTAAGTAGTGACTGAATAAGATAATGAATACAGGTGGCAGAAATGAGGTTCCTCCAAAAGGTGTCTGGGAACACATTTATAAAGGGGGGGGGGGCTCGATCATTCAGGAGGGCCTAACAATAGGCCTGCTTCTCCTCCACATCATAAGACGCCACTTGAAGTGGCTCTACAAGGACAGCTTCTAGGTGAGGTGTTTGGGACATGTCTAACTAGGGGGAGGTACCACTGTAGACCCAGAGGAGCTGGTGCCGGTAGCTCTGGAGAGGTCCTGTAGCTCTGGGCATCTCTGCAGTCCCGCATAAGCGGCTGAAAATGGTTGGCATGACTGAGAAATTAATTTTTTTCTGATATAGTTATAATAGTAGTTCATGAGTACATATGTTGTAACTTAAATGCATATGCACATTTTTGCACACACAGTGTTATTCATAAATCTACACCCAGTTTTATGCATCTGGCTCCCGATGGCCATTACCCAGCTCCTAGTCAAATAAACCCTGTGTGTTTTGCCAAAGTCCTCATTTAACCCTGATTAACGCAGCCCCCAGCAGGAGCGCACCGCTTCATAATTCCCCTTTCTTCTCGTTTCAGTGGTTACAGGACAGGTCCAGTGTCACTGTGGGGTTTAAAGGAGGTCACGTGATCATGAAAACGCTGCACACCTCTCACCACACCAATTACACCATGCAAAGGAATGAATGATGAAGGCCGTCAGGAGCCCTTGCTGAGAGTAAGAACGCATGAGAAAAGCTGTGAGAGAGACACATGCCTTAACACTGCATGTTTTAAGCACATGTTCCCTTTTCGCAGTAAATTAAGAGCAGGTTGGTCAGGCGGCCGGTCTGCATTTTAATGGATCTCGAGGTGATGTTTTATACAGCTCATACACAATAGGCCCAGTGTGGCTCTACTACGCCCACAGGCAGCTATTTTTCAGCAGCAGTGTTACTCCGTACTGTGTACATCTGGAGAGTGTGTGCTACAGGATTAAAATAAGAATATTCTGGTCTGTGGTCACTCCTGCTGCATTTGTATATGTAATGCTATGTTGCCATTGTGGTATAGAAAATACCACACTGGGATGTTACTCAACCACAGCAGCGGTTGAGTAGTTGGACCGTGTACAATAAAAACTTCTCCACTGCAATTTTTGCTGTTTTTACTTCATGTTAACATCTTTTCAGTGTTAGAGACACTATTCGAGTTATTTCACAGCACAAATGATCCGGCACAAGAATACCTTAAAGTAAAGGTATGTTTTTTCTTCCCGAGGTGAAGGAAAATGTGGGGGGAAGGAACTGGAGGTGGAGTTAATGAACACTGATGAACACTGGGGCAATGAGGGTGGAAAATAGTGTCACTGCTCAGCCACACTCTCAGGCACTTGTCAGTCTGCCATTTTTAGTCCAAATAATTAAATGTCCAACTGAGAAGTCCTTTGGTGTTTAAGAAGACAACACAAAGTGAGCGACATCAGAGGCAAGCACACATCAACACTTGTTAGTAATGTGTCATTTATGAGTAGGATTTATGCTTCTAACTGCCACTTTTGTCAGTTAGAAAATGGGCTGACTCGACTAGTTTAAGACTTTAAAACAATGGTGACGTGGCATTTCAGGGCACCAGCTGAGCTTACGTCGGGTATGAGGACTAAAACACAAGAGGCATGAAAGTGATGCACATATATATATATATATTATCTGATTATCTTTTCATTAGTGGGTGGGATATATTGGAGAGCAAGTGAACATTTGCCTTCAAAGTTGATTTGCTAGAAGCAGGAAAAAATAAGTAAGCATAAGGAGGAAGTTGTCATTGTCGGGGCTAGACGCCTGAGTCAGAGAATCTTCAAAACTGCAGCTTTTGTGAGGTGTTCTCGGTCTACAGTGGTCAGTATCTATCAAAAATAATCCAAAGAAAGAACAGGGGTCCTGGGTGGC
The DNA here is from genome assembly GCF_013358895.1 of Oreochromis aureus. Lineage (NCBI taxonomy): Eukaryota > Metazoa > Chordata > Actinopteri > Cichliformes > Cichlidae > Oreochromis > Oreochromis aureus. The sequence goes on from NC_052953.1 coordinate 29,552,563, forward strand.
CAAGGCTTATAGATACAAATGGGGAGCTAAGGCTGGCCCATGTGGTAAGGCAAGCTATTGTAGCTCAAACTGCTGAAAATCCGAATACACATGTGCACCATAGCTTGTTGTGTATGTTCAATATATTGCTGACTCCCTAAGCGCCTAAGAGAACATGGAAAACATACTTTGGGCTAAATAGCTTATTGGCATATTAGCTTTGTCATTTTGAGTAGTAAGCTTAAAACAGCTCACCATCGATGGGTAATTAGGACTAGAATATTTCTAAAAGTTCCTGCGTTAACTTTGAGGAAGTGTCAGAAGAAGCAAACATACTTGAAGATGCATTAAACAATATGGCATTTTCAACACATCCGGCCTGGTAATAAAACAGCTGTGACTCAACATTATTATACTTTGTTCTATTTACACCTCTGTAAAGTAGCCATTCATTGTTCTTACAAGGGCACTTTTGATGTTTATGTTTTGTTTATGTTCATTGGTTAAAGGAGCTTGAATTTATAGTAATGCGAGCATCCAGAGTTTGTAATGTACTGTTGCATTCTTTATTGGACTCTACACCAGTATAAAGCTGACGTAAAGAAAACCGATTTAATGTTTTTCTTCCACTGACAAAACTCCACGGTGTGAACTCAGGATTAGGCAGCGAAGAAACACAATTGCTTTTTGAATCCAGCTGTAGCCAGTGTGCCAGCTCGGAGAGTTCATCTGATGACTTTAAAATGTACCAAATGTAGTAACTCTTTTATGAGAAGTAGTATATTATCAACGTGTTGAATCCAAAAGTGTCAACAGACAAATCTCTGCAGCAATCCGCTGCCCAGATGTCTCTTGAAAGACCGTATCTCACCGTTAGCACAGAATGAAGGATGAGTAGAGAGGCAGTGTTCACTTTACTTTAAGAGCCAAATGCACAACATTACTTTCCATCCTAGTAAATACAATTTCATTCTAATTTTGTGGTTACACAGCAGCAACAACAACAACTGTAAAAACTTTCTTTGTTGCTGCCGTTCCTCACGTATGACCTTTGTATCCAACAAGGTACAAGTAAAGCACCTGATAATACGACAGTATAGATTTGTGTAAAGTGCTGGATAGAAAGCAAAGGTGTGATCGGTGCCCTAAGAATGGCTCAGGGCTTCATACTTGATTCTGGCTCCGAGGACTGCAAAACAACAGCCAAGCACTCTGCAGTGGTCTCGTTGTAAATATTAAGAGTTAATTCCCTCTGTAAAATGCAGCTGTAAACCATCTGCAACGCTGTTAATCACAGAGAAAATGCCCCGCCAAGAATCTCCACTTGCCCTATTCAAATTGCAGCACACAAGCCACAAATATTCACGGGTTGCGAGCGCATATGGACGCGCACTCAGAGTTTAGATTCATTGCTTAATGTCTTTGGCAGGAAACACCAGGCATCCCTCCAGCTCTGTGGGATGTATTTTAAAGATATACATACACAAAGGAGCCCAAAAGTCAGCAATGGTGTATTTATGCTGTGTGATTTAATTAGCTGACTGTTGAAGGTGGTAGATAATACACTGGGTTGACTGTTGAAAGAGCTAGAGAGAGCCAAGACCAAGGGAAAGGCAGGGGGAAAGGTGCAATGACGTCCAGTGTATCAGCATTTTATCACAGCTGTGTTGCTGGAGGTTTAAAGGTCAATCCCTTTCTGCTTTCAGCAACAGTCACCTTGCCATACTGACAGAGCTATCTGAAGCATCATTGACTAAATCAACCATCAGGCAACACTGCAGCACCTCTTAAATGGCTAATGGAGCTGCCAGACCAACTGGGAATACAAACCAATGGATTTATTGAACATTCAGCATACAGCACGGCCAGCAATTCAAAATTTACACATACACTTAGGTTTCTGTTTAACTGTGTAGTTTCGAATGTTTTAACAGGACTCATTTTGCTTCCATAACACATCTTCTTTCAGAGAAGCTGTATTTGACCAAAATATGCATTTTAAGCGAGAGGACATTGTGCACTCGGAGTCAGTACACCTTTAACGAGATGCCTCTTTGCGCCTATAAAAGCATATTGCAATATGAAAATTAAATGTAACGATAAACATTTTGTTTTCAGTCTTCTGATGTGATCGACTGGGGAAATTTCATCGCAATATGTGTTGCTAAACATTTTGACCTACAGATGAATACTATCCGTCTTAATGTGATATGTAATCAAATAGTTGACCTGATTCAAATTTGTCCAGTTTCTCCCTTGAGATTATCCTTTTGCCAAACGTTTTACCAACCTGGCAACCACCAACAGACTTAATTTTGCAGGTTCTGGTGTAGCTAGTGGATATTCAAGCCAAGACCTGCTCCATGCACCGATCCTTGTTTAGGAATTTCAAGGAGCTAATGAAAAGCTAAATTATCGTGAGACAAAAGCCAGTGGTTTAAGACTGAAATTTGGCAAGTGTAGCATCTACTTTGCTCTCAACTTACTGCTTACCTGCATGCAGCCAAATCTTACTCAAATGTGGTTGGTCAACTGATATTAGAAAGCTTTAATACCAAAAGTCTTGTGCATTGCTGACGCGTATGCTTATTTTTCCAGCTTGTGCTGTACTTGTCCCTTAACAGAGATGTCTAGTTAATCTGATAGAAAACACAACTAAAGCTACGTGTTTTTTGGGTGTAACAACAGCAAGGCAGGAAGTAACACATACTTCTGAAATGAATAAACACAGGTGGTGCAGTCAGAATCAGACAATTATTTGAAAATGCTTTTCTCTTTTTAAGCACCTAAATCTAGATGCTACAAAAATACCTCATTCAACCACATTTAACAGTATATCAAGATTGACTGGCAAAAAGATTTAAAAAGTAAGGAAAGAACGAGCACGAGTGAGGAGACATTAAAGCAGTGGTTCTTAACCTGGGTTCGATGAGTCGGTCTCAGGGGTTCGGCAGAGCCTCCGCCGTGACATGCACGGCTCATTTTGTGCACCAGTAAAAAACATATCTATGTCTTGAATTTGAAAAAAATCACATTTTATTTTTCACTAAAGAGGGGTTCAGTGAATGCGCATATGAAACTGGTGGGGTTAGGTACCTCCAACAAGGTTAAGAACCACTGCATTAAAGTGAAGGGCCAGAGTAACAATCAGTACCTTCATAGTGAGCAATGAAGGTACTGTTCATTAATTCATTTTCCTAACTGCTTATACAATCCAGATGGATATTTTTATATTAAAATGATATCAATGTATTTATATGAATACTTAATATGAATAACAATAAACTGTGCACCCCAGTTGGATGCTATATTAATAACACAGACTGTGGGTAATATGACTAAGATACATTGTGCAAATCCACTGTTTTAATTAAAGTACAACAGTGTACATCTCCATGGGAAATATATAGCATATTCAGCTCTGTCATTTTCCACTCTGCAAGCACAACGTAGAGCGCATGTCATTCTTTACTGCATGGAAAAACATCAGTCCCTCGGTTGAGATGCCCATGCTGTCTTTTAGAGTACAGGACGTACTTTGTAAGGTCCTCCTCCGGTCCCACAGTCCTACATGAGGAGAAAACCTCGGAGTTGTCATGGCAGCTGAACCGAGGCAGGAATGCACATTACCATGCTGGAGAGAGGAAGAGGGGGGAGAGAGAAATGTCTTGATATCATTTTGCTGCAACCGGAGCTGTTTTGAGTGTTTTTTATTGGCATGACATTCAATCACATTAGGGAGCAAATTGAGACTTTCAAGTCAAATGAGAACAGCTGAAAGAAATGCAACACAGGGGAAGTGGGATTCAGCAGACACCGAGCACGTTTGTTAACATATTTGTTTAATTACCTACTGTTAATAATACAGCTTCTAATCTAATTTCGCTTTTCTTCAAGCACGCAGCAGTTTGAGCACATCTGAAGAGAACTAACACCAAGTGCGTGGAGCAGAGTGGGAAAAAAGGAGAGGAGGACGGCGAGGGAGAGAGATGTGTGAATACACTGAGAAGTCTGTTAAGCTGAGGTCTTGTGCAGGGGAGGGCCCGGGCTCTGAATGCAGAGGAATGACAGGCAGGGATTAGAGGGGAGGTGGTGCCATTGAAAAGAAAGCTGAGCCAGAGAGTCGAGCTGACACTTGAACACAGCCAGCTGACAAGACCAGCCAGCCCTGCTGCAGTCCTGCAGAGGCAACTTCTCCCCCCGCAACCTCTCCGTCTAGGGAACAGGAGGAGGAGGGTGGGGGTGATCTTGCACTGGTTCATTAGTCGTGACTGTAGAGACAGATGACGCAACGAATGAGAATTAATGGTCCATGTACAATTTATCAGTTTAAGGTTACCATTCAGAACCCGAACTGGGAAAAAAAACTGTACATTTTGATACATAATTTGACTCATCTCATTTTAACACCACTGCCTGCGATTGGTCATTGTAACCCAAAATGCTCAAGCTTAACTCACACACAGCAATCTTTAGCAACAGAAGGGCAACAATCTCAACTCTGATCGTATCACGCAATACATTAAAGTGTGATCGAAGGCTTCACTGGAAGAGGTAATGCCTAAGGATGAAAATAAGTTCATGTGAGGTAAAAGAAATGCACGACTGCAGCTTCTGTGACTGTCAAAGATAAAATCACAGAGACAACATCTTAATGTGGTTAATGTGTTTCCTGCTGAAACAGGATGCTGGGGTGCCGCTTGCATGAAAGTCAGCTATGATGTTTTATGGTTTTCTGTTGTTTTTGTCTTCTAATAGAGTTTTTATTTCTTTTTCATCCAAATAAGCTGTCAAAAGTCTCAAAAAGTTGTTAACTGGATAGCCTAATACAGAAAAGACAAAAAAAATGATGCTGCTACTAAAATATCTTGACTTAAATGTCCAAAATCTGCATGTACGATAAAGCTATGGGTATGAAGCATACGTGTCTCGAAGTTAAAGCAGCATCTGTACAAGTACTGGTATAACCTTGTGCGCAAAGGCAGCCCACTTACCAAAGAGGATGTCGACAAAAAAAAACACACAGCCTTTAGCGCCTGAGGCAAGCGTATCTCCATATCATTACTTTTTGCTGCACTGTACTGTATGAACATCATACTATTTCCTGAACTGGGCACTGGCAATGAGAATTTAGATCATGCACTATTAAAAGAACAACAACAACAACAACAACAAAAAAAAAAACTTTGGTATAAATGTACTTCCCGTGGAGTTGTGTGGATAATTATAATCATCGCGAAATACTGATTTGTGTTGACACACCCAACACAGCATTTTCAAGTTAATAGTAAAATCGGTTAAGCTTGTTGCATAACATATTAGAGCTGCAAAAGAAGCTGCACTGTTTCAGCCCTTGGTTTGGTTGAAATCCTGCACTTATGCATTATGTTGTTCCCTCCTTTGCAGTGGGCAGCAAGACATGTTGGTAAATTGCAGGTAATCAAGCTGTTTGAGATCTGCAAGGTCGAGGTCTGGCTGTGCTGACGCCTGTCACACTCAGACACTTAACAGCTGGAGGATGCTCGGGTCTCTCAGCTACTTCTCGGGGTTCACACAGACATAATTGCTTAACTATCTGAACTTGAGGGACCGTGAGGGTTCACGATGCCAACAGTATTTTATTCAGATATGCAATTCTTTGCGACTCCCCACAAGGCTGTGCTTTCTGGGAGTTCTTTTGATTAATAAACCTGACAAGTCAGCCCATTATTATGAATTAAAACAGGACAACTGCATGTGTCATATTATCTCCAGAGGCAGAGGGGACAAAGCCAGTGGCTTCTTACGCAGGGGGCTGATTAGGAAACACAAACACCTCTCGCATCCTGCTGAGCTGCGCTGGGAATTGGTTTGACACTTTGATCCAAGAGCTCTCTAATGCACATAATAAAATAACTGCAAATACAGAGGCATACAAACGCATTGCCATGGACACCTTAGCCATGTGCTACGGCGTCAGAGGAACAGAGTGTTGTGTGACTGATATAAAACACAAATTGCAGCACAATGGTGACATTTTCTGCTGGGCTCATGTGTGCAAATTTTCACTAAATATGTATATTTCTGTACGTCTAAGCAAAGAGCAGGTTCGACATCATCTAATCGCGTACTGTGGCGAATTGCAGCAATGCATGCATTTACAAATGCGTGCATATTTACGTCTATCTGAAGTGCACACACACCCACACAGCGCACTAGCGTCACAGCTGCACACAGCATTAAACAAGTGCAACATACAGGAAGAAAAGAGCGCCTCCAATGATCCATCAATTCCCATTGGTTTGGTGAGGGGGGATTTATTGACTGGCAGAGTAAATTCAAGGCTTATTCACTGTCAACATAACCCAAGAGGCAGTCTGCTGGAAAATCTAGTGCTGTGGTGCCAGGTCGCTCCACATAATTCCCCTGTAGGGCTGCTGTCTGTGATGAGCCGTGCTCAGTGTGGTTGTGTGGCTGCTGAAAGGCCTGTCATTACGGCTGCACCCTGTGGCAAGGCAGCTAGATCCAACCCAAATAAGATCCCTTCTGACAACTAACTGCCCCACCTAAACCCACTTATCAGGTTTCAGGATTTGGTTAATATGTTCTGTGTAAGTAGGAATTAAACAAGCCATCAAACTCTAAAGCCTGCTGTATATTAGCCTGTGCCAACACGGCTGTTCTTTGCAGAGGAGTCAATCATTAAACAGATCGCTCTTACACCGCCTTTTACTGATCACTGTTTTTGCACTGTTCTTAAATGGGCGTTCAAAATCTAACCCCGTGCATGGCTTGTGCACAGAAAATGGTGAAGCCATTATTAGTACTAGCAGCATTAGTCATACTTCCGTCATTGTTATTGTTATTTTTATTATCATCATTGTCTAAAATAAAGAAATGTAATGTCACAAGGATGTTGGAGCCTTCACAGTCATTTTCAGATTTTCAACATATACTTCACAGTAATTTATTCCTCAGTATACTGTACGTGATAGCCTGCAGAATATGTTTACTTAAATGAAAATAGGAGATTTGCAGTTATAGGTCAGGTCAGCTAAGGTAAGGCTTTTTTTAACGCTGTGTTGTAAATGAATATTAGAAAGCATAAAAAATAATAAAAGCCCTTTAGCAATACAGATATTGCTATGTTGCGGTACAGCTATTGCTGTTGGTAGCCAAGTACAAAACAATGAAAGACAGCAATGTCTTGTTTCTTGTCAGTAAACAAAACCGAATCCTATGTAGTTTACAGCACTAACAGCTCAGAAATATTCACATCTGAAACCTGAAACACTGCAAGGTTTCCAACAGCAGTTTAATCTAATATAAATAGTCTCCTAATTTTTTTTTTAATCGGCTAACAAAATAATCTGCTTCGCAAATGACTTAAATAGACCAAATATTACACTGAATATAGCAAATACATAACATAATTAAATGCTGATATGTTAGCATACTACATCCATCAATGTTTTTAAATCATTACCTTTCATATGCTTACATTTTCTAACAGTGGTTCCTGCCTGATTGTGACTGATGGCTAATAGATTTGTTGAAATCTGACTGCTTCACGTTTAAAATGTGCCTGTTTAATGACTGGAGCTTTGCCCCATTTGTCTGAGAACCGTGCGCTGGAACACGGTGTGTCTGCGTGCAGGCTTATATAACCCATTTCACAGGCTTTTGCTCTCTATTCATCTCACTTTGCTGCTTTTATGTACATCTAGGTAGTTATTCACTAAATTTTCAGCACAAAGTAGCTGAAGCTGGTATTTGGGGGATGAAAATGCTGATGGATGACAGCATTACCACCCAGGAGATGTGGGTGGTTTGTGTGCGCCTACAATGTTTCAAAAACAGCTGACTAAGACCGCTGTGGACATTCGAATCATATAAATAAACTGATCGCCTTCTTCTCCTTCTTCTCTCTGTCTCTAATCTCTTCTATCTGTTGCACACACTTTCTCTTTTTGAAATCAATCAGAGAGGGCCCCCCACCACCACCACGCTGATAGATCTATTATTAATGAGAGCCCTTAGCACCAAACTAAATTTAGTGCATAAACTCCACTTGGAGAGCTAGAGAGGGGGATCAATAAAATTGCAGAGGCCACAGCAAGAGTCTCATTTAGCTCTCTGGAAATGCAGGATGTGGAAAGGCTGACCCTGAGTGCAAATGTGCCTCCTGACTAAAGCTTGTGAGAGTGAGCAATAAAGAGAGCAAGAGGTTCTGACAATACAAGGAAAATGTTAGCGGGTCTTGAATTGTTACCTTGTAACTACTCTGTATATGAGATAGCAGGATCATTGCTGGGGTGACGTTTGGTCTAACTGGGTCTATACAAGGTCTGAATCACCTCCTATTGAGCAAACCACTTGTACTGCATCTGAATTTTTAGTCCCCATTACATTGATAGCACGTGTCTCCTGCGAGGATAGTCAATGACATGATTAGTCTCCTTTGCAACATAGTTCCATATTTAATTATCGACCTATTTCCTTGGAATATTACAAATTTTTCTCGATTCTAGATAAGGAAACGTGAATCCAGAACTGTCATTATGGTATGAGAGTGTTGCTAGCACGAGGAGACCTGAGGTGAATGTGTTTGTATTGGACGGCGTTAAAGCGAGGCATTCCTGGTAAACATGTATGCACATTATACACGCATGCTTACTCAGCAGGTCTTAAGTCCCCTTAGCACACATAAAGATATAAGAGTTTCAAAACACTTTAAAGGACATGTTTACGGGGAAGCTTTTGTAGCACACGCCAGCAACCAATGATCAATAAGCTAATCGTATAACTCACTACAGAAGATATTTTTAAAAAGAGAAACGAGATTAAAGCGGCCGCTTAAATCTGTTTGTAATACTTTTTAGCAGCATGCAAATAAAAAGTGTCTTTTAGCTTCTCGAGATGGCTCCGCGAAAATTAGTCTGGAGGCAGGATTTAAAAATCCCGTCCCCAGATTAGACCAAAGCCATTTAACAAAACAGCAAAAGCTCAGCTGATGCTTGATTTTAACCTCAGCTCATGCCTGCTCTTTTGAGACAGCGGGGAGTTAAAAGCTCAATTATACTCCAGCACCTGGAAATGTAAAGAGAGTATGCAGTTAGTCAAATGGATTTAAATAGAAACTCTCAACCAGCTGACAAGTAAAAGTTCATAATAAAGGAAAGTCTGTCTGGACAGTTTGAGGTTGAGCTAATGCATTTGCATTTGGTAATGTGCTGCGTTAGACCTGGCGCAACTATGTTCACATGAGAGGACACCTTTGCTCTGAGTAATAACACAGTTGCGTTTGGTTATAAAAAGAATAACATGAGAAAATAAAACAAGTGTGCTTAAAGTCTTTCATTACCAGGATGGCAAACAGTGGGCTTCTTTGGGTCTCTAAGTTTGCACAGACTGTGCAGATTCATTAAGTGACACTTGTTGATGAATGGCACTGCAAACTTTTGAATCCAAGCATAACACCAAACCAAACCAGAGTAAATATAAGCTCCTAACCAAAGGGAACTGTTGTGCCACCGCCTGCAGTTGCTTTACCTGTTTTATGGCTTCTCTTCTATTAAACTTGAATTACAAAAGGATGTCAAGACAAGAGATACAAATTAGAATGATCAAAGATTTGGGGGGAAAAGTAAAGATGGCAAACGGCCAACATCTTTAATTAACATGTCGCAAAAAGCTTGTCGAAAAATGGCTTGATGCCACTTCCTCAAATACAGACAGTAACGATAGTGAAAACCAGCAGTGCCTTCTGCACACAGGGTTGGCAGTAATTATAACTGCAAATGTCTCATCCACCTTAAACTGGCACCTAGGCGAGGAACACAGCAAGCAGTTAATGTCAGTCTTGGGAGAAGAGAGCTGAAGAAACTTTGAGACAAACGAGAGGGACAACTGATGGTGGTATATAAGTTGGGGGGCGGGGTTTGAAGGTGAAGGAGGAAGATGGGTGATGGGAACAGCTGTGCGCTGTCCAAAAAGGAAAATATTCATTTACCCAGCAGTGTATAAAACAGACACAACACACTGACTGATAGTGACTGAAATATCAAAGCCAGCAGTCTGCTGGGTAGGCTGGGAAGTGGCTGCCGCTGCTGTTTGATCCATCACACACCCGCTTGTGTTTTTACTAAAAGCTTTGGAGAAGCCTCTGGGTGCCAGGGAGAAGTGAAGCGAGGTGGAGAATGCATCCAATCTCTCTCTGCCTCTCTCTTCCTCTCCCTCTGTCAGTTTGCCTCTTCCTTTCCCTCCCCCTCTGCCTCTCATCTTGTACAAATTGTGAGAACTCCTTTGGGCACAGTGGGATGAGAAAGTATGCATTTGCTGGGACAGCATGCGTGAAAGCGTTTGCTCTGTCTGGGAACGTGCGTGTACCTGTTTTCGCTTAAGCTTGGATAAAAGTTAGATCCTTGTCTTGCCTGCTGGTTTTTTTTCCCACTCACACGCTTCTTTTGAGGAAGAGAAAAAGCTGAAGAAAGTAGGGAAAAACGATTTCTCCATCCTCTCCACAGACGATCTCTTGTGCTCGAAGGTGAAGTGCATGTCAGGAGAGATATCAGCGAGCAGAGCCTGCAGCGGAACAGCCCAGAACTGTCAGCACGGTTGCCACCTGGAAATCCACCAAATGGAACCATCACCAGGAACAGCTATGTCCTCAATCTGTTGGACTCTACTTGTTGACTTACTTTGAAGACTGCTTTGTTTGACAGACTCACTGCCAGAGAAAATGTGGGTCTGCTTTTTGTTTTATTTTTTGGTATTGGAGCAACTTAAACATCTTTCTGTGAAACACATAAAAAGATGACCCATTATTTCTTTTTCCGTTTCAGTGAATTGGGACTGCCCTAATGTTTAAGTCTTAAAGAGCCTTAAATATCAGTCCAGAAATGGTCAGGAATTCCTTACATCTTTTGCTGATGAGGCTTTAAATCAGTCATATTTCATAAAGACATTAACTCCCCGCAGCTCTCAGGGTACTCTGCCTGATATTGAAGCTGAAATGTCAAAAAGCTTACACTTAGTATGTCTCACTCCATAAGCAAACATGAGCCCACGCACGTAAACACACACTATCACCATAATCACTCGCAAGGGTTTTAGACATATGAGCACTCCCCGGGGAGCGCTAGCTAAAGGAATCTCATCGGGAAGCAGCAGCAGAGAGTAACTAGATTTCTCTGTCTTTCTCTTCCTCCCTTCATCATTTCCTCCCACTGGAGAGCTCAGAGAGATTAACTACAGATCAGCTGGTAGACAGCACTGCAGAGACAGCAACTGATTACACAGCAACAACATGCACTGGGGCCGAAATGAAGTGTATATGTGCATACAGTACTGTGCAAAAGTCTTGAGCCACACCTCATATCTGTATATATTCCTTCCAAGGAGTCAGACTTCTAGAACTTCAGGCTTTCTGAAGGTCTTCCAAAGTTTTTTCTGTGGACATTGACTTTTTTTCATTGGCTTTACACCTGACCATTTTCAGAGGATTTTTTTCCCTCTGTGAATCATTCAAGTATTGAAGAAAACTGAACCTAACTCAGGAAATGAACCAGTGTTGTGTTCTGCCCATGCAGAAAAGATTTTTTTAGCAAAGAAACATTTTTATATTCTAGCTTTAGACACTTTGTTGCTAGCAGCCTGTCACAAAAAGCATATAATTTGTTCCTATTTCTTTAGTTGAATCTACAAAATTGCCAAAGATGACCCAGTTTGACAGGCATAAAATAGTATTTTAGCACCAACAAGGTGATTCCCGAAAACTATTAGCAGAACATTTGGCACATGATCAAATGATGTGCAACGTGTCCTTAAAAATGAGGAAATTGGACAAGTGGAGGACAAAAGAAGAAGTAACTTGCCTAATAAACTAACTCCAGCAGATGAATGCCATGTCTGAAAGGCATGTTTTTAAAGAAGGGAAAAACTCCAGCTAAGAGCTGACGCAGTACTTCGGAGGTGGAGGATCTTGAAAAACATTAATATAGAAATTGCCATCAATGTTTTCTCTGTCGTGCCATATCATCTGGAAAGCTTGGTTACACCTTTGCTAGCACGCAATATACATTACAAAAATGGCTCGTGAAAAAATAATCATGTTGGTTCTTGCTTTTCCCGATTTGCTTTACAGGAATAATTATTCATGGCACGCACTGCTATTCTGGTTTTACTGCATGAATCAGATTTAAGTGTCCATTTTTAAAGGGTGTGTTTGGCTTTTGTTTGTTTTACCACCAAACGACACAGGAGCAGGTGGCTTTCTTCTGAAAGGCTACACATGCTGATGTTGTGATTCACTGTACAGTCAATCATTCTATCATTTACTATCACTCACTTTGTTCAGCTGGGCAACCTGCCATTTCAGAGGGTTTCCTACAGGTCAGTCAATATTTTAAAAGCTGTCTGCATCAATCCTGAGCTACGGCTTCACAGAATGTGTGTAGAAGATGGATTTACGACGGTGTACGGGAAAAGTTAAACAAGTATAAAAAAGGATGAAAGGTTTTGGCCAAATTATTTCCTGTACTTGGTGTCATTACAGAATGACTATGACTACTTTCCTCCTATAAATTGAGCACTCTTCAGAAATGGGATTCAATCATTTGAATAGAAGTGGCTTTTACTTTTAAATGAGAGTAGGACAAAATCTTCTTATCTTCCCCAGTCTGGATTCTCTATATTTTATAGGGATTAAATAATGGCCTTGAAATAAATGATTTTAATGGATACGTGCATAATACTGCAGAAGAAAATCCTTCAGTGCTATACCATCATGTAAGAGTAACACTTTTTCATATTTGCCCAAATGTGTCTCTATTAATTTGCAAAAGAAAGCTGCTTGGCATAAGCCCACTGTTAGAAACTCCCTCCATTTGTAACGATGAAAATCTGCTGTCATGCATAATCAGTGATATTACATTTCAGACTTACATAATTAATCAGCGAGTTGGTGAATAACTTATGATCCCAGTCATGAATTATATTTAAACAAGTCATTACTAGGGCTGAACTCAAAAAGCGACTGTAGTTCTCATATTGAAAGTAGTGCGCTGGGCTGCCTCAGCATGTCTTCATTTATAAAACAAACGATCCATGTATCTGCTTGCAGTGTCTCACACTTGATGCAGATCTTCTTGATGTTCTCTATTATAACTATCTGGGCACCAGTAAAGGACTTAAGGTGCGATGAATGCAGATGCAGCACTGTATGTTTTCCCTGTATAAGTAAGGGCATATGAATATTTGGAATTACATTGTACAGGAATGCAAAACCAACTTGTGGGATCATTTACCAGCTGATGAATCCATTCAATATTATATCATCCAAAATTTTACTTTTTAATAACATTTAAAACACGTTTGCTTCTTAACTGCAAGCTGCTTTGCAACCCCAGCACTTGCTCTGTCATGCATAAATATTGCTATCCATGTGGGGGTTGTCGCTGCTGTTTTTATTTCACCTGCACGTGTAAACCTCCCCGTCCACCCCCAAAAAGCAGAT